>NC_142769.1:11094837-11400397 GCF_988280905.1 Pimephales promelas
CTTTTGTCAAAAGGTGGCGCTACTGAGCCCTCACCACGCCCGTTTCTGAAACTTTGCACGTGTCTACTGGCTAATAAATGTGATGTGTCTGTCGAGTTTCATGCAATTTCAAGCATGCTAAGGGTCTCAAAAGCATCCTAAAAGAATGGTAACGTTTGATGCGTCGCCACGGCAACAGTTTCAAAGATATCAAGAATCCATTCACAGGTCTACATCTGCCGTATGTTTACATTATACAGATGACGTTTGAAGCAAATCGGGTAAAAATAAAAGGGTGATATCAAAGCATTTTGAAAGTGACACACTTCCTGCTGCCAGTTGGTGGCGCTATAACTTTGACTCACAATAGTCACATCCATGTGATCGTCCTCTTACAGCGAACACACTGCTGAAGTTTCATCAAGATCAGTTAATGTATGCTGAAGTTATAACACACTTCCTGGTTCACGTTTCTCGCCATGATTTCGTTTCCTCGCCACGGCCAAACCGTTCGAGATATCAAAAATCCCCTCGCAAACTTTCATCCTCAATGTCTTGACTTCATGCTGACCGAGTTTTGTCGAATTTGGATCAAAGCTCTAGGAGGAGTATTTAACATTCCATTGCGAGCGTTTTACAAACAAACCTCAATAGCCGACTTCCTGTTGGGCTGGGGTAAAAAGTAAAAGCGCGAGGTATAGATGAAACTATGAGATCAACATGTGCACAGAGTTTCATATTATTACATACAAACGTGTTTGAGTTATGGACCAAGTGTTCGTACCCCGTTCCAGGGGGCGCTGACGAGCCGCCCTGCCACGCCCGGGTACAAGCTTCAGGCCGGCTCTGATGGCCGCGGGTTCTGACCCATGTGCAAAGTTTCAAGAGTTTTCGAGCACGTTAAGGGCCCCAAAAATGCCCAAAAGGTTACAAAATAATAATAATAAATAATCCTTAGGAAAACAATAGGGCCTTCGCCCTTTCAGGGCTTGGGCCCTAATAAATAAAATTTTAGTTCATTTTATTCCCACCAACACACACGTTGTAATTATGTTTCATAACTTATAAGTATGAGCTTCTTAGCAGCATAACACTGCCAGTGATGCACAACTTTGTGGAACTGTACGTGCACGCATCCACTGAATCATTAATGGTGTTTTTTTTTTTTTTTTTAAGTTAGACATTAGGGCTGGGACTGGGGCTGAAAATGTCATATTTTCTCTCGATTATAGTGTCCAAAATTAACGTGATTATCAATATTATCACAGTTTGTTAAAATTAGATGAAAGTGTTCAAAAAGAACTGATGCTCAGACTGAAAACATTTCAACAAGTTTTATAATTGAAAATCAACAAACTACAAATAAAACAAGCAGCTCTATGCAGTTTTTTAAGCAAGATTCTATTCTATGGCATTTCCTTCTTTATAATGCCTGTCGTCAATAGCAACGCATTATTACACACTCACAGCGCACATTCATATCACAACGGACACGCGCTCGTTTCATTCAAATACAACTTGCCGTCTTGCGTCTCTTGTTTTTTAATTGTATTGAAAATGAAATCAGAGTTGATTTATTGTTTACAGAGTTTGATAATATTGGTGTGATATGTTGTCTGGACGATTGTTTTACAAAATGAATTTGTATACAGGTAAGTTTTAAAACATTAGCTAATCTCATTATCATTCAATAGGCCCCCGTAATTATGTGGTAAAAATAAAATCCGTATAATACGTGATGTATCTATACATTACTATCCCTTAAAATGTCACTCTTAATAATAGTCTTGTTTGAAGTTGTTCATTCGTCTTTGGCTCAAAGCCACTTGCTGCAAACTTTTCATTGTGGAAGCTTCACGTCTATTTCAATTGAGTGACATAAAATGTTTTAACTCAAAACAACAATTTGTGCCCAACTGTTTCCCAGACGTAGTTTTGGTATTGAGGTCAAAGTTAACTTGTCTTGCGTTCACTACAACGTTACAACAGTGGGTGATGATCACACAAGACGACTCGGCAGCTTTGAAGTGTTTCTATTGCAATGACTTTTTGTCTGCAGACAGGGTGACCATCCTTGATCAAGTTTCCATCAGGACTTTTGTAAAAGCTAAAATATGACCTCACCACAGATTTGGTCCTCTTAAAAGGCTGAAAAATATCCCGAACACGGTCACTGCCTTGCGCCATTCCTTCTCGAATAGTAATAAAATTTTTTTTAAAAAACTGCGCGCGCCTGCGTCAGACTGGCCAACAGGATCAGTGATTTATTAAAATCACGATAATCAAACACGGTTTTAATGATAATTAAATTTTAAAATGATAATACTAACCGTATTTATAGTATATTTTAGTATATTTTATCGTGGTTTATCGTGAAACCGGTAATCGTCCCATCACTATTAGACATCCTCTGGTCCATGCGTGTTGCAGAATATGAAAAAGAGCAGCTTCAGTCTAGGCATGTGCCGGTATCAAATTTTCATGCTGCGATTAATTGATTGAGTTTTTATCACGGTATACGGTATTATCACGATATTTGAATTGCTCAAGAAAAACAGATGCATTGTCTAAAAAGTTTATACCTGTGGAAACATTTTCTGAATATTCTTTGTGAAAAACCCTGTTGGACTGATTTTGTTTTTGAGGATTAATTTTGAGGATTTTTGCTTCAGCTGTGGATTTCTGTTATTTGAATTAAAACTATTTCTGCATCTCATCTACTTCTGAGTGTGTCTCACTGTTGGGTTCACCATCTCCAGTGGCTCAGAGGTTAAGAGTCTGACTACCACACCAGAAACCCGAGTACTAGTCCCGGCTCTGACAGAAACACCAAGCCAAGATGAACCCAGAGACGCCTATAGCACAAGAACTCTTCGCTACTGTGGCTCAGCATGAGACCTCAGTCCAATGTCATGAAGCAGCACTAGTCCAACAGGAAGCATTGATGGTTAAGCATTCAGAGTTACTTTCAGATGTCATGAACTCTGTCCGGCGGATCTTTGATCGGCTGCCTTCTACCCCTGGTACTGCTCCTGTGCCTCCACCTATACCTTCTGCACCTTCAGTTCCCCTTGCAGAACCTCGCCTACCTCCACCACAACGATTCTCGGGAGACCCCAGTGCTTGTTGTGGATTCCTCACTCAGTGTTCCCTTACATTTGAACAGCCATCATCCTTCCCGTCAGACAGGGCCAAGATTGCATATGTCATCACCCTTCTTTCTGGTAAGGCCCTCTCCTGGGTAACAGCTGTCTGGAACGCCCTTCTGCTCAAGATATTCTGCATTTGAAGAGGAATTCAAACGGGTCTTTGATCATCCCATCAGTGGCCGTGAAGCATCTAAATGACTGCCGTCCCTCCAGCAAGGTAGTCCCACTGCTAAAGAGTATGCCATCCATTTTCGCACTATTGCAGCTGGGAGTGGTTGGAGTGATGAGTCTCTCATGGTGTGTTTCCAGAACGGTCTTTCTGAGGCTCTCAAAGATGACCTGGCAACACACGAGTCTACCCGTGACCTCGAGACCCTTATTGACCTGGCGATTCGACTGGATAATCGTCTGAGGGAGAGGAGTTTGAGTCGCCAGTTTGTCTTCACACCTCCGGTCAGTTTAGTTCCCACAGAGAAGTCACCTCCATCCCAAGGATTCCCTGAACCGATGCATTTGGGTGGTACTCGGATCTCCCCATCAGAACATGACCGCCGCATTGCCTATATTGTGGACTGCCTGGACATTTCCGTTCTTCCCGCCCAGAGCTCTCGGGAAACGCTTGTTCCCGTACAGGCAAGGAAGGACCTGGATGCCCCACCTTCCAATTCAGGATTGATTTTCCCCATCACAACTTCTTGGGGAAATCAGAAGCATCAACTTAAAGCCTTGGTGGATTCAGGTGCAGCCGGGAACTTTATGGACTTATCTCTTGCTAGGAGTCTCCAGATCCCCTCTGACTCACTCGAAACCCCTCTTACAGTTACCACACTGATGGAAGACCTCTGGGTCCAGGGAAGGTAACCCTTCTTACCATTCCTCTCCACCTCTCTATCTGTCAACACCAGGAGGAGCTCTATTTTCATCTGATACAGTCTCCAGAGTTCCCTGTGATTCTCGGCCACCCCTGGCTTCTTCACCATAACCCCCATCTTGACTGGTCCACTGGCGCTATCCTCAGTTGGGGTCCCACTTGTTCTGTCACCTGTTTGACCCCAAATTCCCCTGACCCTACTCTCGAGACTCAAGAATCCCTAGATCTATCTCAAATCCCCACTCAGTACCACCACTCAAGGCAGTTTTCAGTAAGAAGAAAGCCACATCCTTACCACCACACCGGCCTTATGACTGTGCCATTGACCTGCTTCCAGGTACCTGTCCCCCCAGAGGCCATATCTTCTCTTTGTCTTCTCCCGAGTGTGCAGCTATGGACAATTACATTGAGGAATCCCTCGCTGCAGGAATTATCCGTCGGTACACTTCTCCTGCTGGTGCTGGTTTTTTCTTTGTGGGTAAAAAGGATGGGGGCCTTCGACCCTGCATCGATTATCGAGGCCTCAATAAAATCACTATCCTGAACCGTTACCCATTGCCGCTTATGGCCACAGCTTTTGAGATACTGCAGGCAGCTTCCATATTCACCAAAGTCGACTTGCGCAATGCTTACCATCTTGTGCGCATTAGACAAGGGGATGAGTGGAAGGCCGCATTCAACACTCTCACCGGGCACTACGAGTACTTAGTTATGCCATTCGGCCTCACCAATGCTCCTGCAGTTTTCCAGGCTCTGATAAATGATGTCCTTCGAGATATGCTCAATCAGTTTGTATTTGTCTACTTGGATGATATTCTAATTTTTTTCAAGTTCCCTCAATGAACACACAGAGCATGTTAGGTAGGTTCTCAGATGCCTCCTCGATAATCACCTTTATGTTAAACCTGAAAAATGTGAATTCCATGTGACCTAAGTGCAATTTCTGGGCAATCATTAAGCCCGGGCATATACAAATGGATCCTCAGAAGGTTCAAGCAGTCACGGATTGGCCCACTCCTGGGTCTGTGAAGGAGGTGCAGCGGTTTCTTGGCTTTGCCAACTTTTACTGCAAATTTTATGTTGAAATTCAGCTCTGTGGTGGCTCCCCTTTCTGCTCTCACTAAAGGGAATAATGCTGGATTTTGCTGGAGTCCTGAAGCTGAGCTGGCCCTTAATAAACTCACACGCCGCTTTACTTCAGCTCTTCATTGTGGTGGTGGATGCTTCAGATATGGGTGTTGGAGCAGTGCTTTCCCAGAGGGGGGAGGATAACAGACTTCGGCCATGTGCATTCCTTTCACACCGTCTTACACCAAGAGAAAGGAATTGTCATGTGGGAGACCGTGAGTTACTGGCTGTTAAACTGGCGCTTGAAGAATGGAGACATTGGCTTGAGGGGGCCAAACACCCATTCCAAGTACTCACTGACCACAAAAATCTAGAGTACATTCAGCAGGCCAAGCGACTCAACCCTCGTCAGGCACGCTGGTCTCTATTCTTCAACCGGTTTCATTTCATTTTGTCCTACCGTCCCGGATCAAATAATCTCAAGCCTGAGACATTTAATTTTTCTTGCCTATTGGATTGTTCCCTGCTCTGTTTTATTATTTTTTTTGGACTTTCTCCTCTGGAGTTTATACCTGTGGGAACATTTTCTGAATATTCTTTGTGAAAAACCCAGTTGGACCAATTTTGTTTTTGAGGATTACTTTTGATGATTTTTGCTTCAGCTGTGGATTTCTGTTATTTGAATTAAAATTATTTCTGCATCTCATCTACTTCTGAGTGTGTCTCACTGTTGGGTTCACCATCTCCAGTGGCTCAGAGGTTAAGAGTCTGACTACCACACCAGAGACCCGAGTTCTTGTCCCGGCTCAGACAAATATCGTGCATATTCATTACCGCGATTTATCGCATTACTGAATACCAGCACATGTCTACTTCAGTCAATCATCAGGTTTAGGATGATCATTAGGATGACCACAGGCCTGGTTTGCAATTAAATTATTGATTGTATGTAAAAATATTTTGCAGGACCTACAGCATTATTGAGCAAAGGGCAGCACTTAAGAGGGTTCGCTGTTGTGATCTCAAACAACCATATGTAGCCCAAAGCAGACAGTATAGCACCGGCGTATGTCTGACCTTCTCTCTCTCTCTCTCTTTTCCCTCCAGCGTGGACACACAGGGGAGGCCAACAGCAGCCAAACATCCACCACAGACAACAAAGGTCTGTCTGCTGCTCCACATATCTCTTCATACATCCACTCTCACAATCAAACACTGGGACAGTGTATCTCATTATGTCATGGTGCATTCCAACTGTTTACTTTGCAACTATCAAGCGATGTATTATTTTTGGGGTTCAGAAAGCATGCCACCTGGCATCCATCCACAAACACCCCAGTAGCGAGTTTTCACATAGGCACATTAGAAAATGTACAAATCAAGTGTCATTTGTGTCATTTTTGAAAAGTGCATTTAATTGTGTTGAATGTGCACTTGTAGTGGAAAAATAATATTAAAAACACATTTACACTTTCATGACTTTCTTAACACACTTAGGTACACTTAAAAAGTGCACTTTGTAATTAGAAATTAAAGGTTTTACTTAAAAGTATATTTTAAACCCAGATAGCACTATTAGATGTGATGTTTACATCTGGAAGACGTATTTTTAAGGGTGTTTCGCTCATCTGCAATACGTCTATAGGACGTTTCCTGACAGATGTCAAATAGACGTTTGGAAGATGTCATTTTAACATGCATTCTAAATCATTACATCTTAAAGACATCTTCTAAACGTCCATTTGACTTCTGACAGGAAACGTCCTATTGACGTATTGCAAATGAGCAAACACTATTAAAAATACGTCTTCCAGATGTAAGCATCACATTAAATAGACTTGTGCTATCTAAGAATATTGTTTTGATATTGTTTTTCTGTCATGCTTTAAAGTAGTAGGCCTATACCGGTACTTATTTTGACGTATTTGCTATCATACTAAAATGTGTAAAGTGCTTTTATTTTCATTTTAACTGTAGTTTGTTGTTCAATAATAATATATTTTAAATTTACCTAAATTGTGACTTCATTACAAATGTGTGATTACAAGTATATTTCGATACATGATATAGAAGTTTCAATAGAAATATTTAGAATATTAGAATATTTTAGTTAACCACAAATCGTTAGTGTATTTGACAGTACACTTATTTCAAAAGACATTAGAGATCATTTTGAAATTGCATATGCACTAAGTGAGTCAAAATGCACCCTAAAGTTCAGCTTATTACATTTAATATAAATTTAAAATGCATTTAAAATGCATCTCCATTTTATTGCAATTAACATGGAATTAAGTGCCTGAAAATATTACATTCATTTTGTACTTAAAGAGATAGTTCACCCTAAACTGAATATTCTATCATTACTCAACCTTAAGTCGTTCCAAACTTGAAACGGAACACAAATGAAGATCTTTTTAAAGAAATCTGAGAGCTTTCAGTACTCTACCTTTCTGTATAACTTCCACTTTGATGCCAAAGACCTCAAGGACCTCAAAAACACATTAGGGCCCAGAAAAGGTTAATAAGAGATTGTAAAACTAATCCAAAGGAATTGAGTTTTGTACAAATATTCTGAAGAGACACGATCACTTTATACGATGAACAGATTTAATTTAGGCTTTTATTCACATATAAACATTCATCAACTCACACATCAGTTATGGTAAACGTGGTGTAAATTGGAAAGTTCAGCACAACACAATACGATATCGATTCAGCCAGCGATACGATATTCGACAATAACTCAATACAATTCTGTGATACGATTACGATTCGATTTTGGGCTATATCGATTTATTTATTGATATTTAGATATTATGTGCCAAGTTTACACAACTAGTATGTTTATTAACTCACAAATGCAACCAAAATATATAACATGAACTTTTAACCCTCTAAGGGTCTAAGCTGTTTTGGGGTCCTTGAGATGTTTTGACATCCCCTGACATCTGTGATTTTTTCAGTTGCTTATTAACATTAATGGCACAGGTGTAACAAACAGGACTACCATAATATGTAAGCAACATGTATGTAAGTGTTTTTTTTTTTTTTTTTTTTTTTTGAGAGAATAATGTTCATGCATGGTTATTGAAAAAAAAAAGTTTCCAAAATAATGCCATAAGACGCATACTAAATGTGTTTCCACGATACTTTAAAACAAACAAACACACACACACACACACACACACATATATATATATATATATATATATATAACAAATTAGCAATTAGAACAAAGCACTTAAGAATAAATAACTTACTTCACCAGCTGAATCCATTGCTCGAAATGAAACTACCAGCACTTCTGAGGTAACTTTTCCAGGATTATTACGATAGTATTATTCCTCAGCGCAGCAAGATGAGGTAAAGTACAAGATTCTATTAAACTGGATGTTTTATCCAGCTGATGTGGGCATTTTCATGGCTTGCCTCAACATTTGCGTTTAAATAGCGCACACTCTCAGTGGGCGTGGTCACATTAACACGTCATGCGCTATAATTAGCTGAAAGGAAAAAGACTGACATCTCTTTCTTTTCATACAGATTGCATAAACTGAGAATACTTGTTTTTATATAAATTTAAATATAAATCATTTAAAGGAAGAGAGTTTCAGCTTCATAAGGAGAAATCTCTTGTGTCTCTTTGACAAGTATTTACTGAGTTACAGTTCATTTTTTTGGATGCGTTTCAAAATGGACTTCACTGACAGAGAGAAGGCAAAATGTTTATTTTTCTTTATTTGACAAAAAGCATAACACTTTGTTTTTATTGTGAGTATACACAAAAAAATAGACACTTAAAGATCTAATGATGTATAACACTTATATGTAATATATTATATGTAAATATATATAAATACTTATACTGTACGTAAGATCAAAATGTAATTTGAGTCTCTTTTGAACTCTTTTGCAAAAAAAAAAAAAAAAAAAGTTAGCTCGTTGCACCGGCGCGATAGTCGGCTCCAGAAGGTTGAGAGAGCAGCAGATAAATGGAGCAAAACTAGAGTTGTTTTGCATTTCATGGAAAGAGAGCACGATTGCGTGCAGAGAGGCCTTAAAAGCTTATTGATCTGCTTATTTTTCAACCCTATTAGAAGAAAATAAACAAAAAGTTTTGAAACAGTGGCTAAATTAACGAAAAATAAAGCTTCAACCCCAGACGTTTCCAAGCAACACAGCAGTAATGACTTTATGAACAACTTTACTTACAGGATTTATAATATCAGGGAGAAAATAGCAACTATGCAACCATCTACTACAGTATCTCACCAGGCAGTGCATTGTAGTCTCCCTAAGTCTCCCGTTAATCTAAATCGACAACATGTATGTTAGACATACCTAAGCTATTGAAAGAGATGCTTCCAGAGGTCATAGATCCTCTTCGTAATATCATTAATTAATCTTTGTCATTAGGATAAGCACCAAAAACCTTTAAGCTGGCTATGATTAAACCGTTTGTAAAAAAAAAAAAAAACGCAACTTGATCCTACAGAATTAGTAATTTACAGGCCGATCTCGAATCCACCTTTTCTGTCAAAGATACTAGAAAAGGCAGTATCCTCACAACTATGTTCCTTTTTAGAAAGAAATGCTATCTGCAAGGATTTTCAGTCAGGATTTAGACCGCACCATAGTACTGAGCCAGCTCTTATCAGAGTCACAAATGATTTGCTCTTATCATCCGCTCTTATTCATCTGAAGTGTCAACTAGTCTCTCCCCTGTGAAGGCTCCCTTTCCTTCCCTTTACCTCTGTACAGATAAAACATTGTTGGGATGATTCTGGTTCACGTGGCAATGTGGACGCGATAAAAAAATCTGTATTATATATTTTTCAAGGCTTGTAGTACCATGGAACCTATTTCCTGGTTTGGGTTCTCAAGCCACCAGGCACTGTTTTGTGCAAATGAGTGTCATGTTAGCAGCCCCTAAGTTAAATCTAATGATCGTTGCAACAGAAGTGAATCAATCGAAACTAGCTGGACAATAACTTCTAGAGCTTCTAAAAGCCAAAACAAATGTTACTTACTTTAATTTCCTATTATCACTCTAAAGCTGGTTTGAAACAATCTATATTGTTAAAAGCACTATAAAAATGAAGGTGCCTTGAATACTGACCAGAATACTGTGCACTGATTCGCTAAATCCTGACTGCTTGTCGGTTATAACTCGCAATGCCTTTACTGTACAGTGGACAAAACCAGCCTTTGTTACAAAACATGTTTAGGTCAGTCGTCTATTTCAGCTGATAAAAGTTTTAGATTTTGTCCAAGAGATTTCTCTCCCTCGATTGAAAATGTATACACAGTACACTGTCCTTGTCCAGAAAGGAAATAGAGACATTCAAAGTAGTCCATGTGACATCAGTGGGTTAGTTAGTATTTTTCATTTGTTCTCCCAATGAGCCAAATAATGAGAAAGAATAAAATTGCTTACCACAGCTATGCAGACGACACACAGCTCTACTTAGAGCAATCGCCTAATGACTACAGCCCCATTGACTCTGATGAAGTAAACAGTTGGATGTGCCAAAACTTTCTTAAGTTAAAGAAAAAACTGAAGTCATTGCGCTGGGAAACAAAGGTAACATTCTCAAGGTGAATGCACCTTGACGCTAGGGATCTAACAACTAAAAATCAAGTCAGGAATTTTGGTGTATCTCTAGAGTCAGACCTTAGTTTCAGTAGTCATGTCAAAACAACAATTAAATCAGCATATTATCATCTGAAAAATGTTGCAAGAATTAGATGCTTTGTTTCCAATCAAGACTTAGAGAAATTTGTGCATGCTTTTATCACCAACAGGGTGGATTATTGTAATGGAAGTTGCAGCTCATACAGAACGCAGAGCCAGAAAATATGAACACATCACACCAGTCCTCATGTCTTTACACTGGCTCCCCGTTACATTTAGGATTGATTTTAAAGTATTATTACTGGTATATAAATCATTCAATGGGCTAGGACCTCAATAAATTGCAGATATGCTCACTGAATATAAACCCAACAGATCACTCAGATCATTAGGATCACATCAACTAGAAATACCAAGGGTTCACTCTAAGCATGGAGAGTCTGCTTTTAGATGCCAGCCACAGCTGGAACCAGCTTCCAGAGGAGATCAGGTGTGCTCCTACAGTAGTCACATTCAAATCTGTTCAGCAATGCATTTACTGAACGAGCACTGTGCCACTGTTGGAGTGTTTTTACTGTAGTGTGCTTTATTTTATTTTTTATTCTAAACTTTAAATAATTTTTATTTGTTTTGATTATATTAATTTCTTCTATGCAAAGCACTTTGAATTACCATTGTGTATGAAATGTGCTATACAAATAAACTTGCATTGCCTTGAACAAGTGCGATTAACTAATGTTAAAAAATGGAAATTATTAATGTTAAAAAGTGTTGCTGTTATTTCTGTAATAAGTATTATTTTTAAAAGCATGCTAAAGTGTGCTTATTTTTCACAAGGGTGAACTGGTGTCCTGAGGAGTTGATTTACTCTGTGGTTTGGTCATTGTGTTCTAGAGAAGGCATCTGACTCTGCAGGAAAACCTGAGCAGGAGGAAGAGGTCGATATCGACCTGGAAGCCCCGGAGACGGAGAAAGCAGCCCTCGCCATCCAGAACCAGTTCAGACGCTTTCAAAAGAAGAAGAAGTAGAGATACTTGAACAATTAGGACATCTTACACATGCTTTAGGAAGAAAATGTGAGGAGGGGTAGAAAGCAAGAGAAAGAGAGAAAAGCATAACTTATCGAGCATGAAATGTATCTAGTCTCCCCTCTGCTGCTCCTAAAGCCAAATATCAACCCCCTGAACCCCTGCCCCAAAAATATCCTCGCTTTATCACTGTCCTATATGAGAAGCCATTCTGAGAAAAACTATCTCCTTCTTTCACACATAGAGTAAGCACAGCACATGACAGTCACATCCAAAAAGCACATTTTAAAAGTCTACCGCACATCTTCTCTTGTCTCTTCTTTCTGTTTCTCACTGTGGTTTTGAGTGTAGCATTGGACAGAATCTCAGGTTTGGTTCCATTACAGTCAATGGAAACCGTAACTAAGGGTCACCACAGTGACAACTTACAATCACTAGCACAGTTGACTAGTCCAGACAAGCTCCTAATGCCCGGTTCTTGTCAAAAGAACCTTAACCTAAAATGTATGCAATGTCTTTACCAACCTGAATTATTGATGCACATGCAGTCAGCACTGAGAAGCAAGAAACAACAAGAGGACCTAAGAGGAAACAGGATCCACTGCTTTGAAAAGTGGATAAATGCTGCAGCGAATAGAAGAGATGTTTAAACGCAATATAATCGTTTGATAAGATACCATGTGACATCTGATCAGAAAAGAACGTAGAGTGAGTGCTGATGGCCACTCAAATGAAATCATTGATCAGTTTTAGCCAGTCATTGGACAGGATCAGGATACGTTATAGTGTTACAACTGTGGTAACATGAGCTGAGGCGCATACACAGTATTGACTGACTGCGCTTCCCAACACACAAAAAACAGATTTTAAAGATGCTGGAGAGATCAGACAAGAGAAACACGTGTAAAATGTGAGGAAGAAACAAAAACGCGCAAGATCGTTTTACATTAATAGTAACTCCAAATCCTCAATGCACAAATAAATCTGGGCATTCACACTTTTCCTCGCATTAAAATTTGCATGTGACACACTGACCTGCTCTGAAAAGCCAGGCCTCTATCTACAATTTAGTCTCTTGTCTCAAACTAATTAATGCTCTATTAATTATTATTGGAATGTAACCTCTTTTCTCTATTTAAAGGAGAAAATATCTTTGCCAAGACTCAGCTTTGAGTGAAAGTTACCTTTATAACCCAGTGGGCCAATTTACATAGTGAAATTTCCAAGGCGCGGTTACAGTCAGACTGCACCTTTTACAAAACAAACAAATAATTTGAACCACATCGCCTTGGTTTTTCCTTTTGTTTCTGCCTCTCATTAACTCTTTTTACCCACAAGACCGCTTTCATTTATCATTCTTTATGGCCCATTTTAAACATGGCCTCATTTTGCTTCCCCTGAAGGCTTTTCAAATCCTCAATCTCTCTTGTGCTGTATGTCAACTACACTGGGATTTTGAAGCCTGTTTTAGAGTTTGATGGAATAAATGACTGAGCAGCTGTGGTCCATACTGATGTCATAGATACTGTATAACAACTAGAACATAATTATTCAGCATAGATACAAAATGAGTAGGGCACTGTATTTTGAAAGCATGCAGCTGTATATCTTAAATGCCCTGCTTTCCATTCAATTCAGCTGCCTTGATTCTATCCCGCACTTGAGTGATTGACATCAGTCTTGTTCCAATTGTTCAGCTGCCTGCTTTCTCCTTCGCGCCCTTCGTCGCAAGCTAATCCAGTTAAGAGCTCAGATATGAGCCGTAATAGAATTTGGCTCATAGAGAATAGAATCTCAATATTCATTGAGTGTGTAGTACTATAGCCACATTTCGCATGTGTCTAAACCTTTCCAGCCAGCTTGTGGTTAGAGATGGGCTTGCAGGAGAAACGTTTTCATGAAAAATGCTGGAACCTTTAGCAATAACGGTGATGCTTCTAGAGACGAGAGCATTTCCAAGTGCCGGCGACACAGACATACCTCCACATTCACTGCAGGGAATCCAACAAAGTTAAGAATTTCCATTGAATGCATCCCTAACCCAGCCTTGCTCATCTGCTAACCTCTTTAAACAAACCAGGTTGCATCATTCTTTGTCTTTTATTGCTTGTGTTCTTTCTTACTGGGCTGATCAGATTGAACAAGATAGATGTCAGTCACGCTGCAATCTATCATTTTTCTTAGTCCTGTTTGAATTTGACTGAGAAGCCATCATTTTGTTCTTTTATATCTCGGATTACATTGAGGTGACGCAATAGTGTGGATTGGGATGCATGGGGTAGTACTGGGGTTTACAGTATGTTGCTGCTTTTTCTGTGTCCTAGAGAGAAATGTGTAAATGCTTGTGACAAATCATCTTTTTGAGGTGAAGAACCCTGTATTTTCTGTTTTCAGCCACTGTACTCTATGTGTGGAGAAGTGAGAGATATGGCACTTACACTCCTCTGTGTTCTTTAAACTCTGCACAATTAAAACTTGCTGCAACTTGCTTAAGAAAACCTCTACCATGGTTGTTTTGTGTTCTTCTTGCAGTATTATTGATCTGTTTTAATTTCGCTGTGAAGATAGTTTTTTATTTGGTGGTGGTGGTGGTGTTGGGGGGGGGGGGGGTGGGTCTGCATACCCGATGACTGCATTAAAGGTATAGTTCACTTAAACAATTAAAATTCTGTCATCATTTACTCACCTTTGTGTTCAGCAAAAGAAAGAAATTCATACAGATTTGAAACAAAATAAGGGTAACCAGACAGCCAGACAGTTGATGTACCCCATTGACTTAGTATCTAATTTTGTGTTCAATAGAAGAAATTCATACACATTTGAAACAACTTGAGGGTGAGTAAACAATGACAGAATTTTCATTTTAAGTGAACTACTCCTTTTAGGGCCAATCCCAATTCTACCCCTTACCCCTTCACTTTCCCCTTCCCCTCCGTTTTGCGCGTCCACGTGAAGGGGTAGGGCTGTCCCAATTCTCTTTTGGTTGGAGGGGGAGGGCTAGGGTGAAGGGCCAGATAGCCCTTCAAACGAAGATTTTTCGGGAGCACACTTCAAACGAAGGGGTATGAGAAGTGTCACTGCTAACCCAGGCTGGCTGCCCAAGCGACAAAGGAGACCCATAAATTTAAGTATTTGTGGCTTTAATAAGTATTATAACGACAAATAATGATTTGCTTAATGTTACATTCAATATTGTGTTCATATTTACGGTCAGTTTCTTCACAGAAACATTTGTAAAAAAAATCGCTAAAATTACTGTAGTTTGCTAACGATAGTCCCGCAACATATTTTCGTCGTCTCCGTTGTTTCCTGCGAACTTCACAAGATGCAAGAAAATAGTTGTAACCCCCGCGACTGAGATAACTGCAGCTGTCGACGGGATCTTGGAAGTTGTGATAAACATCGGCGCATCTCCTGTGACGTAGGCGCTAGCGACGACTCATAATGACGTTTAACGGAGGCGTAGTGGTGTCCCATTTCTTAGGGGAATATTTTCACCCCTACACATTGCCACTCTGTTTCAAGGGTCAAGGGGAAGGCGAAGGGGTAGGGCTAGGGGAAAGGGAAGGGGTATAAGTCACCCCTGTTAAATAGGGTACACTTCAAGTTTGTGACACTTAAGATGTCACATCATAAACAGACGTTAATAGTCTTGTTTCGGCTTCATCCACTCTACACTGCTTGTCCAAACTACCAGCCTAACTAATATAAAGTAAAAAAAAATAGTCAGTAATCAAATAAGTACAAATAAAGTTTTCAGGTACAGAAATGAATAAAGTAGGCTAATCAAATACAAAATAACACTGCATAGTCTTCACTATATAAATTAAACTGATATATTAATATGTAATAAAAGTCACAAAAGTCACTCAGTCAAGAGCAGTGAGTGTTTAAAGTCCCCATAACATTTTTTTTTAGTCTTAATGTTATTATCTACAAGGTTATGTAGTGTGTTCCAAAACAATTACGGAAGCCCATGGAATATAATTTTTTTCTATCTCGTTATCTCGTGATGACGACTTATTTTTCTCGTGATCTCGAGATAACAATTTGTTTTCTCGTGATCACGACTTAATTTTCTCATTATCTCACGACTTAACTTTCTCGTTATCTCGAGATAACAAATGTTGTTTTCTCGTGAGCACGACTTAATTTTCTCGTTATCTCGAGAAAACAAAAGTTGTTTTCTCGTGATCACGACTTAATTTTCTCGTTATCTCGAGATAACAAAAGTTGTTTTCTTGTGATCACGACTTATTCTTGGCAAGAACAGAATAAGCAGAATAAATTTAAAGCATTTAATAAAGCATGATGGATGATCGCATTCGCTTTAACGGACTCACTCAAAATGAAATAGCTCTCTGTCTGTCAGTGATTGACGACTTCCACATTAGTGTCCGACACTTGAGAAGGAGGCTGTCAGGTCTGCAACTTTATCGTAGAAGACGTACAGTTAAGTCTGAATCCATCTGGTGTAGAGGAAAGAAGAGGGAGAACGTTGCGGAGACGACATACCGAGTGCCAGGCCCTAACTATCTATGGCATATATTTACGACAAACTGAAGCCGTATGGCATAGCAGTTTGTGCATCGATGGTTTCTCGAGACACATCATCTGGATGCAAGCCTACTTCACCAATAATCCCAGAGTAATTGCTGGTTATTATTTTTGCGCTGTTGCTGCAGGAGTCGGTTGTCCTCAAATAATCAGATCCGATTTTGGTACCGAACATGTAGCTACAGTCAACAGGCTACAAGAGTTTCTTCATGAAGACTAAACGGGAACCGTACATGGACCGTGTGTCTTTCAAGGAACAAGCTCAGAAAACCAGAGAATAGAAAGTTGGTGGGGTATCTGAGCCCGATCTCGACTGTGTTGGGTATACAGACGAAAAAATGCAGATTACTGGATGGATATGTTCAAAGAACTGCAGTCAACTGGTGATTTCAATGGCGATGCAACTGACAAATGTCTCGTTCTCTTTCCTCTCATTAATACAGGTAACTGTTGTTAAGTCTTAATTTATCTTGATCCTTTCCATTCGTCCAAAACAATTTAAACGGGGCACATCTCTTGGCAAGTTAAGGTCAATTAGCTCAACAGCCTATCTGTCCAATTGACCTTTGTTATTATTGCTGTTGGTATTATCTTCGTATTATTCAGTAGGCCTACAGATATACTGCTTTTTATCAGGCATTATCTGCTTGTTCATATAAAATATTTTGAGGTCAATGCTAAAGGCTTTGTGTAGGCTAACCCATAGAAATCTATGGAAGTTTAATAAATCACGCACAAACGGCCTAAGTAGCCTATACAGGTTGTTAATTTTTAATGTATTTGAAATAAATAAATACCATTTTAAGTTAATTCTCTCACCCATCGCGATCGGTCGCTGTTCGTTTGCTGTGGTGCTGAATTTCGTAATCACATTTGTGGCGAATAGTGAATTGGAAGTTGTAAACCGCGGCATTCAGCAGTTAAATAATATCGCTTAGCGCTAAGCAAAGCTTTAATATTTTAATTTATTTCCTGGTTTTACATGCTACTAGAAAATTATGTTTTTTGGAAACAGATTGAGTAGTTTTTGCCTATATGGCAATTGATGTCAAGGTCTGCTTCAGTAAACCCATGCGTAGGCCTATACACTCTTAGAAAAAAGGGTTCATTGGGGTTCTGTATATGAAGCATAGGGTTCTTTACTCAACTCCAAAAACCTTTTATGCTAAAAAAGGTTCTATAATGACAAGAAACCCATTTTGGCACAAAGGTTCTTTGGGCTATTATTCATTCATATTATTCTGCAACATTTTGTTGTTGTAATTAAAGTATTAGTATGTGTATTAGTATGTAATTAAAGTATAAATATTGTTTATTAAACTGTTGTAGTAACATAATATTACATTTTAATCATGCTGATTTTTGGAGGAGAAAAACTGAAATGGCACTCTTCGTGTGATATTGATTAACTAGATAAAAATGATATAAATAAATGTTCTATCCCCCATATCTTGAATTTTGTGATCATTCACATGCATTCATAAATACATTTTAGGGTCTTTATGTTTGTCAATAATATGAAATATTTAATCCGGAAAGGACAAAACACCTAAACGGTTCCATATAGAACCTTTTTCCTGGTTACAAAGAAGCCTAAAGGGTTCTTATTATTGAACCCTTAACCACCTAGGGACCAAAAACGCGTCCTCGCGTTTTGATCTTTTTTTTTCTTCACACAGCAGCAACACTTAAAATTCTCCATCATTAATGGTCATATAAATAAAATAAATACATGATTATAAACTATAGAGGTTTTTTTTTTTTGTGTACACTCTTATTAACATCAAAAACTTATGTTTCTGTAAAATAAATAAAATAAACAGGGTGCGCAAAATAAAAAGCGTGCGCAGGGTGCCTCAAAAATCTTTCTGAAACGCGCCTGGAAACTGAACTGAAATTCCGCGAATACTTATCTCACAAATATGAAACATATGTCTAAATGATGCTTTAATGTCCACCTTTAAATAAAACAATTCACATTTAAAACAGATATTCTCCTGCAAAGTAATCTGTAATAGAGAGTATTACTCTCGCTCTGCGAGAGTAATCCCTCTCGCAGAGCGCGCTATTCATAAGATAATGTATTATTTTATGTATTAATGGGTTCTGTTGCTATAGAACCTTTTAGGGGTTCCAAATACCAGACACGTAGCGCTGATAGAACCTTTTAATGTTCTATATAGATGCGTGATGTTCGCATCTCAGACTGAAAAGCTTCAGGTTTCAGGAAAAACAAGATGTCAGGTCTCTTACAATTAGGCATCAGACATAAAGGCATCGGACGAAACGTCATCAGACAAAACACTGTAGTACGGCGGCTTTTTAATTTACTGCATGCCATTTTCCTCCTTCATTAATCTATGAGTTGTTTTTATTAATCCTAAATGTGATTTGTTTTTATTAATCTCTATGATTTGTTTTTATTAATCCCTAATATGTGGAATAACCATCGAATCCGTCGTAGCAATGGTCGTGACTTACAACAAAATTGGATGTGATTATCCATGAAAATGTTTGCCTGTGGAAATCAGACATACTGTGATCATGACTTCTATGACCTCTGCACTCTTGTTATGGAGGAGAATAATCTACAGCCAAGTGCAGCAGCCACGGAGGCATTGAGACTCTACAAAAACATTCGACCTCTGGTTAGATAACTTTTAGGTTTATAGATGTCACAATATATAAAGTATGCCATAATTGTAAAAAAAAAAAAAAAATCTTTTTTTTCCTTCTGTGTAAACAAATGTTGTTGTTTTTTCCCTAGGTTGCAGGTTATACCCTTTAGTTTCATAATTTTATGTTTTATTATTTATTGTTTAATTTTGTTACCCAATGGAAACATAAACAAAGTACATTAAAGGATGAGTTAAATAACTCGTGGATGAGTCAAAGTTGTGATCACGAGATAACAAGACAGAAAAAAATTACATTCCATGGCCTCTTAGGGCTTCCGTAAACAATGGTAAAATTCACATTTAGAATTATTTAAAACTTGCAGTCTGAATGATTTTGAGGACATGACTTTGCAATTCAACTTCTCATTAGCACTCTAGAATCTAAAGCGTCCAGCCAGATCTTGAGCTTGGACTCCCCTTGTTTTAGAGAGTTGCATGCTCCCCAGAGCTCAAGGCAGATATATTTCTTACAAAGGTCCCTTTAGTATGTGTAAAAAAAGCAGATCCCCTCTTACGATGCTGGTTCTTCATTCAAGACAGTAATCTTGGTGTGGTAAGCACTTAGTTGACTGCCGCTGGCATTGAGTGTTGTTTGGCTTGCTGTCGCTATAAAGAGTCATTCTGTTGAGGCCTCTGTTATCCAGAGTTTGGGACAGCAGTGTTGAAATACTTTGAAACGAGAGTCGTTATGATCTGAACTACTGCACCCTTGTTAGACAGCATTTTTTTTTTTTTGAGTGACATGGGCTTTGTATGTTGTTACGAGTGTCCTGTGTTTCTCCCGTTCTTTGTGTTTTAGTTTAGTCCTGTCACAGTTTTGTTTTATTAAAAATAAAAATTAAGTCATTAATTACTCACCCCCATGCTGTACCAACCCCGTAAGACCTTCGTTAATCTTCGGAACACAAATGAAGATATTTTTGATTAAATTTGAGAGGTAGATCACTGCAACATACAGTACTTGATGGCCCAGAAAGTCATTGAGGAAAATGTTTAAATATCCCATGTGACTACAGTGGCTCAACTATAAGTTTATCAAGCGATGAGAATACTTTTTGTGCGGAAATAAAACAAAAATGACGACTTTATTCGACTATTCCTTTTCTTCTTTCTGGGCCTGAGATGAGAAATTTCCACAACGCAAGCGCGAGAAATGCGCAAGAAGTAGTAGAATAAGAAAGCAATTCTCACGCATGCGTCGTGGAAATCTCTTGAACTCTCATCTCAGGCCCAGAAGGAAGAAAAGAAATAGTTGAATAAAGTCGTTTTTTTTTTTCTGCACAAAAAGTATTCTTGTCGCTTGAAAAACTTATAGTTGAGCCACTGTAGTCTCATGGAATACTTAAACATTGTCTTCAATAACTTTCTGGGCTGTCAAGTTTCAATCCCTTAGGAGCCTACATAGCAGTGATCCACCTCTCAAATTTAATAAAAAATATCTTAATTTGTGTTCCAAAGATGAACGAAGGTCTTACGGGGTTGGTACAGCATGGGGGTGAGTAATTAATGACCTAATTTTCATTTTTTGGTGAACTATCCCTTTAAGTAAAGTATATAGTTTTTTGGAAATCCTGATCTCCTCGTTTTCCCCTGCATACACTAGACTGTAACACTGTGAAGTCTCTTCTGCTTCTGTTGTGGAGATAAACTGATAGGCCTCCTTTCGCTTAGAGTTTTTCTGCTGGCTTCTCCCCAAGCTTTTATCCCTAGGTGGATAAAGTAAGCAGGCTCTCTCCTAAATAATCCATAAGAGAGACATATTCATTTTTTATATTTAGAGTCATCTTGCTGAGGCCTCCTCTAATAAACGCTAAACTTGATGCCAGTTTTAAATAAATAAACTGTCCTGACTCTTTATTTAAACCTTGAAATGTACAATGGGGTCATAAGTTTAGTGTTATATATTTAGTGTTCTTTCACATTTTCATTGTTTTATATTAAAATTATTAGTCTATTATTATTTTTAGCCAAGTCAACAAAAATATTGAGTCTTTTTCAAAAATGTTGAGTTGTTTAATGTAGACCTATCCTATGGGTAGCATTGTCAGTCATCTCAATTTCGTGAAAAACAATAATTTAGCAGATTAAAGAAGAGCTTCATCATCTTCAGGCCAATGTGATTTTCTGGTGCAATTGGCTGAAGCTTTTATTTTCGACAAATATTAAACTAGAGACAAAATTATGAAATTAGTTTATAGAGCTGAGTTTCAAACTCAGAATGCTTGAAGCCCCATGGGGCGCATGTTGCAGCGTTGACCACAGACAAAGCTATCGTCTAAAAGCCTAATGTCTTACGTTCATTCAAAGCCTTATTAATGTAACATTTTTCTATTGCAATGTTTTATGTTGAAATGTTTGCATTATTTATTAATGAGAATTATGCTATTAAATCATAAAAAACCTACTGTAAGCCTATTTAATTATTAATGCTGTCGACTAACATCGGTTAGCAAGTCATGACAATGTTTTAATTTTACAATCATTTAATTTAATTAATTTCACTTATGTTTCAGTTATTAAATCTACTCACAAATTAAAATAACATGAAGTTGGCTATAACACCTATTATATATATTCCCAATGTTTTTAATTCTAGGACCCACCTAGACAAGTATAAATCAATCTCAAGACCCACCATAATATTTTTAAATGGAAATATGGGGAAAAATACATCCTCATTTAGTAGAGAATAGTTTTTTTTCCCCCTGTCATATGAATGAAATATAATGGATTGCAATACCAAAAGGCTTAAAGAAATACAGAAAGTTATGATAACCATTTAAATGTCAAAACAGCAGCCTAATCATCATATTATAGGAATATCCTGTAAGTTTCAGAACTGAAAACATCCTTGTTAGTCCAATAAAAGCTTTTATTGACAGGCTCAGCAAACGACTCGTTTTTCAAAGTAGGGAACTATGACCGAGACAGCTCTCATTAGAATCACAAATGATCTGCTCTTATCATGCGATCGTGGTTGTATCTATCTATTAGTGTTAATCGATCTTAGTGCTGCATTTGACACAATTTACCACAACATTCTTTTAAATAGACTAGAAAACTATGTTGTGGAATTGCATTAGCATGGTTTAAATCATACTTATCTGATTACATCAGTTTGTAGCAGTAAATGAAGAGATGTCTTATCGATCACAAGTTCAATATGGCGTACCACAAGGATCAGTACTAGGACTGCTATTCACTCTTTACATGTTACCATTAGGAGATATAATTAGGAAACATGGAATTAGCTTTCACTCTTATGCTGATGATACCCAGCTGTATATTTCTTCAAAACCTAACGAAACTTACAAATTCACAAAATTAACGGAATGCATAGCTGATATATAAAATTGGATGACTAGTAATTTCCTACTACTAAATTCTGAAAAAAAAAAACAAAAAAAAACAGAGATTCTAATTATTGGACAAAAAACTTCCAAACGTAACAGCCTAGAATACTCTCTAACACTTGATGGCTGCTCTGTTAAGTCTTCGTCATCGGTTAAGAACCTGGGTGTGCTCTTTGACACCAATCTCTCATTTGAAAGTCATGTGTCTAGTATCTGTAGAACCGCATTTTTCCATCTTAAAGTCCCTGTAAAGGCAATTCTACAAAAAAAATTCTAAACACATTATAAATGTTACAAATGTATTGCTAAAACATATTACAAAGACTGTGAACTGTAAAGTACTGAAATACGGAGTTAGACCGCTAAACAGTTTTTCACCATAGCTATTTTACGGATTTTTTGGGCGGGGCTAAAATAGGGCCTGATGACGCACTGGAGCCCTGAGCTCGTGGACACGCCCCTACTTGATGACGCACTGAGGCCACTGTCACTGAGGCTGATCTCTCCCAATCATGCTCCCAATAGAGCACATTCGCCGCTCAATCGGAGGTACTGTCAGTACTATTAGTAACTATAGCCTACAGTTTGCTAGCTAGCTATGCCTTCGACACGGAAATGCATAGGCTACTACCTGGATGTGATGATGTACAAAACAGATCGGTGTCTTTATTTAAATTTCCTAAAAACGATCACATCAAGAAGAGGTGGATTAATTTTGTGTAGAGCCAACCTTGATGAAGAGATGAGGATCACCGCCAACAACTGCCTCGGCATCATTTTACACGGGATCATTTTATAAACTTTCCTCAGAGACAACTGGGATTCACTGATAATCCGCTGTTACTGGTGAACGGGCCGAAACAACTATCTCCCACCTCAGCGTTCATCCTGGCGTCCCGAAAGCAGTATCACCTAATATCACCGTCGACAGCATAGGCGGAAATCACGGGGGGGTTGGGGGGTCAGGACCCCCCCTATCTTAGGGTTGTCCCCCCAAAAAAACATTAAAATGTGTATTGTAAATAATGTAATGATATATTCTTAAAATAATTAAGAAATGAAATAACACAAATGCAAACGGGGCAATAACGAAAAAAGAGTTCTAAACATTTTGAGACTCACAGTGAATTGACGACCAATTAAAATTGCTCGTTTTCCGTACAGAAGAAGCAATGCATTTTTTTTTCGCACTGAGGTGAAATGGCAGAAAGAAGCAAGCAAGGTAATTTTGATCTCACTTCTCACACAATTTCCTAATTTCTACTTACTAGTTTTTTTTTAAAACTTAGACCTACCCAAAATTTTGTTAAATATTCAGGGCACGGTGGCACAAACACCTGAATCAAAGATCGATGTTATGAACCAAATATTCTGGAACGGAGAGATTTAACTTATAGCACTAAATGTGATATTACCGCAGTAACAAACCACCGATTCCACATTGCTAATTCACGACTCATGCTTCAGTGTAAATTGAAGTGAAATGTGCAAAACTTTGTCCAAAATAATGTAATGCATGTTTGTGGGTGTTCTCGGGGCTTTAATCCAAGGGTAACTTTAGAAATGTTTAAATAAAACCCACGGACACGGACGAGTTCTTCTTTAGCCTCTTGACTCTCTTTATCATAGACAGTAACGTCAGAAACTTCACGCCCATTACTAGGGGTGCTCCGCTCAGGATTTTTGGGGCCGATCACTGATCCCCGATTACTGGAAGCTGTATCACCCGATACCGATCACTGATTACAGGGTCTATTTGAAGACTTCTATTTATCACGTAACATTACTTATTAAACTATTTAACTACAATGTACATGAAGTATTACATTAAAGTAGTGCTGGGCGATATACCGGTTCATACCGAAAACCGGTGTATATTTTTGTTACGATGTTCATTTTTAATATACCACCATACCGGTGTATTTAATTACACAACGTTCGGAACAAACGTTACACTGCGCCGCTGACACTGTTTCAGACGAACCCTTTACAATGTTGCACTTCTAAGCAGAGACTGTGAGGCAAGGGCATAGACAGTATAAGAAGTGGACAGAGCCATCTCATTGGAACTCAATTGAGACAAGTGAAGCCCATTTTTAGCGATTTTTTAGGACTTCTGTTCCTGACGCGCAGACTCAAACTGACTAAAACAGAGCTTGATTACGTAGATGTGACGTGAGCAACCCGTCTGTCTTTTAGTGGCTGTGGCATGATACATCTGAATCATTCCCTTCTGAAACTTGCAGAGGCGGAGAGTGTGAGTAGGAGCTGTCCATGAGCTAGGAGCAGGAGAAACTTTTTCTAGGTATTCTGATTAATTATTTTGTCATTTTGCCTGAACGTTTTTCCCAATTGCCCGCAAGCTTCTCCTGTCCATACGGCAATCTCTCTACTGTGCGACAGAGAGTCGCATGGTTATGACGCAATCGTTACCCTACTTTTACAAAAAACTGCTTTTTATATATTGTATTTTATATGTTGTTGTGTTTCTTTAGAAACAAATGTAGTCTTCAAACGCCTCAGATGTAAATTTGCATTTTGTTTTCATTACAGTCAGAAAATTCACTCTCACGTAGGTAAGTAGTAGAAAAGGGTACCAAAACGTTGCGTGTGCAGCAGCTCCTAAGGTTGTTCCTTGGCAACAAACTCCCAGAACTGTCCAAGACTCTGAATCTCTGAAATCAGTTGAAGGCTCCTGTCTGAAGCCACATCAATCAGCTTCTCCTCTGCTCTTCCTGTTAGGTGCTCTCTTGCCCCACTATATTAAAAGGATTCCATATCCAGTCCCATTCTGTCATACATACAGATGATTGATTTGATAGAAAGAGATGCACTTCAATGAAGTCAACTGATAAGAGTGTTTAGCATGTATAAAATAATAATAATAATAATAATAATAGAACAAAAAAAATATATATCTTACCTGCAATATCAGAAAAATTCTGAATGAGCGAGCCAAAGTATGTACAGGGTCTCAGATGCATTCACCGTCATTGGCGCACAGTGATGGAAACATGTCCCACACTCCTTTTTCTTATCAGGATTTCCACAATTTCATCTTTCTGGTGAAAGCTGTGATATTGTCCATGATGAGTGAATATGTCCGACAAATAGACAAGCTTCGTGCACCATTCTCTGTCTGACAGAGAAGCCCACGCCCCGCACTTTTATTAAGTGGCCTCTGTCTGCTCCGTCCTTCTCCAATGGTGTCTGCTGATTGCAGTACCTCATTAAAATAAGGTAAATACAACTACTAACCACATAGTCAACATTATAAAAAAAATGCTGTTGGTGTTTCAGTGACTACTTCGCACATGATGTTAATCATGATGTCACAGCACCATTTTTATAACATCACATAACTAAAAGCAAACTTGTTTTAAAAACAAACTCTTGAAATTACATAATACATCAACTACAATAAATGACAGAAACTATCTTTGGATAAAGGATATGTGAAGTGTTATTTAATTTGTTAGTTGGTCTCACGTCTCGTTGAATAACACGGGGAGGCAGGGTTTATGACCTATATTAGGACAGGTCACAGGGGGGCGATCGAGACATTTTGGCTTCACTTTTGAGGGCTTGTGCAGCACGCTTGGTGCCAAGGCGTACCATGCAGTGTAAAAGTGCCACAAAGTAAACCGTACTGTACCATGCAGTGGAAAAGCACCACTTGATACGCTATTGAATCGTTGGCCCTCTCTAGACCTCCTTGACGACGGACTTTTGGGTTGAGCTGGGCTTATTCAGAGTTCACACGACACGATTTTCAAACTCGTCAGATCACTGTTTTTTTCACACTGCATGACTATCATGGGGTAGCATTCAGTTGCTGCTGTGTGCACACTGCACGATGGATCAGTGACAGGAAGTTTTTCCACATTGCATGACTTTACAGTAGGAAGAATCGCAGACAACTCTGTTTGGTCCATAAACTACGTTTCATAACCAAACACGTGAGAAGTGAAAAGGAAATAATGCAAGATCACTTGTGCGCGAGACCGCGAAGTCCTCTAGCAGGACTGGAATTGTTATAAAAAATGATAACCCGCAAGAAGCTTGAAATTCAAATTGTCTGTGTGCTGAAAAGGAGAAAAAAAAAATGTATTGGAGAGACACAAGGATTGTGTTCTGCAAAGAAAGTTGGAGGTAAGTAAATATGTACATGCACTTGTATGAATTGTTTGTTATGTAGCCTGTAATGTTGATTTGTGAGAAAACTAGAATGCAGATTTGAAATAAACATCATCATCCAATATTTTTACAATGTGCTGCTCTTGTGGCTGGTTGAGCAAATGTTTGTACTTTAGGCTATATCTGTTTGATATAATTGTAAATATATCTATTTTAATACTGATATCCTGGTCTATAACTCCTTCCCGAAGTTCACACTGCCCTGTGTCTTGCTCTCTAGGTCATTTTCTGCAATTTTCATTCAGAACACATTTCACACAGCAGGATTTTGAATGGCCCGACAGGTCTAGATATTTAGCATGCCAAATACATCATGGGCATTTGCGATTTACTCAGATCGCGTATTTGATAATCAACACTGCGTGATTGTCTCTTGCATGAACACATGCCTCCGATTTCAGGCATTTGTCTGTAATTTTTCAAAAATCTGTTGGTAAATGAAAATCAGGCTTAAAATCATGCAATTTGAACTTGGCAGAAGTTGGCTATGTGTTAGTTCCAACGGCTCCTTAGAACTCTGCAGGCTGTATCAGGTTGCTAGTCCTGTACTCTCCACGGTTGAGAGGGTAGTTATATGAAGGACTCCACACCTCTAGTTATGTAAAAACAGAGAGGTCTTCATGGTTGAGCCTATTTAGTATTCCCTTCATTTAAAAGGGTCAATTGCAGAGTACTCTGCGCCTTGGGACTGGATGAAGGTAGGCCTTCATGTGGCCTCCTTTATGACAAATGAGATGGTATCAGGTTGAAGGACTCTGGTGAGCTTGCCTAATAGAACAGTTTTAGTAGAGCTGGCAGGTACTCCCATGATGTGGACCCCGATGCAGAGTACTCAGCCCCCACAGAGTTATGAAAATGAATGCTCTGTAGATCCTGGAGACCCGTTTTGGGATGAGTAGCGTCACTCCCCTCAAAGCCATTCAAATTGGCTGCTTAGGCATTTGTTCCCCATTAGCGTCTTAGGACGCAGTGTGAGTTCCTGTTACGGGCAGAGAGACACCACCCTTAACATGAGAGACGCACACAGGCCAGCTCGTGTCAAAAATAGGGGTATGTTTATTTAGTAGGTCGGTCAGATACCGGATAGACTCATAAAAACACAGACAGATTAGTTACAAAGGCGGAACGCTTCGGATTCCCAAGCTCCAACAGCAGACAGCACAGCAGTCGACTCCATTCTCAGGCTCTGTGTGCGCGCACAGGTGTGGTTCCAGAAAGCTTTTGTAGCTCGAGGATGGGGCTGCTGCTCAGGTGTACCTCATATGTAATTAAGAGCAAGGAAACTCAGACTCTCAAACACGTGTAGAAACACACAGCGGGCTGGGGAACGTAACAGTTCCAATTCAGGTTCAGGTTTACAAATGTAACCTTGGTTCCCTTGAGAAGCTGTTTCCCTTGGTTCCCTGTGTCTCTTTGTCATGCTTCTGGGGTGTCTGCATGGTCCCTTGAGAAGAAGAAGTGGATGACATGTTCTTTAGGAGCTCTTTTATACCTCACGGTCGCACTAGTTGTGACGTCACGGTCTGTCGCTGGCCAATATAATTGTCGCGATTAAACATGTTTCAGACTCCAGTCATGCTGAGGCGTTTCCTTCTTTAGCTTCTTTGGACGCAGTGTCTCGTTCTCTTTCACAGGGAACCAAGGTTACATTTGTAACACTAGACATTTCACGTTACTGTCACATGAGACACGTGCGCACAGTCTGCTCCGGCCCAGAAGACATGTGTAAGGATTTTGGCCAGGCGAATCAAGCCCCCAACACACACATACACATTCATCCACGTACCTCAGTGGCATCGAGTTACAAGACTTTTATGGGACCAATGGAATGTGGACAAACTAATGTCTCTGAACAAAGAGAAATACATCTCTTTTGGTTTTAAAGACATTTAACAAAGGTATTCAATGGTTTTTATGTATATGTGTCTTCCCCATGTCACAGTGAAATAACTTTGTTTGGTCACAGCGTAAATAGAACTTAGAAATACCGTCTAATTGCATTTTAAACATAAGTGTATATTCCTTTGATATAACATAATGTTCCTTGATATCTCTAGAATGCTTATTGAATGAAACACTCGAATATGCATGGAGATGTAAAGTAAAGGGTATTTTTGATTGTTTTACTGCCAATGAAGATCAAAATTGTTTTACTCTAAACCCTCATTGAACACACCCCCTTCCACGAGAAGCGCGCGCTGAGGAACAAAGGACCATAAAAGAAGACTTCCCGCATGCAACATCCACTCTCCGATTGGCTCCAGCCAACAGGAAGGGGATGCACTTCTCCAAGGTGATAAATGTGGGAGCGCAGCTCCGCCCAGATGCTTCTGAACTTTCCAGCGATCCGTCAGCATGTAAACCTCACGGGACTCTGATCCAACCATGGATCTTTTCTTTTGTTCGTCTAAAAGTCTTGTCTTTTCCTCAAATGGACTACCAAGCTCGTCTCATAGGAAAGGAAGTGGACTTTGCCGAACTACTTCCTCGGGTAACGTCACCTCAAAGACTGTAAGCCTTTCAAACACTCGCGCTAAATGCCAATGAACGCCACGTGACTCCCCACGGAACAAAGAGCCACGCAACCGACCATGCATGCGCCGGTGCAAAAACGCTGCAGCCGCGCTCCACGTGACGCGCGCACGCAGGACAGCACCCCCAGTCGACACGCGGCCCGAACGGCCGAGCAAGGAGCCGCGACTCACACAGACCAAATGTGCCCTGCAAGTATACCTTCTTTTAGAGCTTCTAAGAAGCATTAAGAAAGTGTTTTCGTGGTGTTCAGAAAGGTTAACTGACTGTTGTGCCAAACGTAACCCACTCTCTCTCACTTTCTCTACAACTCACTCTATCTCACTCTCTCTCTCTCTCTCTCTCTCTCCAACTCACTCAACTTACGCGTATGCATTGTCTAAACGCTCTGCGTCGTCTTAGTTTGTGTTTAATGTTTGTAAATACATGTATCATTGTAACGTAGTAAATGCTTAAGTAGGAACTTTATTAAATACAAGATATGCTTACCTTGACTGATTGTCTT
The DNA here is from genome assembly GCF_988280905.1 of Pimephales promelas. Lineage (NCBI taxonomy): Eukaryota > Metazoa > Chordata > Actinopteri > Cypriniformes > Leuciscidae > Pimephales > Pimephales promelas. The sequence continues at coordinate 11,124,393 of NC_142769.1, forward strand.
GCTCATAATACGGTCAATGAAATGTCAATTTAAAGCTACACGCTTTACAGAACTATAAATACCTAAGAGGGTGTTTGGTTATAGAGCAGGGAAGGCAGATTCTAGTGGCCACAGAATTTGTTTTCACAAGCTATATAACTTAATTGAGCTAATTGATTTTGCCTGTCTTGTAAAACGTGGTCCTTGCAATCAATAACAATTAATTTGTGGTTGATTGCGGGGATGCACATGTATGCATATGGGTAAAATTAATAAATTAATATGTAAGACCGGTCTGATCCAAATCTGTATGAATAATTATTAATTATCAATTATTAATTATGATATGCAAATTCCCCCCTGATCAGAACCGACCCAGAGTCTTTACACATGATAGCACAGAGCAGATCTTATGCATGAGTCGGTGCATACCAGACAGCATATTATACCCACTCAAATTTTGTGTTTTCTGGATAATGTGTTTGTTGTTGTTTTTTAACAAATAATTGGTTTTTTGGGACAAATTTTCCATTCATTCCTATTGGGGTCGACCAACAAAAACTTGAATCCAGTAATTATTATTTTTGTGTTTGTGTATTCCAATTTTTATGTGACAAAATTGAAAAGTTCCATTCCAATGAACACTCAATTTTGAAAAAAAAAAAAAAAAGAATTTCCAGTGCCCGAGGAGAGGATGAAGAGAGAGCGAAAGATATAAAGAGTTTGTTATTTTTGTTAGTTTTGTGTATGTGATTTCATGTGATTCCAACTACAGATAATTAAGGTGGCAGTAAAAACAAAATGACAGGCTAGAGGAAAAATTGACCTCATTAATCCATGTTATGACGTCCTTGTGTTAAAATTTTCCCCTCCGTCATAGCCCTTCTGTGTAATGTTTTCCTACTGATAGGAGGCCAGTGTTTTGTTCCCTATAATGGTTACCTGTGTAATCTGAACAGGACAAGTTGGTCCAAGATCAGCGCTAAAGGAAAACTTCCTCCCAGTTCATGTAGTTATTCCCACAGGAGGCTTGTTTCAGTCTCTCCATCCCCAGAGTCAGGCTGTTTGGCTTCACAGCTGATGAGTATAGACTTCAGCTTCATTAGCCACTGTCTCTAGAGTGCAAAAGCTCAAGAGCAACTGCCTTGGGCCTTTGTGTAATCACCCAAAAGCAGCTCACGGGAAGAGACAGAGCAGGGCAACTGATGTGCAATACCTATGAAGCAGGGGATAAACAAAGCAGTTACAATTTCCTAGAAGCTGATAGCTGTAAACAAAATTAAACTGGTGTTGGCATTTCTTTAAAGCACACAATTTAATCAAAAACTAGATTTGAACCCTTAAAAATATGAAAGTCAATTTCAGAAGCATGAAAAAATGCTTTTGTAAATCAAAATTATGACTTAAAATGTTGAAATGATGACACTAATTCAGAATTATGACAATAGTAAAAAAAAAAATTAATCGCAATCATTTTCTCAATTAGTTTTCATCTCATAGATATCACTTACTATGTCATATAAAAGGGAAAATGCATCAAAATGATAATGCAGTAAAATGAGCCATAAGACCCCTTCAGACGACCCTTCAAGCAATCACACTGAAATCAAACGTGCCGTAACACCATATCATTCTCAGAAACATCCGTGGAGCTGCTCTCGTACAACAAGCACTAGAGAAAGAGAAATCAGCGTCAATGCAGTGAGATGCAGTGAGGCTGTTTGAAAGGTTAAATATGTTATGATTAGCACATGAAGCTCTGGTGGAGAACTGCCCATGTTCCCTATCGAGGGAACTCAACACTGCGTCGATAAAATTGACTCTTTGGGGACGCTCCCTAAGCGTGCGCCTCTGAAGTATGAATGAAACTAATCCAATCCTGATTGGTGTTGCGTCGTGATGTAACATGTGACGGCATACCCGGAAGTATAAAAGTGACGCTGTCACACACTAGCTTTCGCTCTTCAGCAAGCGCTACATGTGAAACTGTCTGTCTTATTTGGTGTTGTTTGTCTTATATCTAGGAAAGAAAATTATGGCCAGTGAGCAATTCAAGAGGTGTGTGCATCCCTGCCCTCGTTACATCACGGGTGGGGACGCACACTCTATATGTGAGTTGTTTGGGAGTGCAGCACGCACAGGCAGCTCTTGAGGGGGCTGCTTGTGAACACTGTGAGGCTATGCCTATTAGAGTGCTGCGCTCCCGGCTGGCGTACTTTGATGAGCACGGTCAGGCTCGCGTTCCCCAGGGTTCCGGTCCCGCATTCGTCGAGGCGATGCGGCGATTGAGATCCTGGGGTTCGCAGCGGGATCTGGCAGAGGAGAGTGAGAATGCTGAGGCATTTTCTCGCTGTCCATCCGCTGATCCCGCGGCCTCTGAGAGTGGTGTGGGAGCCCGCACTGTGGTTTTTTCTGCCCACGATCAGGTCCCGATGCTTGAGCTGTCTGCTTCGGAAGTGGACGTGCTCAGCATTGATACGGACGACCGTGATCTCAGCACGCCATCACACGGCCTAAACTATGAGGAGCTGGTGGAGGTTGTGACTCGTGCTGTGGCCAGACTAAACATCAGCTGGCCACAACATGAGCAGGAAATACAAGTCACGAGCAAACTTGACGAGCGTTACCTGCAGCGCAGGTCACAGCCTCACCGCCGGGGTTTGCCGTTTTTCCCCGATCTCCATAAAGAGATCACGAGATCGCGGGAAAGACTGCACTCGTCCCGTGTTTCGAGTCCAAGCATAATAGATTACAGCAATGTTTTGGGGGCTCGAGACATGGGATATGGGAAGATGCCGAAGGTGGAGGTGGCTTTAGCGAGCTATCTCTCTCCCGAATCGTCGTCTTCCCTAAAAACCCTGGTGTTGCCTAGCCCTGCAGGGAAAAATCTACATTAGTGGGCAGGGCTTACATGGCAGCAGGTCGGGCTGGTTCATGTCTGCACTCTATGGCGATCTTGCAGAAATACCAGACCGACCTCCTGAAAGATTTGGACGAGGGGGAGGGGCCTACTCCTGAGGACATCTCGGAGTTAAGGAAAGCCACAGATCTGTCTCTCCGGGCCACTAGGGAAACAGCCCGCGCCATTGGCCACTCTATGGCGGCCATGGTGGCCACGGAGAGGCATCTGTGGCTAAACCTATCAGGGATTAAAGAGAAAGATAGGTCCTTCCTGCTGGATGCGCCGCTTTCGCCTTCTGGCCTGTTCGGCGACACCGTTAATTCAGTCGTCGACAGGTTTCAGGAGTCGAAAAAACAATCTGCGGCGTTCCAGCAGTACCTCCCCCAAATCGAGTAGGATGGGGCAAAGCGATCAGCCCCAGCCATCAGCCAGCTCCTCCCACAGGGCAGAGCAAAAGGTGAGCGTTTCCTGCAGAGCCCCCCCTCCGGTCTCTCTCAAAAACCAAAGTCCTCCGGCCAGAGGGGCGACCTAAGGGACGTCATTCAGGCTAGGAGGGCTTCGGAAAAGAAGTCCTAGCCACGGCAGGACTTCAGAGGGCTGCCCCCTCCGCAGTGAGGCAACCGAGGTTGTTCTCACAGCGGGGCCCTCTAGGAAAAGATGCATGTCCGCCGTTAGCAGCGTTTCGGGCCGCATCAATTTACAGCAAGTATACGATTTTAAAACATCGGATATGGTTGCAGGGACCGGATCGACTACAGCCTGCCGGTATTCAGCTTCAGGTAGTCGAAAAAGATACTCTGAAGACACCAGAGGCCAGCCTCGAGAGGATGGTACCCTTAGTAGATTTTGGGGTGGTAGGGGTGGTATCATCTTCCCAACATATCTGCATGGGCATATGCATGGGCATTATCTACATATGCAGATAATACGAGCTGGGTACAGACTGCAGTTCGCGAGATGTCGTTCTTGGCCATATTCAAAAATTGGGATTAAGACTCAAATTGAAGAAAAGTGTGCTAGAACCATCCCACACTACAACTTTTTTGGGAGTCGTGTGGAACTCGACTACAATGCAGGCACGAATGTCTCCCGCACATATCGAGTCAATTCTGGTGATGGTATCCTGGGTGAAGCTGGGCCAAGCCATCACTGTGAAACACTTTCAAAGGATGCTGGGCCTCATGGCAGCGGCATCCAACATTATTCCTCTGGGCCTCCTTCACATGAGGCCCCTCCAGTGGTGGTTGAAAACCAAGGGATTCTCCCCCAAAGGGAATCCGTTTCGTATGATCAGAGTAACGCGCAGGTGCCTTCATTCTCTGCAAATATGGAAGAAACCTTGGTTCCTATCCCAAGGGCCAGTGTTGGGGGTGTCATGTCACTGGGAAACTGTTTCGACAGAAGCCTCCCTTACTAGCTGGCCGCTTTGCCAGACAACTCTAGATATAGAGACGTAGAGACTCTAGAGACAACTCTATATATCACTATATAGCGAACACAGCCTCCAACCTGGTTGGAGGAGTAATTAGGTTTCTCTCCCACATTATGACCAACACACTCCCAACTGCTCATACATTAATTCATCCCAGAGAGTTACAGGCAAGTCACACTGAAAGGGGAGCCGAGAAGAACCCTCTCACATATCAGTCAACAAGTGATGAGGCCATGTCGCAAGAGTGCAGAGCCACACGTCGTTCACCATCCCCTGGAACAAGATATGATAACCCAACTGTATTGCAACCAGTTACAACGGAGAATGTATCTGAGATTTTGAAAATGATGCAGCAGCTTAAACGAGTAAAAATCAACAACTTCAATCTACAGTGATAAATATGCAACAGCAAATGATCATTATTATGAAGACAGCCATCTTGGAAAACAAGATGGCAGCAGCCCCTGTGAGCTGGCTAAAATTAATCCAGCCTACTCAAGCCACCAAAATGCAGTGCCTTTGCCACTGTCAGAGCCCGTTTACCATTATGGCGAGCCCCTTTAACAGACGATGAAGACTGGCCACTACCACCTCACCACCTCCTGGAAACAACATATCAGATTTGGTGGATGAAATATCCACTAGCATGTGGAAATTAGGGAATGGAGGTAAATTTCCCTCCTGCGCATCAACACCTGAGTAATATGAACCCGAGAGGTACCATATGGGTCCTGTGGTGGAGTCATTCCCATAACTATCCACCGCCCAGACATCCCCAAGCAGTACCTACTGCCAGCATGCTATTCTAGAGAGATAGAGGACGGCACCCTGACTACACTCAGGAGAAGGTATACAGAGGCCCTACAACCACAATCCCTGACTTCACCAAGGGAGACCCACAGGAATTTGCACGAATGAAGGTCTCATTAAACAATCTTCTACCTGAGGATGTAACGGAGACTCTCAGACTCTTATATTAATTCCAGTAGGCCCTATTCAGATGCCATGGCAATTCTTGCAATATGAGCATCCTCATCAATTAGCCTTGCAGCTAATTGCTGATAGCCTTGCGGCGGATTGCTGATTTAATGGACCGACCCCTCTATCCATAGTCATGATGCCAGTGGATTCAAAAAGGTTTGCATTGAAAGTCAGAGCATTCGTAGGCATGCTGGACCAAATAAGGGCTGTCAAGCGATTAATCGTGATTAATCGCAATGCAGTGAGTTTACTTCTTTCTTCTCTGAGAAAATCAATAACATCAGAAAGGTGATCAGCACATCCTTGAGTTGCTCTGGGGTCAGGCAGATCAGACCACAACCTGAGAAAGTAGTTACTATGTCTGATTTTGAAGAAATTAATGGCACATTTTTGGTAGAAACCGTACATCACTTTAAAGGTGCCCTAAAATGTTTTTTTTTTAATTATTTATAATGTTTCATGGGTTGCCCTTATAATGTTAGTGTTTTTTTAGATCAAAAATAGTCACAATTTAGAAATAAAAGGCATTTTTCCTAGCCTGATTTTAGCCTCTGATCTGAACACTCTGTTTGAAGGGGTGTGTCTGCTGTGTGTAACAGGCCTCTGCTGTGATTGACTGACATGCTTGCATATAAAATAGCTAAGTATTACATGTGAAACTGTTTAGAATAATTTTACTCCAGCTATTATAGTTTTTTCTATTACAGCTATCGAGATTAACGAATCGTGAGATGTTTTTGAAGTATTTAGAAGTGTTGAGTATTGAGCAAGCAGAGGACAGACAGCCTGTCGATCGCGAGGATGAAGATCTTATCATTGCAACGCAATGTCTGCCTTCTCTGCTTTCACTAATGCAGACACGATCATGTAAATACAGCAAGAGCTTTGTTGTGCATTGTAACGTGCGTCATTGAATTCATAACGAGTTTGGTGTCCAGATAAACTCGCGCTGTGTGGAAAGATATTGATCGCTTTCTGTATACAATTTATTCACAATTATTATTATTTTTTCATCCTACTAAAAAAAAACGATGTGAAGTCCCTGGCTTGACTTACTGATGCATAAACAGTATTGAACGATTTTGAGTGAAAGATTAACGTTAACTTTACCTGTCTGAACTTGAACAACAATAACACATCAGCTCAGTCCGAGGCCAGCTCTTGGGAAGTTGAGGAAACAGTCGTCGGTGAAATGTTTGGAAATATCCAGAGAAAATAAAATTAACCCATTGTTTCTTCAGAGGCTCGGATAAAGGAACTAAAAATACTTTTGTGTTCATGTGTGTATCCAAACACTGATCAACGGCCATGCTTAGGCTGCGCAGCTCCGTCTCGTCTGTCACTGAACATGGGCTGGCATATGCAAATATTTTGGGTCATACATATTAATGATCCCGACTTTTACGTCAGAGTCGGTATTATGTGGAGATTCGCCTGTTTTTCAGGGGTGTTTTTCAAAAACGAGATTTAAGTAAGAAGGAGAAAACAATGATGTTTGAGACTCACTGTATGTCATGTCCATGTACTGAACTCATAGAAGTGGTAAATGATCTCATAGAAGTGGTAAATGCCTCACTTCTCTCTGGGAGTTTTCCAAACTCCCTGAAAACTGCAGTTGTAAAGCCCCTCCTGAAAAAGAGCAATCTGGATAAGACCAAATCTCAATCAGCTCAACATGACATCATTACTTTTGCGTAAACATACACGCCACTTTCGAGTCAAGTGGCGTGTTATCTCTACGCATTTTGAGCTATCTACGTGTATCCGCGTGTATGCGTGTATGTCTACGCCATTAATGTCCGAGTGTTTCCGCGTGTCTGTAGATGCAGTCAAATGTCCGCGCGAAACGAAGCAAAATGTAGATCTACATCTGGGGAGCGATCTTTGTTTTTTTCCTAGGATGGTAAGGGAACAGTCATAAATGCCAATTAACCCCAGTGACGGTTAGGTTTAGGGACAGGGTTGAGATAAGTCATATATTTATATATACAGTAATAACGTTAAGTCAACGGCGTTCATAAACACGCTGAAAAGCGATTATGCGTCTTGATAGCACGCCAAAAATGGAAATACGAATTGGCGTGTCATACACACACTACTTCATGAGATCAGTCTGATCAGCTGAGCAAATTCTTAAGCTCAAATGGATACTTTGACAACTTTCAATCTGGTTTCCGATCACATCACAGCACAGAGACAGCGCTCATAAAGATAATAAACGATATTCGCTTAAATACTGATACAGGCAAATTATCAGTGCTGGTACTACTCGACCTCAGTGCTGTATTTGACACAGTCGATCACAACATACTTCTTGATAGGCTGGAAACTGGTTCCTAAAATGGTTCAGGCCATACTTAGAAGGGAGAGGTTATTATGTGAGTATAGGAGAACATAAGTCTGAGTGGACATCCATGACTTGCGGAATCCCTCAGGGCTCGATTCTTACGCCACTCCTATTCAACCTGTACATGCTCCCAAAGAGCCAAATAATGAGAAAGAACCAAATCGCTTACCACAGCTATGCAGACGACACACAGCTCTACTTAGCCCTATCGCCTAACGACTACAGCCCAATTGACTCCCTGTGCAAATGCACTGATGAAGTAAACAGTTGGATGTGTCAAAACTTTCTGCAGTTTAACAAAGACAAAACTGAAGTCATTGCGTTTGAAAACAAAGATGAAGTTCAAGGTAAATGCATACCTTGACGCCAGAGGTCTAACAACTAAAAATCAAGTCAGGAAACTTGGTGTGTCTCTAGAGTCAGACTAAGGTTTTAGTGGTCATGTCAAAGCAATAACTAAATCAGCATACTAGCATCTGAAAAATATTTAAAGAATTATATGTTTCCATGTTTCCTTTGTTTCCAGTCAAGACTTAGAGAAACTTGTGCATGCTTTAATCACCAGCAGGGTGGATTACTGTAATGGCCTCCTCACTGGCCTTCCCAAAAAGAGCATAAGACAGGTGCAGCTCATACAGAACGCTGCTGCCAGGGTTCTGAGCAGGACCAGAAAATATGAAAACATCACACCAGTCCTCAGGTCTTAACACTGGCTGCCAGTTACATTTAGGATTGATTTTAAAGTATTACAACTGGTATATAAATTATTTACTGGGTTAGGAACTCAATATAATGCAGATATGCTCACTGAATATAAACCCAACAGATCACTTAGATCATTAGGATCATTTCAGCTAGAAATACCAAGGGTTAACTCTAAGCATGGAGAGTCTGCTTTTAGCTATTATGCCAGCCACGGCTGGAACCAGGTTCCAGAAGAGATCGGGTGAGCTCCTACAGTAGTCACATTCAAATCCAGACTCAAAACACATCTGTTTAGCTGTGCATTTACTGAATGAGCACTGTGCCACTGTTCGTCCGACTGTTACTGTACTTCATTTTATTTTTGATTCTAAATTGTTTTAATTATTTACTGTATTTTATTTTTTATCATTATTATTTTTATTCTAAACTGTTTTAATTATTCTGATTTCTTTTGATTATTTTAATTTCTTCTATGTAAAGCACTTTGAATTGCCATTGTGTATGAAATGTGCTATATAAATAAACGTGCCTTGCCTTGCCTTGGCGTTATGGTCAAGCTCATCTGTGCCATTTAAAAATCATCTGTAAGGTATGTAAGAGTAAACATCTTGAGGCACTTCATGAGTTGAATGAGAGGACAGTCAATGAAAACACTCGTCTTGTCAACAACACCAACGAGGTCCTGAACCTAGACCGAATATTAGGCTGCAGTCAGGTCCTGTTAAAGGTCACAAAGGCAATCCTATGGAATGGAGAACATGCCCTTGAGACATTTGCCATTTTGGATGATGGCTCAGAATGCACTATCCTTTTGCAAGCAGCCGCTCAGAAACTGAAGTTACACGGCAGACCAAAAGACCTTGCTCTGAGAACATACATGGTACTTTAATGTCCTTCACCATCTCTCCTGCCTGTCAGCCTCAACAAGTGTTTAAGATACACAGGGCATTTACTGCAGACAAATTGGGGCTAGCCGAACACGTGTCCAGCTACAACCTTACAGAATAAATACAGACACCTCAGAGGATTGCCAATCCCTTCCTATGACAGTGTTCGGCCCCTTCTATTAATCGGCTCTGACTATTCCCATTTAGTTACCTTGATTGAGCCTGTATGCTTGGGTCCTTCCGGTGGACCAGCAGCTGTAAAGACTAGACTGAGCTGGGCAGTCCAAGGGCCTGCTAAGCTTTTGCGATATCAACTTCTCACCCAACAATGTCTCAACAAATCAATTTTCTCAATGAGCTGTGATGTCAGAGGCTTACATAGCTGAAACTCAGAGACTGGTACAGGCAGGCTTTGTGGTTGCAATACCAGAGCAGAATCTGACTGGGGAAGAAGAATCATGGTTCATCCCCCACCACATGGTGAGGCATAATGAAGAAAAGAGTTGTTTTCAATTGTTCTTTCTCATACAGAGGTGAAAACCTGAATGATTTGCTTCTGCTTGGACCAACTCTGGGACCCTCCTTGCTCGGGGTACTGCTATGGTTCCGGAAGCATGCAGAAGCCTTTATTGGTGATATAAAAGGCATGTTCCATTAAGTAAGATTACTATCAGAGGACAAGCCCCTCCTCCGATTCCTATGGCGTGATCAGAATAGTGAGGAACTCAGATTGTCTATGAGTGGCAAGGGCTCCCATTTTGAATGGTGTAGTCCATGCTGTGCCACATATGCACTACAAATGCACGTAATTGACCACAGTGAACCAGGAGACAAAGTTCGACACTCCATCGAAAGATGTTTCTATGTAGATTACTGTCTACATAGTGTTGCTACATCTGAGGAGGCTAAAGGACTAGTGAATACGCTGAGGAATCTGTTAGCAGAAGGAGGATTCAAATTACGACAATGGGTTTGCAATTCACCTAATCATTAATCAACTGCCAAAAGAAGCCAGATCTGAAAGCAGTTAGCTTTGGCTTAACCAAACCAGCTCAGACCCTTAAGAGCCTATTTTAGGACTACGATGGATGTGTCAATCTGATACTCTTGGATACCAAAGCCGCCTTGATGAATGCTGAACCACCACAATGAGAAATATATACAAGGTAGTACGGAGCTAGTATGACCCCCTTGGGTTCCTTGTTCCCTATATCACTCGGGACAAGATACTTATACAGAGTCTGTGGGGGAAACAGAGAGAATGGGATGACCCACTACTCCCAAATGACATTCTTGAAACATGGTGTTACGTACCCTCAAACAAGTTTGTTTGAAAGGGGCAACATTGAGGTTGTGATCAGGAGATGGTGCACGTTATAATGGCAAGAGACGACCCATACTCAGAGTTGTGAAAATATAAAGTATGATTTATTTGACAAATGATATTTTAATGCAAAGATAAATAAATATAATAATAATAATAGAGTATAAGGACATAAAGTGAAGCCAAATAAAAGAAAGGAACAAAACAAACACCAATTAACTAAACCCCAACCTCTTAGCTCACTAATAACAAAAAGAAAATAAAAGACAAAGATCTTCAGCGCAAAGCGCCCTCTCTACCTACACTAACTAATAACAAAACATACAAAAGTGGCATTCACTCTCTTACCTGGTGTAGTATACATCGAGTTTACTAGGTGTTGTTTTATGTACGTCACGTGACATTTTACCTGTCCAAATTACTCTTGGTAACCTCAAAACACGCCATCAAAGGCAGAACACGTTACAATTAGTAACCTCAAAACACGCCATCAAGGCAGAACACGTTACAATTAGTAACCTCAAAACACGCCATCAAGGCAGAACACGTTACAAGTGGTAACCTCAAAACACGCCATCAAGGCAGAACAAAACAAACAGAGTAATGTCTGTAACAGAAAAATAACGTACATACAAGCGGCAATCAACACACAGAAAGAAACAAAGCTGTCTTGCGTTCTTCTCCCGCTTCCCTTTAAACTCGTAGGTTGAACTTGATAGGCCACGGGAGGGAGATGACGTCATGATGTGAATGAAGATTGACATCGCTCTCAACCAACAGCGGACAAGAGATGACGCAAACCTAAGAATAGGATAGTGGTAGAAGAGAGAGAAGAGAAATAGAAACCAAAAGAAAACATACGACCACAGGGACGTAACACTCCCACCCTTAAGAACAAACCTGTTTGTAAAAAAAAAAACACACACAATATTTTACACTCTCGAAAGAGCGTCAGCCATAACGTTATCAACACCCTTTTTGTGCTTGATCTCCACGTTATAATTCTGGAGTACTAGAGCCCAGCGCATCAAACGCTGGTTTTGATTGTACATCCTGGATAAAAACACTAGAGGGTTATGGTCAGTGAATACGGTGACAGGAAGATTACTGGAACCAAGGTAAACTTCAAAGTGCTGGAGAGCAAGTAAGAGAGCAAGTGCTTCCTTTTCAATGGTAGAATAGTTAAGCTGATGTTTATTAAACTTGCGAGAATAATAACTCACCGGATGGTCTATACCATTTATATCCTCCTGAAGAAGGACAGCTCCGGCTCCAACAGCACTTGCATCTACCTCGAGTTTAAAAGTACGGGAGCAATCAGGTGCAACGAGAACAGGTGCATTACATAAAAGCATTTTAACGCAATCGAAAGCATTCTGACACTCCGCAGACCATTCAAATTTTTTAGATGGACAAAGTAATGAAGTGAGAGGGGTAACGACGGTTGAGAAATTTTTACAGAAACTGCGGTAATAACCAGCCATACCTAGAAATCTTCGCAACTCTCGTCGAGTCGCAGGGACTGGAAACTCTGCAATAGCAGTAACCTTCACTTCCACTGGTCGTACGTAGCCTTGTCCAACCTCTTTACCCAAATAAGTGACAGTCGCTCGACCAAACTCACACTTTGCCAAGTTGAGAGTTAAATTAGCTGCACGTAGACGTTCGAACACCGTTCTCAACAAACTCACATGTTCCTCCCAAGTCACAGAATATAACACTAAATCATCAAGATATGCATTGCAATTCGGTACATCAGCCAAGACGATATTTACAAGACGCTGAAAAGTGGCTGGAGCGTTTCTGAGTCCGAAAGCCATCGCTGTATATTGAAGGAACTTATCTGGTGTTACAAATGCTGAAATGTCTGACGCTTGTGAAGTAAGTGGTACCTGCCAGTACCCCTTCAACATATCCAGCTTAGTAACAAAACGAGCAGACCCCAGATTATCAACACAGTCCTCCATGCGGGGTAACGGATAACTGTCTGGCACCGTTACGGCGTTCACTTTTCGAAAATCAGTGCAAAACCTAAACGTACCGTCAGGTTTAGGCACAAGGAGACAAGGAGAGCTCCAGGGACTGCAACTAGGTCTGGCTAAGTCATTTTCAAGCAGATAATTCACTTCTTGACGCATAATAGATTTCTTGACTGCATTTATGCGATAAGCATTTTGCTTAATAGGACGAGCACCATTTACAACAATATCATGCTGTAAGACATTTGTTTGTTTAGGAACATCACTAAACAGACAATTAAAATCGAATATTATTTGAACAATGTCAGTTTCCTGGTCAGCAGTTAAATGATTGAGATACGAGTGAAGATCTTCTAAAATTTCTGAGTTGGCTAACCTTGCACACTGCTGAGGAGCGTTGCGAAGCACGACACCATCCTCGTCAGCCCCTGAGATACCAGAAAATGGTTTCAGTTCCACGGCTATTGCGACAGAAGAGACCGCGGGCCCTGCAGTTTCATCTGAAGCTTTCACCTCAGGCATCTCCCTGTCATGGTAAGCTTTTATCATGTTTATGTGACAAACTCGGGTTTGACGTTTTCTGTCAGGTGTGTACAGCATATAATCAGTTTCACTCATTTTCTGTTTCACCACATAAGGACCAAAGAAACGGGCAGACAAAGATGATCCAGGAACAGGTAAAAGCACCAACACTTTATCACCAGGCGAAAATGAACGCGCAACTGCTTTCTGATCATATTTGCGCTTCATGCCTTTTTGAGCATTTTCTAGAGATTCTTTAGCCAGTGACCAAGCAGTATGCAAACGATCTCGAAAATTACTGACATAATCCAGTACATTAGTGCGAGGACCCGGAACACTGTTCAAAATGTGATCTTTAAAAACTTTCAAAGGTCCTCTCAGCTGATGTCCGAATACGAGATCGGCTGGACTAAAACCAAGAGATTCCTGTACAGTCTCTCTTACAGCGAATAATACTAAGGAAACTCCCTCGTCCCAGTCTCTAGCAGTTTCCAGGCAATACTTCTTCAGCATCGACTTAAGTGTCTGGTGAAACCGTTCAAGTGCGCCCTGGCTTTGTGGGTGGTACGCACTTGAGACTCGGTGAGATATTGACAACGACTCCAGTACTTGTCTAAAAAGTTTTGATAAAAAATTCGTGCCCTGATCACTTTGTACTATTTTCGGAAGACCGAAAGTAGAAAAAAATTTCACCAATGCTTTGATGATAACAGGCGCGGTAATTTTCCTTAATGGAATTGCTTCCGGAAATCTAGTGGCCATGCACATTATGGTTAACAGAAACTGGTTACCCGACTTAGTTTTAGGCAATGGCCCAACACAATCTATGAGCACATGCTCGAACGGCTCTCCAATAGCTGGTATGGGAGACAGAGGAGCGGGGCGAATCACCTGGTTCGGCTTCCCAACAGTTTGACACGTATGACAAGTACGGCAGTACTGAGCCACATCTTTCTTTAAGGCTGGCCAGAAAAAATGTCTCAGAATCCTATCATACGTCTTTGTAATTCCTAAGTGACCTGCAAGCTGATGATCATGCGCTAAACATAACACATGTTTACGATAAGGAAAAGGAACGACCACCTGGTACACAACATTCCACTCTGAATCATTTGTGTTAGAACACCACTTCCTCATCAATAACTCATTCTCCCGAAAGTAAGCAACTTTTTGATCTTTAACTGAATCAAGAGAGACGGCAGAATTAAAAACAGCATTAAGAGACTCATCTTCTTTTTGTGCAGTAATAATTTTTTCTCGTGACACGGGTAATTTTAACGCATCGGCGTCAGACACATTTTCTCTGTTAACCTCTGTCTGTGATTTATCTATTTTTTGGCGACGTACCGGCACACAATTCGTCACCAGAAAAAAGAGTGATAAAAACAGAGTCAGACAAATCAACCATATCACCCACTTTACGCGACTGAGCGCGGGTGACAGCGCATGCGGGAAAAACTTCAGGGTAAGTATGTGACACATCCAATTGACTGAACGCATCTGGCTTTTCAACAACTTCTAACACAGGCAAAATTTTCCCCCCCGCTAGATCATTTCCAAGGATAAAATCAACGCCCTGGACAGGAAGAGAAGGACGTACTGCCACTCTTACAAATCCCGTACATAAGTCACTCTGCAGGTGGATACGATGTAATGGCACAGTAATACAACTCATGTCAATGCCTTGAACTATCACACTTGAATTACAGAAAGAGTCCTCAGAGAATGGTAATTTATCTGCCACAATAAAAGACTGCATTGCACCGGTGTCTCTGAGCATTCTTATTTCTTTCTGTTCGTCACAATTTCCCTTTAGAGAAATTAACCCTTTCAAGATAAAAGGTTGATAACTGTCATCGATTTTCTCCACTCTAGGTACACTGACAGTCGGCTTACAAGTCTTCACAAACCCTACGCTCTTAGGCTGTTGCTTGCGTTTTAAAGACAGACAATCTGCGATCACATGTCCTTGTTTGTGACAGTAAAAACATTCACGATCCTCTCTCGTACGAGTTGGACTGTGTTTGGGACGGACTGGTGGGTTTTGCAAAGGAACAGATTGTGATCGCTCTGGACGTGCAAGTGCAAAAACGTTTTTGTGGGTTAAAACAAACTCGTCCGCTAACACAGCTGCTTGAGACAACGAAATTACTTTCTGTTCATTTAGGTAGACCACTACACGATCAGGTAAACACCCTTTGAACTCTTCGAGCAGTACAAGTTCTCTTAACTCATTAAAATCACTCACTTTGCTAGCTGTGCACCACTTGTCAAACAAGATTCCTTTTTCTCTAGCAAATTCCACAAATGTTTGAGCCGAATTCTTTTTATGCCCACGAAACTTCTGCCTGTAAGCCTCTGGGACTAACTCGTAAGCACGAAGTATCGCGGACTTCATAGACTCATATTTTAAACTTTCTTCTAGAGATAAAGTAGAACAGACTTCTTGAGCTTTTCCAATCAATTTACATTGTAACAATAGAGACCAGACGTCGTTAGGCCATCGAAGAGAAGTAGCTATGCGCTCAAATGTACTGAAATACGAATCAACCTCTGATTCTCTAAACTGAGGTACTAAAGAAATGTACTTACTAATGTCAAACGTTACCTGGGACGAATCAGACCGCGGAGGAACATCAGAGGTTGGACCTGGAGTCGACTGCACAGCTGAACCGGCAGCGATTTTCATTGCGTCCAGATCAAGCTGTCTCAGCTTCACCTGAGTCTCTGCCTCAATCTCAAGCCTGCGTACCTCCAACCGCAGATTTATCTCAGCTTGACGTGCCTGGGCTTTCTCCTGTGCCTCGTATTGCAAACGGGCCAAGCGGACTCTCAGTCGCGCTCCATCTCTGGAATCAACAGAACTGGGAGAGAATGGATCAAACGGTGGCAAGCCGGCCTTAGCATCGGCCCCCACCTCCGCCTCAGCATCAGCTCTACCGCTCCGTTTATCCTCATCATCCACAAAACTGCGATTTGTCACGGCAACGCCACTCCCACCAACACTCACCTCTGCACCTCCGCCAGCCTCATCACCCACAGGACTTGACACAGGAAGAACATTAATCTCTTTTAAACGATGTATCAATTTACTTTGTATCTCGCTCTTAAGGGTCTGTCTACTCACCTCAATCTGATAGTGGTCAGCTATCAGAACTAAATCTTGTTTCTTGCAAGAACTAATCTGTTCGAAAGACGGGTTGGCAATGAATTTTTTTTAAGCTAAACACTTCCATGATGCACAACCAGCAAACGAGTACAAAAATACTGCTCTGCATGAATAAACCGCAAAAATAAACGTAACGTCACTTACCACTATCATACACACATACAACTGATCACAACTGAATTAACTTGAGATAAAAGATCCTGGACGAGCCCCCATTAAATGTTACGTACCCTCAAACAAGTTTGTTTGAAAGGGGCAACATTGAGGTTGTGATCAGGAGATGGTGCACGTTATAATGGCAAGAGACGACCCATACTCAGAGTTGTGAAAATATAAAGTATGATTTATTTGACAAATGATATTTTAATGCAAAGATAAATAAATATAATAATAATAATAGAGTATAAGGACATAAAGTGAAGCCAAATAAAAGAAAGGAACAAAACAAACACCAATTAACTAAACCCCAACCTCTTAGCTCACTAATAACAAAAAGAAAATAAAAGACAAAGATCTTCAGCGCAAAGCGCCCTCTCTACCTACACTAACTAATAACAAAACATACAAAAGTGGCATTCACTCTCTTACCTGGTGTAGTATACATCGAGTTTACTAGGTGTTGTTTTATGTACGTCACGTGACATTTTACCTGTCCAAATTACTCTTGGTAACCTCAAAACACGCCATCAAAGGCAGAACACGTTACAATTAGTAACCTCAAAACACGCCATCAAGGCAGAACACGTTACAATTAGTAACCTCAAAACACGCCATCAAGGCAGAACACGTTACAAGTGGTAACCTCAAAACACGCCATCAAGGCAGAACAAAACAAACAGAGTAATGTCTGTAACAGAAAAATAACGTACATACAAGCGGCAATCAACACACAGAAAGAAACAAAGCTGTCTTGCGTTCTTCTCCCGCTTCCCTTTAAACTCGTAGGTTGAACTTGATAGGCCACGGGAGGGAGATGACGTCATGATGTGAATGAAGATTGACATCGCTCTCAACCAACAGCGGACAAGAGATGACGCAAACCTAAGAATAGGATAGTGGTAGAAGAGAGAGAAGAGAAATAGAAACCAAAAGAAAACATACGACCACAGGGACGTAACACATGGCATGATTGGAAAAGAGAAAGAGAACTGCCACATCTAACTCAAATCAAATTACCCCGCTGCTATGTTATTTCCCAGATGGACTCCCTTAATTGTAATCGACAAGTACATATCTTCAGTGATGTCTCTGAACGGTCATATGGGTCTGTAGCATAGTTGCGCACAGAGGATGCAAGGGGAAGTGTTGAGGTAGATTTCCTCACAGCCAGGTCGAGAGTAGCCCCTCAATGCAAGTTATCTGTGCCTAGATTGGAACAGTGTGCGGCTCTCACTGGTGCACAGTTAGTTTCATTAATAGCTAAAGAGCTCACCCTGAACATTGAATCCTTTGAAACATTGAATACTCTGGACTGACTCAACTACAGTTCTGACATGGCTTCAGTCAGAATCCCGTCGCTATAAAGTATTTGTGGGAACCAGAGTTGCCGAAATACAAGAACTCATAAGTGCTCACACATGGCAGTATGTGGAATCTATCAATAATCCAGCTGACTACATAACTCGTGGGGAGACTCTAAAAGAGCTATTCATAGACAAATTATGGAGACAAGGACATGAATATCTTCTGCACTCACCCTGCTGCTGGCCGATTGTCCCCAACATAAGTACATCGGACAATCCTGCTGAACTGAAGAAGCCTGCTTTCTGTAGTCACATGACAATTGCTGAAGTTCAGTCCTTGCCTGACCCACAACAGTTCAACAGTTTTAAAGCTTTAGTTGAAGCTGCAGCACTTCTACGCCATGGGACAGCTGGTAAAGAAGGGGATCCCTTAGCTGAGAATCATCAATTGGCAGAAAGACATTCTAAGGAAAGTTCAATATGACAGCTTACCTGAGGATTTCCACTGTCTAGTGGCAGGTAAACCAGTACCTCATTCTAGCCACCTAATAACATTGGCACCTGAGTATGACCACACAGTGGGCCTCATTCGAGTTGGTGGGCGACTTCGCCACAGTCAACAACTGGATGCAGATGTTATCCACCCACTTGTTCTAGATCCACCCCATAAAATAACCTAACTATTCATTCATGACATGGATAAAGAGCTTCATCAACCTGGTTCCAAACAAGTCCAGCTGAGATCTGCCATAAATATTGGATTTTACGTGGTAGAGAAGCCATTAAACAGTAGCAATACTCCTACCCTGACTGTCAAAGGTGGAGAGCTAAATCGACTGTGCCTCAGATGGCAGACCTCCCTCAGGCCAGACTGCAAATATTCAAACTCCCATTTTTCTCCACTGGAATGAACTGTTTTAAACCATTTACAGTTAAAATAGGTAGACGATGTGAGAAACATTGGGGCATCTTGTTTAAATGTCTGACAACTCGTGCCGTCCACATCAACCTTTTAAGCAGCTTTGATACTGACTCATTCCTGATGGCTCTGAAATTTTTTTACATCACGCAGAGGAAAACCTTCAGAATTGCTATCAGATCAAGGCACAGACTTTAAAGGTGGTTAAAGAGAGCTCCAAGAGTCATTCAAATCATTGGGTCCTACCCTGCAGAAGGAGCTGGCCAAACAGCAAATACAATTCAGATTTAATCCTCCCAGTAGCCCCCATTTTTAAGGTGTTTAGGAATGTGAGATCAGATCCATTAAGTCTGCACTGTATGCCACTTTACAAGGGCAGAGTATGACTGAGGTGGTCCTGAACCAATGGGGTAATCCATCGACCAGAAGTTGAAGCCTCGCGGGAGCTGCCATCTTGCAGAACTTCACTTGCGTTAGCATTCCCATTGACTCCCATTCATTTTGGCCTCACTTTGACAGCGAATAACTTTACATCTGAGGCGTTTGAAGACCCCATTTGTCCTTTATTTATTTCTAAAGAAACACGACAATGTATAAAATGCTCCATTACCTTGTAGCTTATGTTATGGCCCCGTAGAAGCAGTTTTAGTGAAAGTAGGCTAACGATTGCGTCATACCCACGCGACTCTCTGTCGCACAGTAGAGAGATTAGCGTATGGACAGGAGAAGAAGCTTGCGCGCAATCGGGGAAACGTGGAGGCAAAATCGGCAAAAACGGGCTTCAATCGTCTCAATGGAATTCCAATGAGATCGCTCTGTATATTTATTTTATTGTCTATGTCCTGAACATGGTTTTCACTGAAATTTAAGAAATTCTGAATTCTAAACCCCTGGGTTACATTTCCACAGATATTGCTGACCCCAACCCGGTGACTCCAAATCTTCTTCTCATGGGGCGGCTCAATCCATGACTCTCGCAGACCGTTTATCATGAAGCAGAACTCTTGAGCCACCGTAGATGGAGACACTATCAAGTATTTGCGGACCAGTTCTGGACACACTTCACAAAATACTACCTGCCCAATGGGTGCCAAATGGCAGAGGGACATACGAAGTGCCAAATGGCAGAGGGACAAAGATCAGTTGCAGTTGGACACGACTGGTATGATTGTGGACCCACAGTTACCCAGAGCACTCTGGCCTGTATAAATGATCACTAATGTTTTCCCCGGGACTGATGGATGAATCAGAACAGCGGAGGTGAAATTAAAGACAGAACATATATCAGACCTGTAGCGCGTCTCATCAAATTACCAGCACTCCCAGACCCAGATGTCATTTCAAGCCCTTCTAAATGAATAAATTTGTGCAAATTTGGGCATGGCTGTTACAAAGTGCCTTGTATTTAGCACTTCAAGAAATAGATTTATATTAGTAGGGTTTTCTTATTGAGAGTTCAATGACTATGGACTGTTAATGCCCCCTTGTATTATTACGGAGTAATTGGAATATGCTCGGAAGTGTGTTAGTTGTCATTATGACTCCATAGAGTGTGGACTGTGGAGCGCATGAGAGTTCGCCTCATTTCATAAAGTGGTGTTATATAATTGTTTACGTGCATATAAAAGTAAGTTTCTATGTTTATCAATCTTATTTCATTGTTTATGGGTTATCAACATAGTCCTGTTTGTTAGTTTAAATAGGCCTAATTAAAGTTGTCTGTACGGCTGATCGACCTGCATATTATCTCATTGCGTGGTCATAATTGTTTATATCAAGCATTATTGTAATAGCTTTTCATTGGGTAAACTTATATTTAGACCACAAGCCCTGAAAGGGCGAAGGTCCTATTGTTTTCCTTAAGATACATTTTTTTTTAAATGTTCTATCGACTATTAGGGCACTTTTGGGGCCCTTAACATGCTCGAAAACTTTTGAAACTTTGCACACGTCAGAACCCGCGGCCAACAGAGCCGGGCTGAAGCTGGTACCTAGGCGTGGCAGGGAGGCTCGACAGCGCCCCTGCAATGGGCACCGAAAACTTGGTCCATAAATCAAACACGCTTGCATGTAATAATATGAAATTCGGTACACATATAGATCTCATCGGTTCATATGTACTTCACACTCTTACTTTTTACAGCAGCCCAACAGGAAGTCGGCAATTTAGGGTTGTTTGGAAAACACATGCAAGGGAATTTGAAATATTCCTCCTAGAGAATTCAAACACACGGCACGAAACTCAGTCAGCATGAAGTCAAGACATTCAGGATGAAAGTTTGCGAGGGGATTTTTGATATCTCGAACGGTTTGGCCGTGGCGAGGAAACGGAATTATGGTGCGAAAAGAGAAACAGGAAGTGAGTTATAACTTCTGTATACATTAACTCATTAACACTAACTCTGATCTTGGTGAAACTTCAGAAAGTGCGTTCGTTGTAAGAGGCCGGTAACATGGATGTGACTATTGTGAGTCAAAGTTATAGCGCCACCAACTGGCAGCAGGAAGTGTGTCACTTTTACAATGCTTTGAAATAACCCTCTTATTTTTACCCAGATTGCTTCAAACTTTATGTGTATAATGTAAACACACGGCAGATATAGACGTGTGAAAAGATTATTGATATCTTATATACTGTTGCCATGGCAACGCATCAAACTTTAATATTCTTGTTTGATGCTTTTGAGACTCTTAGCAAGCTTGAATTTGCATAAAACTCGACAGACACATTACATTTTTTAGCCAGTAGACATGTGCAAAGTTTCAGAAACAGGCGTGGTGAGGGCTCAGTAGCGCCACCTTTTGTCAAAAGTGGGAGATTAGTTTTATCTACACTTACAAAAATCAGTATGCATATTGTTCTCCTCGAGCCAGACAACTTTCTAATTTACAATTATTAGCTCCGAGCAACAGAAAGTCAGATATTTTAGTTTGAATATGGTGAGCCTCTCTCTGAGCCTATGTTTCTGTATGGCAAGCCCTTTTAACATTAAAAAGCTAAGTTTGAATTAACATCCAGAATTAACATTGTAGATATCAACGTCTTTCTGACTAGACGTAATTACATTTTGGATAGTTTGTATTATCATTTAAGATATCTGTAACGTAATTGTGACTAGTCGAAACGAGAGATGTATGGCAAGCCGTTTTAACATTTAATCATTTTAACCTACTAGTCTCTATTTTCATGCTACCGTTGTAAAGAATGATACTTTTAAGCATAACCCTAAATCACCATAAGGTGTAGCCAGGCGACCGTCTTAATGAACGAGTCATGGATTCATTCGTTCAAAATGATGAATCATTCAGTACTGAGAAAAATTATTGCTTTGAAATGCGCGATGGTTCGCTGTGCTCTTTGTCTAACTATTTTCTCTGCTGAAACAGAAAAAAAGTCAATATTGCATCTAAAATGTAAGTGACGTGTTATTGTGTGTGTGACTACATTTGTTGCATTGATAAGAGTTGCACGCTTGTTAAAGTTTAAGGCCTTGTCTTTCTGGATATACATCTTCTTTAACAAAATATGCTTACAACCCATATATTTTCGATTCATTACTTGCTTTAAATTAAATTAAGATTGTATTTTTGGTAATTGAACCTGAATGAATTTAAAATGAATGTGCTATATTTCCGATCATATATTTGTTTTTCTTAAAATTTGAACTAACCTTAACTTTATTCTCAGCTGAATTATAAATAATTTACTTCTGTATAAAATAAAAACACATTTGATTTTTCTTGTTTAATCAATTTAGAATGTGTAACTGAAAAATAAACAGATTTGGGCTTTGTTTGAGGACAAGAAATGAAAACCAATGTGACGAGAGAGAGAGAGAGAGATTGATTGAAAAACTCCTTTAATTCCTAATTAACATCCTAAAACATTGACATTATAACATCAATCTCACAAACACTTAAATATTATCAAAAAGATAAAACCATCTCTCCATCATCACAGACAACACAAAGAACATTTGCAACAGACCATTTTTCAACAAAACACTGTACATTGTTTGTCAACTTGTAATAAGCATATTCAATTCTAAGACGGGATGCTAATAGGCCTAAAAAGACCCCATTGACTTCATTTGACCCTTTTTTCTGAATCATATGTTTCCTTGAAATCCATATGGAAAGTTTAGCCACTCCAAACACATAATTCATCAAAACATGTTTTTGTTTTTTCTTTGCAGAATACTTTGGTCCAAAAATAAACAAAGAAAATGAAAAGCATTCTCCCCAAAGTAAACACCACTGTTCCAATAAATGAAACAACTCTCCTAACCTACAGCATTCACAAAACAAATGAACCAAAGTTTCATTCTGGGTACAAAAAGGACATTCCACCCCTTGACTAGGATCTAAATGGGCAACATGTTTATTAGTGGCTATAGCCCCATGAGTTATTCTCCATTGGAGATCTCCCGTCCTCTTATCAATTGGTAATTTATACAAAGATCTCCAACAGCCTTTCACAGACTGATCAGGGCCAAAATAATCAAACCACTTTGATGGTTTCATTTCCACCAAAGATCTCATGTTAAACATTTTTACACACAGGATATACATTTGTTTCTTGCCCAACTCTTCAAAAGAACCTAGCTGTACAGTTGAGAATGAAAGAAAGCTATTTTCTATGCTGAGCCCCTCTTCAATTGTTAGAGAAACATCAAGTGATGGGAAAACATATTCACACCCGTCCTCCCATTGACCCAGCACATCTCTTTCGCTGGCAAAAGCCTTCAGTGACGGTGTTAGTGACTCACAGACCTCATCCACTATTTTTCCAATCAATCTCTCAGATCTTACATTGGCCAATCGTCCTAGTTCAACTAGAGAGGTATTCATGGCTCTAAAGAGATGTCCCAGCTTTGTGCATCCAGCCTCTCTCAGTGCTGATCGTAGACTGGAAGACTTTAATGACCTTACATTAATGAAATCATTAAAAAATAGAGGCTCTTCAAAGATCCACATTCCAGGCAATGCAGTTGAATCTCTTGTAGTTTTCAAAATGTGATATGCATTTAAAACTGAATAATAGAAGGATGTTAATTCCCCAAAATCTACTTCTTCAGTTTTTAACAAAAAAAGTTGCTTACTATAACCCAGCCTCCCTGCCTTCTGTAAAAGCAACTTTGCAGTTTCATGCCATCTCAACCCATTCCCATATAGAAATCTCTGTACAGTTTTTAATCTAAACGTCACAATACGTGAAGATAAATCTACAAGTCCCTGACCCCCCTCACAAAGAGGCAGATAAAGGGCAGCAGCTCTAATCCAATGACAGCCTGACCAAAAAAAATCTAAAAGTTTCCTCTGTAAACTTTTAACCAGGGCCTCCGGTGGATTTAAAACCATAAATTTATGCCAGAGCATGGAAGCAACCAAATTATTTATTACAAGAGCACGCCCTCTGTATGACATCTGGGGCAACAACCATTTCCACTTGGACATTTTTGCAGACACCTTCTCCATTATTCCCTCCCAGTTCTTTTCTTGATATTGTTGTGTGCCCAAATAAATACCCAAAACTTTAAAGCCATTTTTCCCCCATGTCACACCTCCAGGTAAACAAGGCAGCTTTTCCTGTTCCCACTTTCCCACCTGTAAAGCCTCACTTTTATCCCAGTTGACTTTCGATGAAGAAGCCTTTTCATAACACCTCAAAGCCCTTAAAATTGTACATACATCATCATCATTTGTAATGAATATATTGATGTCATCAGCATAAGCTGAAACAACTAAAGGGGACTCAAAAATGTGATTTGGTAACCTAAAACCATTCAAATTGTTCCTCAAAAAACACAAAAGAGGTTCAATAGCTAATGAATAAAGCTGTCCTGAAATAGGACAACCTTGCCTTATTCCTCTTTCCACAGGAATTGGTCTACTAAGTCCTCCCCCTACTTTGACCATGCAAGAAGCTCCATTATAGAGGAGACTTATCCAGGCAATAAATCTCTCTCCAAAACCAAAAGCTTTTAAGACAGAAAACAAAAACCTATGATCGATTCTGTCAAACGCTTTCTCCTGGTCTAAAGATAAAAGTCCAACATTTTATCATACACTTTACACACATCTAACACATCTCTTATCAAAAATAGGTTGTCCATTATAGTCCGATCTGGAATACAATAGGTCTGATCCATGTGCACAAGCAAGCCGATATAAGGCTTCAACCTATTGGACAGAGCTCTAGAAAGCACTTTATACTCGGTACATAAAAGCGCAACAGGCCTCCAGTTCTTAAGATGTGATAAATCTCCTTTTTTTGGAAGTAAAGTTAATACAGCTCTTCTGCAAGAAGTTGGAAGTAAACATTGTTCAAAAGAGCTCATCAGGACTTCATGAACATCGGATCCTATAGTGCCCCAAAAATGTTTAAAAAAGTCAATACTGAGTCCATCTATTCCGGGTGAGCGCCCCGAAGTCAGCTGATTAACAGCTATAGTGAGTTCCTCCAGGCTTAGTCCTTTATCCAGTTCTGTTTGTTCAATTCCACTGAGTTTAGGCAGACCTTCTAAAAGTTCTTGGACACATTCTTCATCACACTGTTCTTTGCCATACAACTCTGTATAAAAAAGCGCGGCGCATCTTCTCATTTCTCCTCCATCAGTTGTTACATGCCCATCCGGACATCTCAGACATGTCATGCGCTGATTTTTCACATCAGTTTTTTCCAAGTTGAAAAAAAACGTACTTGAGGCATCCATATCCTTTAATTGAATATATCTTGACCTCACAAGGGCCCCTTTTACTTTTTCTTGTAGCAAAGAACTCAGCTCCACTCTCTTTGTTTTCAAAGTGTCATTGCTTTCCGCATCCCCACCATTTAAAAGGCCATTTTCAATCTGTTTTATGGCCTCCTCAACTTCATTTATAGCCTGTTTTAACATAGTAGAAGAAAAAGAAGTATATTGTTGACAAAAAATTCTGATTTGAGCCTTTCCAACTTCCCACCACTTATTTAAAGACTCAAATAGACTCCTTTTTTCTTTCCACTTCTGCCATAGAATTTTAAAATTCTCACAGAATGTTACATCTTGGAGCAGTTTATTGTTGAAGTGCCATTGAGATCTAGTAACATTTTGCATCAAAGAAATAGTCACAGTAATAAGATGATGATCAGAAAATCCAACTGGTCTAATTACACTTTCAATTAACTTTGATCTAAGTCCGTGTGACAAGTAAAATCTATCTAGTCTTGCTGCACTCACTCTTCCATCTAAAATTTTGACCCAAGTATATTGTCTTTCATTTGGAAATTTAATTCTCCATGCATCTATAAGATCTAACTGGACCAGTAAACTTTTTAAATTTCTACTAGATTGCAAATGTGGCTCCTCACTAAGTCTATCATTGTTAAAATCAACAGTGCAATTCCAGTCCCCACCTAGAATAAGATAGTCAAAATCATTTAACTCAAGAGCTTTTTTTACATTATTGAAAAATTCTATTCTTTCAGACCCAATATTAGGGGCATAAATGTTAATAAAACAATAGACTAAACCCTCTATATTAGCTTTGACCATTTGAGCTCGACCTTTAACTAAGTCACAGGAACTCAACACATTAATTTTTGAATTACTGGAAAAAAGTATTGCTACCCCTCCACTCAGATTACTCCCATGATTTAAAAAAACTTGACCACCCCAAGATAGACCCCATTCAACTTCATCTTGTGTTATGCTATGTGTTTCTTGTAAAAAAATTACATCTAGTCTATTTATTTTTCCCACCTCCTTAACCATTTCTCTCTTCTGTCTATCCCGCCCACCATTCATGTTTAAAGAGCCCACTCTTAAACTCCCCATAGAAAAAAAGAAAAGAAGGGACAGACAGAGAAAAAAGATAGGCAAAAGATGCATCATGATCAAAGCTGACATCATCTATTTTCTCACTGAAGCTCTCCTTCCTTTTCCTGTTTTATTTGGCTTGGAAACCTTTTTAAGTGCCGTGACATGTTTCCTCAAACGATACCGCTTCCGTTCATCCAACAAGTCCAAACTAACCATCTTTTGTAGTAATGCCACCGACCTAATAAATTTATCTGTGTCAGCAAAGTAATCATCGACCTTAACTGACTGACCAAACGTTTCATCCAGGAAATTATTAATTTCCTCCAGAGAATACAAATCTTTCACTCTATTTGACCCATCAAAACCTTCACCATCTGACTCATCCTGTTCCATCTCTTCAGCATCACTTTCCACCTGACTTCCAACATTCAACAAAGTAGTCACTTCATTCTCCGCGGATGCAACAAAAGCATTCTGGTCAGTAGGTACACTTTTCTCCGTAGCTTCAACTTCACTGATTTGTTCCCCTGTAATTTTCACCTCCTTTGGAGGTGCCACAGCGCTCTCAGCAGAAGTTGATGGCTCTGAGGAACTATCATCCACCTTACCATCTTGATTTGTCCCAGTATTCTCTACACTATGCATTCTTTCTCCCTGAACAGTAGACATACTACTAGAAGCTGCGCCACCTTGCCCATCAGCTTCATGTGTTTGTACAATGTGGTTCTCTGCACGTTCAGCTTGTTCTCTGTGCGGGCAATCAAGACGCTTGTGCCCCACATCCCCGCATTCAAAACATTTCATACTCCCTGAATTAGCATACACAGTGTAATATCCTCCTCCATGCTTTATCTTAAAGGATACATCCAAAGACTGTGTTGGAGAGTCTAGGAACATAAACACTTGTCTACGAAGTGAGATAACATGTTTTAAACGCGGATCCTTGCACCCGAGCGTTACGGTCTTAAAACCACTCGCAAACTTTCCAAACCTACGCAATTCTTGTTCAATCAGCTCATTTGGAATGAAAGGCGGTACCCCTGAGACAACTACTCTTGTAGACGGCACTGATAACGGCGAAACTTGAACAAACAAATCATTGATAAACACTCCATTTTCAACCAAATCATGTACCAAGCGTTCGATTTTCAAAAAAACTACTGCCGCTTTATTCATTCTAGACGCATGAGAAATATTATCAAACCCTACCTGTTCACCAACTGCGATCAGAGCCTCCTCCATCGTAACACCGGGATCAGTAACGAACCGAACCCCGTGTCCAATGGACAGCGGCGGCGTCACAGCGGACGCCATACCCGCGAAAGTTTAAACAATTATTATTCCGTCTGTTTTCCGCCCGGTGCAAAAAAATAAACGATGTCTTACCTTGACCATGCACGTGAGAAAATATGAAGAAAAAATCACCACAGCAGCATGCCAAAAAAACATCAAAAAGCTAGCTCCCCATGCACAACCACTCACTCAATCATTCACTCACTCACACCAACGGAAACCGAAAACCGGAAGCCCGAGAGAGAGAGAGAGAGAGAGAGAGAGAGAGAGAGAGAGAGAGAGAGAGAGAGAGAGAGAGAGAGAGAGAGAGAGAGAGAGAGAGAGAGAGAGAGAGAGAGAGAGAGAGAGAGAGAGAGAGAGAGAGAGAGAGAGAGAGAGAGAGAGAGAGAGAGAGAGAGAGAGAGAGAGAGAGAATTTTTTTTTTGAATTTGAAAACACATTTTATTACAATTAAAAATTTTACATTATTTCATTACATCGTTCTCATTTTATAAAACACACACACACAAAAACTCTACTCTGCTATTTATACATAAACCCATAAAAATACTCCTTTTACTGTAAACAGGTAGCAAAAATTAGTGTCCCTTCATGCACAGAACACAATACCTCTCCACAACACCATTTCACTTCAAACAATGACAAATCATTCATAGCCTTGAAAAAATTGAAATCTGTAATTATTCTGGACTTAATCAGATTGTAAAAAACCACCAGTACATCTTGTCAAGAACTATTTTCAATCTTATTCTTCCTACTCACATAGATTGCCATTTTTGATTGGCCCAACACATAATTTAACAACTGACACACAGAAGCCTTTCTCTTTACATATTTAAACCCACATATAAACATTTGCATAGAGAATTTTTCATTAAAAGCCTTAAAAAATGACTCTACAACAATAAATAAAGGTCTTAATCTATCACAATACATAAAATCATGAAAAACGGTTTCTCTCTGCAAGCAAAAAGGACAATCAGAACTAATCTCTGGGTTTATTACAGAAATAAAAGCATTCACAGCTATAACTCCATGTAATAGCCTCCACTGTATGTCACCCGCTCTCTTAGGTAACGGTGGCTTATATAGTGCTCTCCATTGCGGTCTAAAATCTCTACTAAGACCAATGACATTACGCCAAGGTGTATCGCTCCTATTATATAAAACTTTCCTGTTAAAAACTTTCACACAATTGTTATACACATCTTTCGCATTAAAAGAATCAACACTGAAAAAAACATCTTTCTTTTCCAAAAAAATACATTCATACTCATCCATTTTTGGTGACAGTCTTAAAGTATGGAAAGGGTCATCCTCCTTTGGGCTTATTACACCTCCACAAAAGTCTTTGATGGTTTTCAACTCCTCTTCTTCAAGAACTGACCTCCACTTCAATAAAAGTTGATGAACCACCCTTAGAGATTTAACTCCCAATTGTTCTGCTGTCTTCTCAACATTGTCCAAATCCGGTCCTGCAACATTTACTAAATGTCCCAATGTTGTAATTCCTGCTTTAATTAATTGTCCAGTGTTTGCAGGAAAATTAGAACTGTTCACCACATTTTCAAAACGGGTTCCATAAATCAGTGGTTCTTGAAGTAACCAGAACAAGCTTGACTTTTGAACTTTTTTCACATCAAACAAATCCCAGACTTTAAAAATGTTCTGATAAAAAATTGGTGCCTTCAATACATTCATCTTTGGGAGATGCATCAAAAAGAGAGATTTATCAAAACCTAACTCTCCCATTTCCTTCAAAATCTCACAAGCAACAACCTTCCAACTTGAAGTGGATGAACCATATAAAAGTCTGTGTATGAAACGCATTCGGAAAGCTGCAACTCTACTTTGCACATTTATAAGACCCTGCCCTCCTTCATCTTTGGATAAAAAAAGTACACTTTGGGATACCCAGTGCAATCTTTCCCAGAAAAAATCAACCAAAGCCTTCTGAATCTCAGAGAGTAAACTCAGAGGAGGGTCCACACATGCTAAACGGTGCCACAAAGTAGAAGCTGCAAGGTTGTTAATAATTAGAGTGCGTCCCCTGTACGACATCTTTGGAATCAACCACTTCCATTTATTCAATCTTCCTTTTACTTTTTCAAAAGCATCATCCCAATTTTTTTTAACAGTAGAAGCATCGCCCAGGAATACACCCAGATATTTAAACCCTCCCGTAGACCAACTTAAGTCGTGTGGGAGCTTCGGTATGCCCTGTGACCAATTTCCAACCAAAATCGCTTCACTTTTGGCCCAATTTACCTTAGCAGAAGAAATTTTTTTAAAATCATTTAAAATATTGACCACAGTATCAATGTCCTTTTGGTCACTAATTAAGACCACTACATCGTCAGCATACGCTGATAGTGAAACAGTTTTACCTGAAAAAGGTAAACTTACACCTTTTATATTTTCTCTAATCTTGCATAAAAGAGGCTCTATTGCAATAGAGTACAACATACCTGACAAAGGACAGCCTTGTCTTACACCTCTTTCCACTTTAAAAGTAGCACATAAGCCACCGTTAACCTTAAGGATACTTTCAATGTCATTATATAAAATCTTAATTTTTCCCACAAACTCTTTAGTAAACCCAAAAGCCTCCAGAGTTTTTAAAAGATATTGATGTTCCACCCTATCGAAGGCCTTCTCCTGATCTAAAGAGATTAGGCCAACATCAAAACCTTTCATTTTAGACAAGTCAAAAATATCGCGTATGAACGATATATTATCAAAAATAGACCTCTCCGGGATACAATATGATTGATCAGACTGAATCACTTGCTCTAGAACCCCTGAAAGTCTATTAGCAAGGGCTTTAGAGAGGATCTTGTAGTCACTGCACAACACTGACACTGGTCTCCAACATTTAATTTCTGTGAGGTCTCCTTTTTTTGGTAGAAGGGTAAGGACAGCTCTACGACAGCTCAAAGGCAAATGACCATTTGTAAAACTGTCATTTAAAACCTCGAGCAAATCTTCCCCCACCACGGACCAGAAAGCTTTAAAAAACTCGACAGTGAGCCCATCTATACCTGGGGCCTTTCCCAGTGCCATACTCTGGAGTGCTTTTTCCAGCTCTTCCAAACGTAGCTCTCCACTAATATCCCCATTAGACTCTATAGAAACTTGGGGTAGTTCTTTAAAAAAAGAATTACTTATGTTTTGTTCATCTTTTAACTCACATTTATACAACTCTTTATAAAAACTAACAATTCGTTTGCGTATTTCATTAACATCAGTCAACATTCTCCCAGAGTCGGATCTCAATGAATGAAAAAAACGTTTTTGACCATTCTTCTTCTCCAGGCCAAAAAAGAACTTAGATGGTACATCCATTTGGTCAACATTTAAAAAACGTGACCTTATCAAAGCCCCTTTTGCTTTTGTCTCCAAAAAATCATTCAACTTAGATTTTTTCTCCGAAATATCCCTCATAACATTCCATTGTCCATTAGTTTCTAATTGCTCTTGCAACTGTACAATTTCCATTTCTAACACTTTCATGGACCTATCTAAATTTGCAGTAATATTTTTTGTGTACTGTTGACTTAACTGTTTAATTTGGGCTTTTCCATAGTCCCACCATTGTTGCAATGAGCTAAATGTTGACTTTGAGTCTCTAAAATCCTTCCAAAAAAATTCTAAAATATCTTTAAAATCTTTATCGTTTAGAAGAGCATTATTAAAGTGCCAGTATGCACTCTGTGGTTTTACAAAGTTCAGGAAAACAGCACAATGAACCATACAGTGATCAGAGAATGAAACTGGAAAAATATTACAACTTCTAAAAACATTACTCTGATGACTATAACAATATATTCTGTCCAACCTTGCTAAAGACACAATATTATCTCGAACATGAGTCCATGTATATTGTCTACAATTGTGATGAAATGTTCTCCATACATCACTAAGTTCGTGTGTGTTAATGAGTTGGATAAGCCTTTTACGTGACAACATGTGAGGTTCAATGTGATTTCTATCAGTATTTTTTTCAGTACAATTAAAATCACCACCAAGAATTAAAATATCATCATTTGAGACCTCTTGTAAAGCCAAACATAAAGAATCTAAAAAAACTATTCTATCTGTAGTTACAGTAGGAGCATATACACACATCAAAACAAACACTGTATCCTCAACAACAGCTCTAATTTTTAAAATTCTTCCTTTTAGAATCTCATCCACTTCATAAGAAACAGGGGTGAAATTTTTTGAGAAAAGAACAGCAACTCCTGCGCTAAGTGAATTATGATGACTCAGAACAGCAAGGCCATCCCATTCCATGGCCCAATTGACTTCATTTTTTAAGTCGCTATGGGTCTCCTGAAGTAACACAACATCAAACTTTTTTTGTATAGCCAACTCAAAAATCTCCGCTCTTTTTTTGCTATCCCTTGCACCATTCACATTCAGGGATGCAATATTGATGTTACTCATGCTTGGTAATATAAACCACAACAAAAAGCCCCATACCAGCATCGCAACAGGGACCATGGAATCCGATTTTTTAAACACCATCATTGCTTCCTACTTCCATGCTAACTTTTCTCACAATTTTCTTCAGTCGGTACACCTCTCTATCAGTAAAACACCCCTCGCTCATTAAAGCACGTGACCTTTCCACAAACAACTGAGCATTCGGGAAATAATTTTCAGCATTTACGTTCCGCTTATTTTTTGTAATTCTCAGAAACTGTTTAATATTTTGAACATCATAACCTCGAAACCCATAATCCGACTGAGAATAAACACTACTTGAACCAGATGAATCTTCATCAGTTTCATCTTCCTCTCCATTTGACATCTCCGTTGTACCTGCTTTTTTCACCAAACTCACGCTACCATGACCCCTCATTTTTCTTTTCAAAGGCACTTTAAAAGACTGTGAATTTACTTTTTCTGTGAGAGAATCATCAGGAACCACTTCAGATGATTTTATATCACCATGCATTTCACCTTCTACAGCTGCAGCCATTTCTTCCATTGGTTCTTCAGACACAGAAAGTCTAGAGTCTTTAATCTCAGACACACTCCCATCAACAACCCCAACCACGTCTGACTCTTTTTCTGCTACCTTTGAAACACTCACACTAGCTTTGGAACCCTCCACCGCTTCTGCAGATGTCTGTGGTCGAACCTCTTCACCTGTGGTCAACCCATCATTTTCACCTTTATCTGGGCATGTACGCACCAAATGTCCTACTCTACCACAACCAAAACATCTCATTTTATCCGTTGTTGCATAAATCAAGTAATCAAAATCATCCATTCGAAAATTAAATGATACTTCCAGTTCAGCATTATCCTTTAGAACCATAAATGCATATCTCCTAAAGGAAACAACATGCTTCAAGAGTGGATTCACATTTCCAAGTGGAATCTTTTTGATTGGTGAAACCAATTTTCCATAGCGAGATAGCATGTTTACTAAGAACTCATCTTTCACGAAAGGGGGCACATTCGACAACGTTACTCTTTTCGACGGCACTGAAAGCGGAAGCACGGCTGTAAAAACACCATTAATCACTAACCCACGCTCCACCAATTCATTAGCTTTATCCACCGAGCTCATAAACATCACTATGGCATTATTCATTCTAGAAGCCGACACCACAGAGTCATAACCTACCACTTCTCCTGCCGCTAAACAAACCTCTTCTATTTTCAGCATTGACGCAACTTTCACACCATTGCGCCGCGTTAGAGACTCAAACACTCCTGAAACGGCGCTCGCCATAATTCCGAACCCCGGAAAAACGGCGCGCCGCACAAAACAACAACCTTTACTTAGAAACTCTACAAACAAATTCTAGTAAAGGAAAAGATAGAAAAAGTTTGAGCAAACACACCTGCACACTCGCTCCCACAGCCACGCTCAACTCCCTCATCCACACTCGCACATGCGCACAGAGAGAGAGAGAGAGAGAGAGAGAGAGAGAGATTTTGGTTGCTTGACATTTGTAGGTTACAGTTTGACAAGAGTTTATAGTTTGACACAAGCACAATGTTGTGTTATATTGCGAGTGTACACAAATATATATATTCCAGTTTGAATAATTTCCTGTATGAACAAAAGGACAGAGTACAGTATGTTTTTATGTCTCCATTGTTCAATCATGCCTCACACACACACAGACATTATTGTTCTAATCAGATCAGGCAAGTAATATCCTGTCTTGTCCCTTAAAAAAAAAAAAAAAAAAAATATATATATATATACACACACACACAAACACAAGCTAGGTATGTACAAGCTATTATATATATATATATATATAGCTGCGAGCAGCAATGAAAGAGCCTAAGCCGGCGGCACCGCCACCCCGGTGCCTTTAGGTAACTAAAAGAACCGGGGTTGCGGTGCCACCGGCTTGGGTCCGTCATCGCTGCTCGCAGCTATATTATACGTTGATTTTGACGAGTATGCTAAGAAAGTGCTTCGTCATTCAGATTTGCACGTGCTGTCGATGTGCCGTTACTGATGCTGGCCACGGGTTCGAACCCCAGTCTTACTAAAGTTAGATAAGATGACAAAAGTGAATGATATGACTTCTGGATATGTTCTAATGCCTTTGTAACTATTAAAATATCTTTGTTATTGATCAACAATTATTCTATGGAAGTTCAATATTGATATATTGTTTTTATTTGTCTTATAAAACCACATACACAGAAGTACAGCCAATAAATCCTCAACGAAACCTATGTGCATCTTTATTGCATCCTGACCAGACGTACCACAGTAATTAATTTAACCCGAGCCACATCAGTTACTTCAGAACAAATTGGTCCTTCGAGCCTTCAGAAGAAGTGTATTGAAGCCTCTGTGGTTAGGTTTTACTTTTTTCGGTTTATGTATGAATGAAACAAAAAAATAAAAACAATTTACCACTTCATTTACAAAAAAATATATCTCCAACACGTGTTCACACAACAACTGCTCTCGTCAACACCACAAATGCGTTCAGAAGAGCACCACGACACATGATTTTTGTGTTGATGCAAGAGCAGACGAGAGCATAAACGCATACAAATTCATGTTTTTTTTGTTTTTTTGTTTTTTTTGTGCAAACAAAAGCACTTACGCCACTTCATAATATTGAGGTTAACCCCCTGGGGACCAAGGTGCATTTGGGGTCCTTGAGATGTTCTGACATGCCCTGACATTTGTGCTTTTTTCAGTTACTTATAAACATATTAATGCCACAGGTGAAATTACACTATATTTAGCACAAACAGGCCTACCATAATATGTGGGCAAAATGTATACATGTTTGTATTTTTGAGAGAATATTGTTTATGTGTTGTTTTTGAAAAAAATAAAAAAGAAAGTTTCTGAAGTAAGGCCACAAAACACATACGAAATATGCGTCCACAAGACTTTTGATTAATGAATGTTGTTGCCTAGAGTTTTTTCTTCACAATGATCTGAAAATCATCCTGCCTAATCTTTCACATAAAACTATGAATTGGGTATTTTGAAAAACATTTTTTTTTTGCCAAGGCAATATGCGAATGGGCGTGAACAAGCCAGCCCTTTATATATATATATATTGTAACGGCACCCGAGACATGTTTGAATCCATATGCAGCTTTATTGAAGGTAAGTCAGACAGGCAAGGGTCAGAGATCGGCAAGGCAGGGTTATCACAGAACAGGCTCAGAGAATGGTCGAATAACAGGCAGAGAATCAGGACAGGCAGCAAACAACAATAGTCCAAAACAATCCGGGTCGGGGCAGGCAGCAGGCTAACGAGAGTGGCAGAACAGATCAAGGTCGGTACACAGGAAAGGCAGGCAAGGGAAAAACGCTCAGTCATTACAGCCGTGGCAATGCAATACTTCGCACTGGGTGAATGTATGAGTGTGGCTTATATAGGAAGTCCGATGAGATTCAGGTGTGTGTGTAATCAGTCCCAGTAGTGGTGCATTATGGAGAATGGAGTCCTGCTATGATTAATACTCCGGTGATGGCTCCCTCTGCTGGTTGAGAGGAGGCGGAGCGGGAGCCTGCTCCGTAACAGAGCCCCCCTCCTGCGAGCAGCTCCTGAGGCGAGAAGGTTGACGACGCCGGGGTCTTCCACGAGGTCGAGGGGCCGGTTTCTCCGGATAGTTGCGGTGGAATTCCTCTGTGAGTGATGGGTCCAGAATATCACTGGCGTTGATCCAAGATTGTTCCTCCGGACCGTACCCCTCCCAATCCACCAGATACTGGAGAACATTACCCCGGCGCCTGGAGTCCAGCACTTCGTGCACACGGTATGCCTCCTCGCCGTTGATCAGGAGCGGTGCAGGATCTGGGGCTGTGACTCCCGCTTCCGACACTCCCCTCGGGCCCACAGCAGGTTTCAGGAGGGATACATGGAAGGTAGGAGAGATGCGGTAATCAGCAGGCAAATCCAAGCGAAAAGACACAGGGGTAACTTGTTTTACTATTTGAAATGGACCAACATACCTGGGACTGAGTTTACGGCAGGGAAGTCGGAGTCTCAGATCTCTAGTGGAGAGCCACACCCATTGACCAGCGCTGTAGTGAGGGCTAGGGCGTCGATGACGATTGGCCTGTAGTTCTTGTCTTCGGACAGCATGCAGAAGATGAGTATGGGCCTGATTCCAGATCATTTCACTCTTTCGTAGCCATTCTGTTACAGAAGGTAGTTCCGTCGGTTCTCCGGACCAGGGAAACAGTGGAGGTTGGAAGCCGAGTATACACTTGAAAGGAGTTAGTCCTGTAGCTGGTTTGACCAATGAATTCTGTGCATATTCTGCCCAAAACAAGTATCTGCTCCACTCTGTTTGTTCCTTTTGACAGTAAGCCCTTAAAAAGCGTGTGATTTCTTGATTTAATCGTTCCGTCTGACCGTTGGATTGAGGATGGTATCCTGAGGTTAAGCTGATGTTTACGTTTAAATTTTTAAAGAACGCACTCCAAACCCTTGAAGTGAACTGGGGACCACGATCGGAGACAATGTCTTCAGGTAGACCGTAAAAGCGAAAGACTTGATTGCAGAGAATTTCAGCAGTTTCAAAGGCGGTGGGGAGTTTGGGTAGGGGTATGAGTCGGCAAGCCTTGGAGAACCTGTCAATTATGGTAAGGATGGTGGTGTGTCCCTGAGATTTGGGTAGATCGGTGATGAAGTCGATTGCGATATGAGACCAGGGGCGTTGAGGTGTGGGGAGTGGTGTTAATAGGCCTGCAGGTAGCTGTCTGAGTGTTTTGGACATGTTACAGTTAACACAGTTCTTCACATGTTTAGTGGTATCAGATGCTAGGGTTGGCCACCAAAAGCGGTTTTGGAGGAGCTGGATAGTTGCTGTAATCCCTGGGTGTCCAGAGCTGGGAGTTGAATGAACGTAATCGACGAGTCTGATTCTGAGAGATTCCGGGACGTATAGTCGGTTGTCTGGACATGCGGATGGGATCTGGGTGTGACTGTTAACCTGTTGGATTTCTGTGATGATGTCCCATTGGACGGGAGCCACCAGTAGATTGGGTTGGATGATGTTTTCTGAAGCAGGACTCTGAATGGTACCTTCAGCTTGACGGGAAAGTGCATCAGCCTTGATATTTTTGGACCCTGGGCGATATGTGACAGTAAACTGGAAACGGGTGAAGAATAACGCCCATCTTGCTTGGCGAGGGTTGAGACGTTTAGCCGACCGTAAATACTCTAGATTCTTGTGATCCGTGAAAATGATGAAGGGCTGACTTGCTCCCTCCAGCCAATGTCGCCATTCCTCTAGTGCAAGTTTCATAGCCAGTAGTTCTCTGTTCCCCACATCATAATTTCGCTCAGCCGGTGAAAGTTTGCGGGAGAAAAAGGCGCATGGATACATTTTCTCTGGATTTCCTTGTCGTTGCGACAACACTGCTCCTACACCAGTGCTGGACGCATCCACCTCCACAATGAACTGCTTCTCGGGATCTGGATGATGGAGGATGGGTGCTGACGTGAATCGGGATTTCAGTTCTTTAAACGCCTGTTCTGCCTCGCTAGACCATTTCAATTTGGATGATGGGCGTTTGGTCATAGCCGTGAGAGGAGCAGCAATGATGCTGAAATTGCGGATAAATCTTCGGTAAAAGTTTGCAAATCCTAGAAAACGTTGTAGTTCCTTTAGAGTCTGTGGTAATGGCCATTCCAGGACCCCCTTTACCTTTCCTTCGTCCATGGCGACCCCCTCATGACTGATAATATAACCCAGGAATGATGTGCTTGTCTGATGAAATTCACATTTTTCAGCTTTGGCAAAGAGTTGATGCTGGATGAGTCGTTCGAGAACTAGTCTGACCTGCTGAACGTGTTCCTCCATGGAATTTGAATAAATCAGAATGTCGTCTATGTAGACTATCACCCACTTATCCAGCATGTCTCGAAAAATATCATTCATGAAAGATTGAAACACAGACGGACTGTTGGATAATCCGAACGGCATGACGAGGTACTCATAGTGCCCACTAGTGGTAGAAAATGCCGTTTTCCACTCATCCCCCTCTCGGATACGGATTAAATTATAAGCATTGCGTAGATCCAGTTTGGTGAAGAATTTGGCCTGCCGAAGTTGTTCGAGAGCTGCTGGCACTAGAGGAAGAGGATAACGGAATTTTACAGTGATATCATTAAGAGCCCGGTAATCGATGCAGGGTCGTAAACCTCCGTCTTTTTTCTTAACAAAGAAGAATCCGGCTGCAGCGGGAGAGGTAGAAGGACGAATGAAGCCCTTAGCGAGTTCCTCCTGGATATAGGTTCTCATGGCTTCAGATTCGGGTTGTGATAACGGGAATACTCGGCCTCGGGGTGGAGTGGAACCTGGGATGAGATCGATAGCACAGTCAGTGGAGCGGTGTTCGGGAAGTTGGGAAGCCCTCTTCTTGCTGAATGCCTCCCTGAGATCAGCATAAACGACAGGTATCTCTGTTTCCTCAATATTTATTGTTTCTGGATCTGTCTTGGACACTGGGCTTGAATTTTCTCGGGGTAAATCAATTTCACAAACACTTCGAGACTCGTTATTTGCTGCGTGAGAAGGGGCGCGGATTACCGGGGTTAGACAGCGATCGTGACATGAAGGATTCCATTGTATGATTTGCCCATCTGACCAGGAAATTTGCGGATTATGAGCTTGTAACCAGGGAAAACCCAATACTATGGGGTGATGAGGTGATTGTATGACATAAAAGCTGATCAGTTCAGTGTGCAGGGAGCTGACGCGTAGTTCAACTTCTTCGGTCTTATTTTGAATTCTTCCTTCCCCTAGGGGTCTGCCATCTAGCGCCTCCACTGCCAAGGAGGAAAGACAGGGAATTAGTTCGAGCTTGCAATGATCAGCGAAAGTATGAGATATGAAATTCCCCGCGGCACCAGAATCTATAAGAGCCATGGCATTGATCTGTTCTCCTCTAATAGTGATAATAA
The DNA here is from genome assembly GCF_988280905.1 of Pimephales promelas. Taxonomy (NCBI): domain Eukaryota; kingdom Metazoa; phylum Chordata; class Actinopteri; order Cypriniformes; family Leuciscidae; genus Pimephales; species Pimephales promelas. Next base: position 11,163,526 of record NC_142769.1, read on the forward strand.
TGGGTAATTTGAAGTTAGAGGGTTTCAATAGGCTTTCTGAGCATGAACTCACCGGCCGAGGAGCGGTTGTCGGGCGAACTGGACAGGCGAACTTCAGATGTCCTGACTGGCCACAATACATGCAGAGTCTTTGTTGTCTGCGACGTTCTCTCTCCTCTGGCGTGAGATGAGAGAATCCTACTTGCATGGGTTCAGGTTCGGCGAAATTCTCAGACTGGGAACGTTGGTTAAACCGGACTGGTCGACGGGAGCGGATCAAAGCATCGACTTGGATGGCCAGGTTGATAAACTCAGATAAGGATTTACCTTCATCACGGCAGGCGAGTTCTGACTGTAGCTCAATAGAAAGTCCTTTGCGGAATAGAGTTTTTAATGTGCTCTCTACCCAGTTGGTTTGTGCTGCGAGGGTGCGGAAGGCGAGAGCATAATCCGCTGCGGATCTATTCCCTTGAGAGAGAGTCAATAACTGTTCACCGGCATCCCCCTGTTCAGATGTATGTTCGAAGACTTGACGGAATTGTTGAACGAACTCACTGAACGAAGTGAACGAAGAACTGGTATTATTCCACACCGCTGTCGCCCATTCCAGTGCTCGTCCGGTGAGCAGGGAGCAAACAAATGCGATTCGACTGGAATCCGTACTGTACAGGGATGGTTGTTGTTCTACGAAGAGGGTGCATTGGAGAAGAAACCCTTTACATTTGGTCGGATTACCGTCGAATTTGTCCGGAAACGCCAGTCTCGGGGCTAGGGAAGTTGTGGGGTTCACTGGTGGATTCTCTACCGGAGGATTAACAGGTGCAGTAGGCGGATTAGCGATGGCGGATCGTAGCTCTTGCAAACCTTGGACCAGCTTCTCCGTGAGAGTCGTCAGGTGGCTGAGTTGCTGATGATGAAGATCAAGGCGTGAGGCTTGGGACGTGAGCTCGGATGAGATCTGTAAGACCGCTGCTGGATTCGTGGTCGGCGAAGTATTCTGTAATGGCACCCGAGACATGTTTGAATCCATATGCAGCTTTATTGAAGGTAAGTCAGACAGGCAAGGGTCAGAGATCGGCAAGGCAGGGTTATCACAGAACAGGCTCAGAGAATGGTCGAATAACAGGCAGAGAATCAGGACAGGCAGCAAACAACAATAGTCCAAAACAATCCGGGTCGGGGCAGGCAGCAGGCTAACGAGAGTGGCAGAACAGATCAAGGTCGGTACACAGGAAAGGCAGGCAAGGGAAAAACGCTCAGTCATTACAGCCGTGGCAATGCAATACTTCGCACTGGGTGAATGTATGAGTGTGGCTTATATAGGAAGTCCGATGAGATTCAGGTGTGTGTGTAATCAGTCCCAGTAGTGGTGCATTATGGAGAATGGAGTCCTGCTATGATTAATACTCCGGTGATGGCTCCCTCTGCTGGTTGAGAGGAGGCGGAGCGGGAGCCTGCTCCGTAACATATATATATATATATATATATATATATATACTGTGCAGAAGTCTTAAGCACACTAGTATTTTCGCCTCAAAGAAATGGTTTTAAGCAAGTTATATATTTTGTTGTAGTGTCTCAGTAGGAAATATCAGTTTACATTTCCAAACATTAATTGTGCCATTAATTGTAATAATCCAGTGAAGTTTTTGAATGCACAAGGATTCTGATCTCACCATCATCGAGTGCTAATAACAGTTAATAATAGTTAACTAATAAAATGAATTGATAAACAAAATCTATTTATGATTATGTCATTATTTTTGAAAACATTCTCATTTACAGCATTTTTACACAAGTGCTTTTTCACAGTACTGTAGCTTTGCAGGCAGGCAGGCACTACCTTCGAGACGTTGCCGCAGTTCTTCTGGTCTTAGTCTCTGTTTTTTCTGTTTCTTCATATAATTTCAGATGCACTCGATGATGGTGAGATCCGACCTCCATGTGGAGCATTGGCTGTTTTCAGAATCCTTGTGCATTCAAAAATTTTACTGGATTATTACAAGTAATAGCACAATTTTTCTATGGCGGATCATATGCCGAGCCACAGAAAAAGAAATCCCCATCGGACACATGACCAGAGAGTACAAAAAACAAGAGTAAATGTCGGGATAGCTTTTTTCCAGAACGATAGAGCTAATGTTAATGAAGCAGAAAGATTTCAAAAGAGATGCTGAAGTCCTGCTTTCTCCTCGAAAGGTAAGTCAATGCTACAGTCTTAATTACAAGGATTTTTTCTTTGCTTGGTTGTATATTTTATAAATATAGACAGTAGAACATTTATAGCGAAAAGTTAAACAGACTATTTGTTAAATAACGTCAGCAGCTATTGAGTAAAGTAGAGAAGGTGCTAATACCAAGGTTTGTTAGTTTACTTTCTGTAACCTAGAAATTCTAAAATAATATATTTTAATAGAGCATATGATTGTTCTTACATTGTTTGTGCATAGTAAAAAAATACATGGTGAACGTTTGAAGAAATCAAACCAATCATAAAGGCTATCACAATCATGTTTTTATCTGTCAGATAGCCCATGTCTCGTCTCTTTATACCAGACTACCATAAAATAAAGCAACTTTCTTTTCGGGAGCTTCTTCTTTTTCTCTGACTGAAAATATCTGTAGCCTACTGGGAGTCAAAAGAGTGGTAAAGCTCCCGATATGTGCTGTAACTTAGTTACAGGACATATTTATATCACATTTAGAAAGAAGTCCTGTAACTAAGTTACCAAATAAACAGAAACAAACTGTTTAAATATAAACAGAAACAGACTGTAAAGTTTTTTGTGCAATGATAATTTATTTCTGTGTGACTAATGTGATGAATAAAGAAGGCATAAATACTAATTACAATAGTTTATGTTTTTTACAGTCAGTAATTCATACTGTAACATTTGTTTGTTTGCTGTGTCAAGTTGCAGTTTGTTTGAAATTACAAACCTGTTCAAGGAACTCGACGAAGTGCTATTAGAAGACATCGTGTCATAGCTTTTTGGTACATAACGGCTACCGTAGATGCAACACGCATTTGAAAAAGCGATGCGCTGGAGAGCACATTTTGTTTGAATTCAAAATACAGTTTCACCACTAGATGGGAGGAAATCTCATACAGAGCATAACATCCCTTTAATGATGTCTTTACTACCTTTCTGGTGCTTGAAAGCAGTAGTTGCAAAGACCGCCAATAGAGGAACAGAAAGCTCTCGGATTTCATTAAACATATCTTTGTGTTCCGAAGATGAATAAATGTTTGGAATGACATGAGGGTGAGTAATTAATGATATAATTTTACATTTTTTGGTAAAAGTAACCCTTTCATAGATGTCATAGTAGTGTGCTGTCATATCATTATATTAATAAAAGTCTATCAAGCTTTGTAAAAGCCTTCCAAAATATGGACTTCATTTGGCCAAGAAAAAAATTATAATTTCGTCAGAATGTATTACAAATTTGAAATGGCATCCAACACACTCATAAAAATATGTAACTATTTTATGTTTGGCTTTTGTACAATCTGCTTATGCACCACTTATGGTTTGGTTAAAGGATACATCTTATTGCTTACTTTATTTCCTAAATTTTAAATCGCTACATTGTTAAATAGTCACGTTTTCTCATGAGAGGTTGACTTTTGAAGATACCTTTTGTCTATATAACGGTGTAGTCAGGGTTAACCAGACCTTGCAAAATGTGATGAGATTTCTTGTTGAGTGAAAAACTGTCTCACGACATCGCCATGACGGACCGTGAGGGTGAAATTAGCATACAGCAGAATAGGTCACCACAGCATTCACATTACATTCACTGTTTTGCTGTTTTTATAAAAACATTTTTGTATCTAGCCCGACATCAAGTGGATCTGATCCCAATGTTTGCTGTTGGCAGGTAAGTCGGAACACCTCACATTTCCATCCTCTACACTGTGTAATGTCTCAACGGGTGCTCTGACAAAAGCTGCTGACTCACTGGCCTGACAAATAGGTCTCTATTGAGCGCATCTGCCACATTCAGTTTTCCAGGAACGCATTTGATCTTCTTTGTGTAGGCAATCTCAAGTCACCAGAGGGTTTCCTGCTCGGCTGTCCAATTAAGTGAATAAACTTAAGGCAAAAAAACACTTTTATTAAATACATGGAGTCTCATCTCATTTGGTTTCACTCAAAATCTAGCCAAACATACGCATGAGAGATGGCATGCTTAGTTAGATGAAGGTAGATGAAGAAGACATGGAGTAAGCTAAACTACACACAATGTTATGTAATTTGTATGACTAGTTTAGCTTGAACATCTGTCAGGGTACCGCAAGGTCTTAAAAACTCTAAAATTCTGAACTTTAAATTTAAGGCTTTAAAACATCTTAAAAAAGGACAGATTTTCATCTGTGGTCTTTAATTTAGTCAGGTCTTAAAGTTTAACCCTCGTTCATTTATAGAAATGCTGGCCACAGAAAGTTATTACAAAGTAGCTAAAAAAGTATCGAGTTGTAGCCTAAAAAGCAGAGCTCTAGTGCAGGGGTCGCCAACACGTCATTCGCGAGCTCCAGTAGCTCATGAATTTAGTTGAAGGAGCTCGCCAACAGGCTGTTCACATAACGCATCTTTTGCGTGCTCAAGTTCGTTCAAATGTAGGCTGCTGTAAGCATGCTCATTACTGAGGCGACACGTTAATTTTTTACCAGGCGCAGTGAGATGTGAGAAAAAAAAAAACACTACAGATATTTCGGTTGAGGAAAGCCAGCTACTACTAAAACGTCGTTGTCATTGTGGAGAGTGCAATGCATGGATGCATAGCAACGACAGACCCCACGGGAAAATCAGACCAAATTTTACTATTAATAATAAAAGATAAGCTAAAGTGCATTGTAAATGTCTGTGAGTGTTTTGAGATTCCAAGCCATCATTACAACAGTGCTCGTGTCAGTAATATTGATGAGATGTGTTCTGCAACTTGTTACAAGCTGTTGGTGGAGTAGAACCCCTTGTTTTCAAATCTTCCCTGTGTTCAACTCCTGCGAAGGACGGGACCGACCTTACTTTGGCCTACCTCTGGCATGTCCTTTGTTCTCACCAGCCCACAGCAACGGCTTCAACAATCCACGAAATCCCAGAGGAAGTCCTTATCTGGCAGTTACCTTGCTTTCCCTGTGTTCAGGGAGAGGCCATATGTAAGTTTGTATATTGTTTTTGTCTTACTTATTGTGATGCAATGTTTTATTATTATTAGAATTTTAAGGATTCCTTTGATTCACTTTTCAACAGCCAGATGATTGTGAAACACCAGGATGTCCTCAGTTATTGAGGATGACCCAAAAAACATGATCTTCAGCCTCAGTTCAAGCACAACCTCCAATTTAAGTTCCTCAGAAAGGCAAGGCGAGTAGGATGAAATAAAATGGATTGTGAAAGAGTCTAGCCTCATGACACTGTTTATAACGTGCCATATCCATGACTGATAAAAAAGTTACAGCTGCAGGCAACCATTTAAAGATTGAATGGACATGTTTGAAGAATCACCATGGCAGGTGGGCATCATGGCCTGATGCAAGAGGAATGGCACAGAATAACCTGCTTGTTTCTGCTGCAACACTTTTCTCTGGAACGACTTTCACAGAAGTACACGAGTGGGCTATAATACTAAATTGCAACTCTTGCAGAAATCGCAGTAGGGGAGAGCAACGCATTTTAGTTTTGGCTCAGTTAATTAAAAAATAATTAGGTTAGATTAAATTTTTTTTTTACACAAGCAACATACACATCTCTGCTACAAATGAACACTTAAAGTTTTTTTCTAGGACCTACCATTTTCGTACAGTTGGACTGAAAGTGACAGAAGTGCAAATGTTACAACTTACCCCATATGAGGGGTTAATTGTAACAGACAGAGGGGTTAGTTGTAACACTTGTGTGTAACACACATAATTCAGCACTATTTTATTTGTATAGTTTGATATTGTTTGTGCATCTGTATGGACAGATATCCATACATCCATCCCAGATATCCATAAATACATCAAGGATAGAGACATAGAAAAGGGCTGTACAGTTTTGCAATAAATAATAATAAATAAAATTATAAAATATTGTAATTTGCAATTAAATTAGATTTGTGTGTGGCAGCCGCATGTACAATTATTATTAATAATCATAATAATAACAGTAATAATCATACAAATGAGCTTAAAATAATAATTTTAAGGGTTTATTGCATTAAAAACAGGCCATATTTTTAATAAATAAACAAGTTGTCATTCATTTCATTCATTTTTTCATAAATTTTAAACATTTTAAATTACAACATTGTTTGTGGAAGTCCAACAAAGTTAAATGTATACTCAAACCTGAAAAGTTGTGAGGCTCTGTTTTCATTTGATTATCGCTGTACACTTGGCGTCTTGATTGTAACACTGTGTTACAACTAACCCCGCTGTATATTACATATTTTAACCCTAGCTGACAGTCGCTAGGAATTGCGGACAAGTTTCAAAACGGTGCTATGTTTGAGCCAACAAGACAGTGATTAAGGCAATATAAAGTTAGAATTGGAAACGTATACACCCAACTCAGACACTGAAAAAAATCTATGATGAAAAAATTTACTTTAATGGTGTCAAAACACTCTTTGTCAAGTATCTTCCGCAAATTCACGGGAGACCGTCTTCTGGCAGCAAGAGAAAAATATCGTAAACACAGCCTGCTTGATCCTGACGAACTATGCAAAAGGTCCGTGTTACATTTAACCCCGCGTTAGGTTGTGTCCCGCGCTCCCCTACTACTCCATTCATTCACACTACCTTATTCTAGTAGTACAGTTTGCATAAAAAGACTCATCATGAGACAAAAGGCTGAAGGCAAGTCCATAGGAGATACCATGTCTGGCTCACAAGGATTTCTTTAATACATGGAATTATGGATTGTAAGACTGTGTTAGAAGTGTTATCCTCTGGATACAAAAGCCAAGTTCACACTACAGGATTTTAAGCCCGATTTAAGCCTGATTTGCAAATCGTTGAGCTCGCCGACAGGTCAGGGTGTTATCGCGTGCAAATCTCTGGGGATTAGCGGGCGATGAACGCTTGCCAATCTGTTAGTATGAAAGAGCCAACAACGCAGCGAAGATGCTCGCAGACGCATCGCCGAGCCCAGAAAAATATCTAGCATGCTAGATATCCAGAGCCGTCGCGCAACTCAACCTCAGTGATGTCATGAGCTACAGCCAATCATGAATAAGGCCACTGGGTAGATCTTACTTTTTCTTTTTTGCATTTTTTTATTAGAGCAAATCATCGCGCAAACAGTGTACAGCACTAGTTTCTGTCTGATGTCCATATTCGCGTGTTGTGTTCTCTTCTTTGATGGTATTGCCACACGTGCAGTTTTGTGTCATTTCTGATTCCTTTTATTGCGTGGTTTTTCATGACAAAACGTGGTTTGTAGACAAGATAGAATTGTTAGGCGACAGAGTTGTTGTCAACTCGTTATTTATTTGATTATTTTCAAGATTTAGACAGTACCATAGTACTGAAACAGCTCTCATTAGAGTGACAAATGATTTGCTCTTATCATCCGATATTTGTATCTCTATGTAGTGCATTGTCAAATCGTAAAGTGCGTTACCTCCTGTTGTGCATCAATCACGTTGTGTTGTGTGAACAGCTAAATAACTGGAACACTCCTGATTTCACAAAGAGCAATTGTAGTGTGAACTAGGGGTTTCACAACTACTGATTTTTGCTAGTCGACTAGTTTTGCATAATAGTCGACGACTAGTCGACTAGTCGTTAAATGGTTTATTCTAGGGGTGTGCGATATCACGAATAGTAAATGTCTCCACGATCTGCTTTTGAAGAAATATGGTAGTATCGTGTTACAGTGCATTCTATCAGTTCTGGCGCCTCTGTATCAACTGTACAACGCGACGTAGCCTACACATCACACGTTAAGGAATAGGTACGGGACACTGCAATTCACAAAAGTTCATTATTTGCATAAGCCTTGCCGGTTAAACATTTAATTCACGCGCTGTTCGAAAGTGCACTTTCCTGAGCGCGCGGCATATCCCCGACGCTCACTAGAAGCCTGTCAAACAGCGCCTGAATACTGGACTAAGTTATCTTTCGAGTCTTATTATGCTAATACTGTTAAATACATTCAATGTTTACATAAACAGAATTGGCTGTGTCTAAAGTGAAAGCAAACATTTGAGAGAAAATCTGGTGTAATATGCGTCTATATTAAACACGTCGCGTGCTGGTCTAAAAGCGAGAGTAGTACACTTAAATAAAGCGCACTTAAAAGCCTTTAATTTCCTCAATCCGGCCTTTTCTCAAGCCTTATAATCCGGAGCGCATTATACATGGATCAATGCTCGCGCTCGTGTCCATCTTCTGCCCGCTTTGTCACACGGCCAGTTCAACCTCGTATGAATCAGGTTATGTGCGTCTCCCGCTCACGAGCGCTCACTCTTAACACACACACGAACAGACACTGCTGTCAGCGAGTCAGGCTGCGAATGCAAGTTACGTGCCCGCCCCACCCAGATAGCAAACTGACATTGAATCAACGTGGAAATATGACATCGAAACAACGTTGATCTGACATTGTTTTGCTCATCGAATTTACATTGAACCAACGTCAGACGCGTCATTCTTTCAAAACTAACGGAAAATCAACTTGAAATCAACGCGTTGTTTCAACGTTATGAAAGCAAACCAATTTTCGATTTTCATTTAGCTTTGAAGAATGCCGCGTCTGACGTTGGTTCAACGTTAATTCGATGAGCAAAATCAACGTTGTTTCAATGTCATGAGAGACGTCGTTTCCACGTTGATTCAATGTCAGTTTGCTGTCTGGGCAGCGCGCTCACGCTTACTAAATAAACGCCTCACCTCCGACGCCGCGCACTCGCTGCATTCCCTTTCGCACATCAGTGGATGCATAACGCAAACCCAGTCAAACATTTGAAAAATGTTCTAAAATAGGTAATTGAAGGTGCGCCGTATAACGCTTATAGTATATAGTACTGCCGCTTGTACTTAAAGGGATAGTTCACAAAAAAAATATATCTATATATGTCATCATTTTGTTTCCGACTAGTCGACTAAGGCCAACAGCGCCAACTAGTGGTTGTGACAGTCGACTAGTTGATGAAACCCCTAGTGCGAACCGCACAGTTCAGACAGACGTTTTAAAATCATGTAGTGTGAACAAGGCTTAAGGAAGACTCACATATTGTCACATTCTACAGGCTACAGCTGCAAGTATTCTCACCTATTCGTTTTTGCTTCTATCCACTAATGAGATCATCCACTTTGAAATACAGGTAAAACCAAAATTATTCTTCTCTGATTTGTGAAACTATACTCTGGGTGACAGAAAGTATAGATAAAGCATAATTCAGTGAGTATATTTGTTTTTCCTTATCCATTTATGATCAAAGAAGACTGGGTGGTATATGAGCTCTAAATTAAAACCTATTGCTTATTCATTCATTTGTATTCTATTTCTTCAGGTAACGGGAGAACGGCTAGCATTTCAGTTGCCATGTACTCCCAAGGCTGTAGGAGAGGCCTCAACCATCTATTTTTTAACAACTTGATATAGATCTCATCACTACAGACCGGGCCCCATCAGTTTGGTAAATAATGAGGGAGAAATTCCAGTTAATTGACCACGAGTTTGATCCTTGGCATGTAGCAAAATGTAAATAGTTGTTTAAATTGTGAGTAACTCAATTACTATCATCAAATCATAACCTGATATCAAGACACCACATGTTGTACTGTGAAGGATAACCTTCACAATTGGCACACCCACATTTGCATTTGTTAATGTTCTGTTTCGTTACTATTATACACAGGCATAAAGAAAAAACTAGTAACACTCGCCAACAAAAAGGAAAATTGGGACCTGCAGGGCTGGCTTCGGTCGATCCTCAATCACTTTTGGTTCATGTTCATCTTGTGGTGAGAGTGCTGAGGTAAAACCCGGACATATAAAGAATGTATAAAGATAGCCAAGCGAAACTGAAATCCAGTCAGCAGATGACCGAATAGTCTTGTTACAAGTCGTTTTAAAATGTAATATATTCTGTAGGAACTGAAGTAACGGTGGACCTCAGTCCTTCACCACATCTGAAGCACACATGGGAACAAGATGGATTGTAGAAGATAAAAGACTTCTGAACGACCTAGTGCAGTTGACTCACTTCAAACATGCAGGTATGCAGCTTTATGAAACAAGTATGCAACTTTTCAAACTATGTCGTGTTACAGGTGCTTTGGAGGTACCACAACGTTATGCTAAGCTATCTGCCTAAACGACTGCATTTTGGATACGACACCATGGTAGCTCGAACACAGCTAGCCATCATGGACAACAGTTGCAATGTTGGCCGAGAGCAGGCAGAAATTTCTGAAGGTATTGAGATTTCATAAGTAAGTCCGTAATTGTATTTATGTAACAAGGAGAATGTTCTTGACCAATAAGTAATGTTCTCTGTCTAAGACTTTCAAGATACAGTATGACGTTACCAAAAACAAAGCAAGGAATGGATAGTCAAGAAGATCTATGAGCCTTCAAGTCAGTACTTCATGCAACACTTTGTGGAATGTGTGTTGGAGAGAAGGGTGAAAAGTGAACCTGAAAATGTAACACATATCCAAAATCCTCCAAACATTGCCACATTGGTGTATACTTTATAAAAAAGTGAAAAGAAGTTTGAAAATAGCTTTTTATTTAAACATTTTAACTGAAGCTGAATGCAAAGGTAAGTGGGAAAAGTCAGAATGAGTCCTCTATCTCGCTTGGTTTGAACCCCGCAACTAGTAATAATACGGTGGCACTGTTTTCGAAAACATTGTAGTCAAGCTATATGCGAATTGTACAAATAGGCTCTGACTAGGAAATGCAATACATAAATGTAGCTTACCTTTCTGACAATTGTACATTCAGTCCTTCGGGTGTGGGGCATTTCTTATCTTTGGGACCCAGAAGAAAGTTTCCAGCACAGGTTTATATCTGCAACATGACATCATGACTTTTGCATAAACATAAACGGCACTTTCGAGTCAAGTGGTGTGTTCTCTACGCATTTTGAGCTATCTGCGTGTATGCGTGTATGTCTACGCCATTAACGTCCGAGTGATTATGCGTGTTTGTACACGTCGTCAAATGTCAGCGCGAAACGAAGCAAAATGTAGATCTACATCTGGGGAGCGATCTTTTTTTTCCTAGGATGGTAAGGGAACAGTCATAAATGTCATTAACCCCAGTGACGGTTAGGTTTAGGGACGGGGTTGAGGTAAGTCATATCTTTTTTTTCCTAGGATGGTAAGGGAACAGTCATAAATGCCATTAACCCCAGTGACGGCTTATGTAAACTTATAAACTTATGTTAATGTAAAAATATTTTGCCATGAGTTATCAATCACATTGCACTGGAGATGAAGAAAACTTCTCAGATGACTGTCCTTTGGAGGAATAACTTTAATTTAATTGATAGCTTTAATTGATTTATACTTGTGCCTATGCCTGTTATTTCTGACAGGAGTCCACATGTACAGAAAGGCCTACAGAAGAGTCTGCACACAGCAGTGATACAGGGGTAGCCAGTGTAGAGACAACTTTTCCTTTTTATTTGTTGCATGAGGCATGTGTGACACAAACGACACAGGGTTAAATTCGTTCCCTATATGAGTCTTCAACAGAATATTTTGAAAAAAAAAAAATCAGGGGGAGAACTAGAACTTGACTAAGAAAAAATTGCACTAGAAAGAGTTGCTTCAAAATAAACAAGAGTAAAATACACTATTTCACACAGAGTACTATTGCTGACCTTAATATCTCTTTTAAAAATATGACTGAATAACTGGCTTTTCTTTACAAAGAACTATTGAAATAAAACTCTAATGAAATAGAGTTTTGCAAATTTGTCTTGTCTTTTATTTTAGGCTTAATTAAATATTTTTTTTATGTTTCTGATGTTGGCAATGTTGTGTAATATGGCACATGTCACAGGCCCTGTCAGGTGCAACCCTCAGGCTTTTCAGACCCTGAAATCTTCCCTTTAGTTGGCCAAAGGTCATTTCATCGTGTGCCCTTGTCCTAGAGCTGCATTGTAACTGGTCTGGGGTTTGGGTCAGGGAATGGGGTCATAAAACACCATACAGGATCCTGTTATCACCTGTGTATTGGAAAAATGCAGTTCTTAGCATAATACCGTGAGTTTCATATTTATAATTTTCCTAACCACGTTCAAATAATGTGCATAAATGTGAATCTCTGAAAGTTCTTGATTCATGCACAGATCCTGGCCATTTTTCTTTCACACTGATTTGTGATATGGAACATGGTCACACACCATCTAAGAGATTTTACTCAGTCAACTGCCTTTTACATTTTTTATATTACAGATTATAATATTATATCAATATTTTTAATAGTAATTTGGCTGCACATTTACATTGTGAGCCCCCTTTCTCCTCACAAAATCCCTTCATTGAGGCCTTGATGGGAACGTGTGTGCAGTCTACAGTGTATGGCAACAATCACGTAAGTTAAGCCTGAGGGACTGTAAGTCATAATCGGCACGGTCATCATGATTGCATTTTCTTCATTAAAAATTATAATATACCCCAAGTTGGCAAAAAAAAAATAAAAAACTAATAGGTAAACTTTGCGAATGGCACGACAGAAAGCTTCTCCGCATCTCCAATAGTGTAAAGGAAGCCACTCGGAAAGAATTTTAGGGCGATGCAAACATTTTTGTTGAATAAACACATTGTTGTTGAAGCCCGGCATCGAATCGAACATTCATGTGCATTTCCAACAAAATAAAGTATAAACGACACCCTCACGACGATCGTTTCACGAGAAAAAAAAATAAAATAAAAATCTCAGAAATTAGGCTACACTACCACGCTGCGCTAAAGGACTTCCTGTATCAGTCGCGATCTAATCCTGTTTACATGAAAAAAGCCTGTTCGCGAGCAGGTTCAAGCTGACAGACCTTTTGCTATGACAGCAAGTCCAGGATGAGCGTCGAAGAACCGAACAATTCAAGAGCATGGCAAATCGCCAACAATCAAATCCAGCTAACTGAGTTAGCGGCGTACGAAGAACGAGCCCCTGGTCTAACTGCAGTCAGTTGCACCCCTTATAATTTACAAAAAAACTTTTCACATCGTCATGATTGCTATATTACCAGAGATGGACAAAAATCCTTCTCGCAAACATGACCCTGTTCCCAAAAATGTTGGTCCTTAAAAGTGCTTATCTCAAAATATCTCTTGCTTAATATGCACCAACGGCGAACAAATGAAAAACATTTACTCCGGGAAAAAAAAAAAAGTCCATTAAGAAGTAAATTAAACACTACCGTTCCTTTAAGATTCAACTGTTTGTACCACAATGTCACATGCTGTTCATTTCAATCAGGCAGGTACATGTAACAATTTTGTGTGAATTCTACTTAATTATACATATGATACAAAGTGCCATTTTTTGAACCTGATTTTGGCCTCAAGGTTTCATAATAAAACCTGAATACCTTTTGTCCGTATTATGTTCGGAATCCCTCTTTTTCTGTAAAGTTTAAAGCAACTGTGTGACTCAACATGATGTAATGAGACATCTATTCTGTATGTTCTTTTCTGGGCTCATAGTGGGTGGGAGTGATAGGGAAAGAGAGAGGGGGGAGGAAATGGGGTGACATAATGGGTTGTGTGTAAGTGTACACTAAAGAATATATCGACACGGGATCTGAAGAAATTGAGCGCGCGCTCGCAGCAGCGGCGTAAAAGCGCTGTTACGCGGGGGTGGAGAAACAGGTAGAAAATGAGAGAGTGTGAGAGAGAGAGAGAGAGGGGGGGGGGGGCAGTGCTTCTAATAATAACCCTGAGAGGGAACACAATGATTGAGGCACAGAACACACGAAGAAAAGAGAAACATACAGATAGAAACAGTAAAATGAAACACTGGTGCAGCTCGAGAGTGACTTTTTAAATTTAAATAGAAAATATCGCTGATGAGGAAAAATCAAGAAAAGAAGATTAGACGTGGAATAATGTTTGAAACATCTGTCAGACACAAATGTGTATTTCAGAGCTGTTCATGTTCACATCCTCACAGTAGCCTATCATTTCTAGCAAATACCATTCGATGCTGTATTTTACCGTCAATACTTAATGTGTATGTGCAGTGATTGAAGACGTCTCAAAACACAAACTGAAATGGCTCCAGATGGGGATGTGAACAGTGGTCAGGTTTTTGCGTCAGGACACTAAAACATACAGGATTGTGGGCAATGCTGTGACAGGAATAAAGATGGCTGAGTGCTGCCCTCCTCTGGTATGATGAAGGTAAAATAATATTCCTCTCATGACTGCCAGGAACGCCTGAAATGTATGTGAATCTATGAGACATACATCTGCAGCTGAATGTTGTGTACCCTGAGTGTTCATTTGAATCTAAAACTAGAAAAATAGAATCTAAAAAATAAAATAGAATACTTTGTTCATTATACAGATAAAAATATTAAAACAAAAAAGTTACAAGTCAATACATTAAGACACAATATAAACTTTACATACTGCCATTTAAAGTTTGGGGTCAATAATTAATACTTTTTCTTAATCAATAATGCATTACATTGTTTAAAAGTGGCAGTAAAGACACTTATAATTTAAAATAAATGCTATTCTTTTGAACTTTCTATTCATCAAAGAACCCTGAACAAAAAGTAAAATGGTTTCCACACAAATATGAAGTGGCACAACTGTTTTCAATCAACTGGAATCAGCTTCCAGAGGAAAAGATATGCTCCAACAGATGTGTTCCAACAGTAGGCACATTCAAATCCAGACAAACACATCTGTTTAGCTGTGCATTTAATGAATGAGCATTGTGCCGTGTCTGACTGACTGATTTCACTCTATCATTTTTTTATTCTTATATTACTGCTTTTGCAAATACATTTGTAATTATTTATTTGCATTTTATTGTTATTTTTATTTCTTATGCATTTTTTTTTTGTGATTATTCTTTTTTAAAAATCCATTTCTGTAAATCCCTTCAAATTACCATTGTGTGTGAAATGTGCTATACAAATAAACTTGCCTTACCTTGCTGTTCTTACTGTAGTTTTGTATAAATGCAGCTTGAGCATAGAGACCAAACCTTTTGAATGGCAGTGTGCTTATGCATTGCTTTTTCTCTTAGGTTTTCAACTACAAATACATACATTTGACTGATTAATGTGCTAATGTGTCACAATAGACTGTGCATTCAAATAAATTATTTGTGGGAGGGTGCAAATTGAACATTAAATAGGAATAATTAAATTCTGATAACATTATTGGAATAATACATTTTGTATGCCAAAGTATTATTAAAATAACATAGAAAATGGTTTAGAATATCTGAATATTTAGCAAGTAGCCTATTTAAAGATAATAATAATAATATAAAAACTAAATCAATAAAAAAATAAAATATTATACACATTATAGTTAAAAATATATTGTAACACAAAAGTCATGTAATGGCTACACTGTACTGCTGTGCAGTCGTGTTCAGAAGTTTACATACACCTTGCAGAATCTGCAAAATGTTAATTCTTTTATTCAAACCCCCCTTCAAAAGTTTTTGTACCTTTGATTCTTTAAAATGTGTGTCCTTACCTGGATGATCCACTGTTTTGTTGTTTTATGATGGTTGTTCTTTAGTACCTTTTTGTCCTGAGCAGGTAACTGCCCAATGTTCTTTAGAACAATCCTGCAGGTCCTGTAAATTCTACCCAATGCATTAAGAGCTGGGGAGTACAAACTTTTTGAATTTGAAGATTGAGGTAAATTGTTCTTAATTTGTGTATTTTTTTTTCTTCAAGGCTTGCACATTGGAAGCTTTGCGTTCACAAGTGAACTCCAAGCTTTTACGGCCTATCCCTGGTCTATGCTCCAAGCCCAGAGTTACCGTAGTCAATATGTCATGATTCTGCCTTCTTGTCCTTGATTTTCTCTAGTCTTGAGACAGGATCATGACAGAATCATGTTTTGTGTACAAGCGCATGGCCTGTTTGGGCCATGTACTTGTGTTTTCTCATTACCTTACCTCACCCCCTTGTTATCCTCGTCTTGTCATTATTGTCTAGTCAGTTTCACCTGTCCTCGTCATTAGTGTTCCCTATATAATCCCCTCTTGTTTGCTGTCCTGGGTCGGTTCATTGTTTGATACTGTAAGATACTGCTGCGTGTTGACTTGCCTGTGGATACCTTGTGAGTTTGGTCTAGTGGATTTCTGATTCTGTTGTTTGTTTGTAGTCTAGTTTGTCAACTGTTAGTCTAGTTTAGTCTCTCCGTGTCCCGTCCATGTTTTGCCCCCTCGTGGGTTTTGTTTTCCCTGTTATCTGTATAAATACTGTAAATGTTGAGTCACTGCATCCTGTCTGCGCCTGGGTTCTCCTTCCATATTTGTAACACTAAATGGCAAGTAGGCTAGCAGTTATTTTGGAGACCTAGCTAGCAAAAATGGTTAATTATTGTGTTTGTGCAGGATGTATGAATAAATCAAAAACAGGGAGAGGCACCACAAGCTCCCCAAGGACAAACGACTGATTCGTGCCTGTAAGTGTTAACATACCCAGGTAGCTCTTGGGTATCCCCGGCCCTACCAGAGCACATTGTGTCTGAGCCCAGCCCGGCCCAACACATTAACTGTAATTATGACCCCGAGCCCGATTTAAATCCGACCATTTTTTAATACTTGGGTCACTATTATAGCAAAATGTATGTTTTGTCCCACCCGCAAAAATACTTTTTTCTGTACCTCCAAATACTTTCAAGTTAGCATATGTGTCGCCACCATACACATTAGTATAAATGCTCCTGATAAATTATTTGTAATTAAAGGTGCAGTGTGTTATATTTAGCGACATCTAGCGGTTCGGTTGAGAGTTTGCACTAAGGGCTCAGCCCACTGCTCACCCCTCCCTTTTGAAGAAGCTACGGTGGCTAAAACGGGACAAACATCATTGACAGCGACAGCAGAGTATAGCCAGAGTAAGCCAAGAGTGTGTAACATTGTCACTGTTTCTAAACCACAGTCCATTATAAACCACATCATGGATAAAGTTTACAAAGCCATAGTCAGGTGAGGATCAAGGGTCTGAATTAGGGCTGAACGATTAATTGCATTTGCGATATGATGAAACGCGATTTTGTGATCGCAAGAGCTGCAATTTATTTTCTCGCTCTCTCTGTTCCTCACTCACACACACGACACCGCTCGAACCTTCCAAAACATAGTAACGTTATTTTTAAAAGGTCGGGGTTGAACCAAATTACAAGGACATTCGCGGGCTTCATTGAACAGGTTTTGCCGCTTTGCTTGATGTTATAACGTTACACTTGCAGTGCGCGTTCTCTCCCGCGGGTATTTTCTTTACAAATGCTTCACAGAGGCATTATTTATGTGTTTTGGAATGCAGTTGGCTTATGCAACTGTGTATCACACGAAATACGTTCTGAGGAAACTATTTTGCAAATCGTAATTACGTTACATGCCAACATATAAGCAGTGCTATTACGTTTGTCCTTAACATATTTTGCAAATCGTAATTACGTTACATGCCAACATATAAGCAGTGCTATTACGTTTGTCCTTAACGTAATACTATTGCAGTGCTATTACGTTTTTCCTGAACATAATACATCCAAGCAGGTTTCTTTACTATTTATGCATAATCGTGGCATTAAAATTTTGACTCTTTTGCATTCAACTGTCATATCAATTAAGTTTTCCTTCGCATGTATTAATATAATAGACCAACGTTACTCATAAATATATAAAAAGCATTTTCTCCAATAAAACACAACATACTGATACATTCACAAAAGACATACATTTTATTAGCTTGATGTAAACCAAATCCTAGAATCCATACGTTGTTTGCAAGAAACAGATCCAAATCCAGCCTTTTATCCAGTGATCTTCATCTTCATTTCTCAGCAGCGACCGCAAACGGCAAATCCGCGCTGGTGATTAATTCAAATTCAAATAATGCGCCTTCAAGAAGCGTTACGACATGTTTTACGGCAGTGATATCAAACGCTCATTGGCCCTCGCCTGCTTCGTCACAGATTGCGACATGCCGTGTTTCAGTCGGTGTAGTACATTTACATTTGAAATGGAGAAGAGCGCGCGCCTTCAGACAGAGAGCGAACCGAAATCAGATTAACATTTTGGATTAACGTTAATAACTTTAATTCTGATCTGTACCTCATACACAACTACTATAATACTGCCAGAGGACTGCGACTGCAACGCATCATCATGTGAACGACTTTTGGTAATGTTAATAATAAATAAATAAATTATTGTGAAATGTATCTGTCTGTTATGTTTTTTTTTTTAATTGTGTTACCTACGTAGTTTTAAGGAATGGTTATAGTTAGGTTTAGGGATAGGAGTGGGATTAGTGGCTCAAAATATATTTTAATGCTAAAACTCATTTAACTACACATCTCTGTCCATTACGTTTTATCCTTTTTATATTCTGTATAAAATAAATATGTTTTTTTGGAGTAGGATTAAGGGGTCTTGTATATTTATCTTTAAAAGTGAAAGTATACAGATATCGTTATGATATGAAACATATGTAAATAGTTAACGTTTTGTAGCTGTAAAAACGTAATAAGGTTACGTTTAAATGTTGCAAATACGTCCATATTATACGTTTTAGCATCTATCCAAACGTACAAAAACGTACGTTACATAGCTTTGAAAATAACGTATTAAATCTACGTATTAACAATGAGACACGTTAAGGACCAACGTAATAGCACTGCTTATATGTTGGCATGTAACGTAATTGCGATTTGCAAAATAGTTTCCTCAGAACGTATTTCGTGTGATACAGGGTTGGGCTTATATTAAAACCATGAAAATCACTGAGAAGGCTGCTTTCATTTTAAAATACTAACGCGTGCTTTGTGAAGAGCGCTCGTGCATGCGGCTGTGAGCGACTCATTGGTAAATGTTCTTGCATGTCAAAATGCTTTTATGACGCGAAATTGATGTAAACACGGTCAGTTATATCTTAAACCAACAGGACAAACCACATTTACAATTTCAAAAGAGATATATGCATTAGTGTGAATGCAGCTTATCGTATCTAAACTGAGGGGAAATCACTCACTGAAAAACATTCAGACAGCCTACTTTTAAATACTGAGACCACTCTTTGTTTATTGCTTGTAATGTTTTTTTTTGTTTCTCTTTATTTACTAGCTTTTATATTTTGAAGCTATATTATTTTATATAGCATATTTAAAATTCTTAACATGTAATTGGTTTAATTAAATGTTTTTTTATATTTATTTTTTAAAGTATGTGTTTTTACACATGTAATTAAATACATATATTTTAAGAGTTATTAAGATTAATTAATAAGAAAAAAAGTAGATCGGATCATGAGCTATCTAAAGATTCCCATCCCTACTGTACAATGATTTATTGCTTGTCTTTGTCGACCAATACAGAAGGTAAATAACTTTTTTTTTTTAAATCGCATATTAAATCACAATCGCAATATTGGTTAAAAAAATCGCAATTAGATTATTTTCCAAAATCGTTCAGCCCTAGTCTGAATATACAATATAATAATAGTAATCAGCTGATTGTCTCACAAACGTAACCAGCACATTTCTATCCACATAGCAAACCCATAATACAGTGAGGGAGAAGAACCACATGAAAATATGCAGCTATATATTTCTCTAACAGGGTAGTAAAAGTTTAGCTGGCTAATATGAGCTGTTACTGTGGCTGAGCTGGTTAAAGCATAAAGCCATGTTTAAACTCAACGTGTCCACATGAGCCCAAAGGTGCGCACAGCAAAATTGACATGATTGTAGCAGCACACGCCCTTCCGCATCCCCTAGACATCATTTACCACTTTCTCTGATTTTGAAAACTCTACGCAATCGGCTTAAAATGCTTCCAGGATCGACTTGTCAACCACGATCAACGGGTTGGTGATTCCTGTAACATTACTGTTTTATGGTCAATGTCAGGAGTACGAATCAGCGGTCTCACGAACGTAACCAGCACATTTATCCCCACATAGCAAAGCTGTTACACTTTTTGGAAAGAGGCAATGTCACTTCCGGGTGCAACACATTTATTTTTCTGTATGAAACACAAGAAAATGCAATGTTCAAACAAGGAGCACATTTCTCTGCACATTCGCGCTTCATCTCGTGCTGGACTACTTCTATACTCTTATCCTGTGATATATTCACAAATTATCTTGACTCGCATGACTGATGTCTAGGCTGATACGTCACACTAGACTAGACTCCTTACAATACTCCATTTTCAGAAAATACATGTTCTTTACACAAACACATTAACATGGATCTAAACATGTGCTATGCCCGTTATTAAACTGATATAAAAGGAAAAGGTCTGAAAAATAACATCTTTAAAGTACAATAAACTCTATGAGTCATACATTTAAACTCAAACAAGCATGTGAATAGTATTTGGAATTAAAATAGATTTTCAGGCATCAGCAATAGTTCAGTCTATACCCACATTACTCTAACATTGATAACTGCACGTGTATTCCTAATACTCTTTCATATCACTGTTTAACTTGTCTTTAATCTTTTTACTCTTCCATGAAATATGCTAATGACCTGACTACATTATGAACTAAATTTTAACCATTTAACAGTTACTGTGTTATCACTATGAACTCACAAAATTATTAATAAACTGTTTTACCTCTCAATCTGACTATGGTTCTTAATTTAACAGTATGAACGTCCTTTATTTTTACATGTAATGGCTGACAAAGCAATGCTAAATGAGGGTCACGTGTATATACGAGGGCTAAGAACAGTCACGTGTGCCTCATTAACTCCAATTGCCCAGACTTGTCTCTACACGCATTTCAATCAATGTTCATACACATATATTCGGTTAATTATGCCTCATCCCACACTCACGTCGAGTATATATGCTTCTAAACCTTTATTACTCCGTTTTGCTCACGTTAAGAGTTACTAGTTTTCTACTAATTAAATAGTTAACACTCCCGTCCGCCATTTCACGACATAACTCTTAATCACCGTTAAAACTTCACTTTTGTTAACGTTTCAGGCACAAACTATGGCTCTATAAGAATATAATACTGTTATACATATACCAGTGTAAGGTTATTGTCAGCTTACCTGTATGAAACACAAGAAAATGCAATGTTCAAACAAGGAGCACATTTCTCTGCACATTCGCGCTTCATCTCGTGCTGGACTACTTCTATGCTGCTAACTAGTCAGCCACTCATGCGCCGCGCAACTCCCGGGTGCCCCCTGCTGGCGACTCCGAGTCTCACCAAATTGAACACAATGAAAGTCATACAAGTAACTAATGATAATATGAACAGTTTGAAATTTAAAGGGGGGTGCTTTGATATCTGTCCCATTTTACATTCTTAGTGCTACACTCTCCCCCACAAAATTAAATGTCTCCTGACATTTCCCAGAACAAGGGAACATTACTTTAGAAAACCTCAGCCATCCAAGGCCTCCAGTAACCCTTCGTCTGCGTTACCTGATTCTCTGTTACCTTACAGTCTCGATTTACCAAGGACGGTTGACCCAATGTGTCATAACTCAGTACAACCGGCTGACGTCTCAGTCTCTGGGGTCGAGGTCCTACCGCATGTCGCTCTCCTAGCGTCCGAACCAGCGGATCGGCCTCTGACTCAACATTCTCAGACCTGTCAGAACTCAAATCAGGTCTCTGAGATTGTAGTGGCACATCCTCTTCGCTTTGTAGTGGCACATCCTCTTCGCTTTGTAGTGGCACATCCTCTTCGCTTTGTAGTGGCACATCCTCTTCGCTTTGTAGTGGGTGAAAGGGTTCTGCCAGAGGATTCAGTGGAGTGGGTCTCTGCTGTCTCCCGCTGCCAGATCTCAGATTCCATTGGTAGGGACCACTGCCTTCATCGTCAGAGGTGTCACTTGGCTCTGGTTGCTGCTGTTGTTGTGGTTTGGTTCTTTTCTTTGAGGAGCTCCGGGAGTCTTTCCATGGCTGACGAAGCCCTGCTGGTGGCTGATCAAGAGGTAGGAAATCACAGGGCAACAGAAGATTTCTGTGAACCACTCTGTCCCTTCCTTTGCCATTTTCTGGACTGATCTCATAAACGGGACTCCCATCAGCTTTCCTCTCCTTCACTCTGTACACCTGACCTTCCCAGTAAGATTGAATTTTTCCAGGCCCGCCTCTGGGAGTGAGATTTCTGAGAAGGACTCTATCACCTGGCTGGAGGTCTCTTCCCTGCACTTTCCGGTCATAGAGGACTTTTCCACGAACTGCTCCTTTGACCACTGTTTTAGCCGCAATCTCGTATGCCTCTTGCATTCTTGTCTTCCATTTACTCACGTAGTCATCATAGGTGTCGTGGGCCTCATCTTTTTCAAGACTAAAGAACAGATCAATGGGCAGGGGAGGAGAACGTCCAAAGATAAGGAAATAAGGCGCGTAACCCGTTGCCTCGTTCTTGGTGCAGTTGTACGCGTGGACAACTTTCGCGAGGGACTCCTTCCAATCCTCCTTCTCCTCGTCCTCCAAGGTGCGCAGCATGGACAACAGGGTACGGTTAAACCTTTCCACCTGCCCGTTACCCTGGGGGTGGTATGGCGTTGTGTGTGAGCCCTGGATGCCAGAGAGTTTCTTTAAGCTCGCCATCAGTCTGTTCTCAAACTCTTTGCCCATGTCGTGATGTAGTCTGCTTGGGAACCCGAACTTGAGTGCAAAATCGTTGAAAATCTTGTCAGCTACTGTTTTGGACGACTTATTCCTTGTTGCGTAGGCCTGCGCAAACCTAGTAAAATGGTCCATGACCACCAGTATATACTCATAGCCATGCTTGCATTTTTCCAAATGCAAGAAGTCTATCGAGACGAGCTGAAATGGATAAGTGGTCTGAATGGGCACCAGAGGTGCACGGCTCTGCTTACTCGGCTTCTTCTTCTTGAGGCATTCACACACCTTACTGACAAAATGTTCAACATCCCTGCTCAACATGTTCAACATCCCTGCTCATCCCTGCTCATCCCTGCTCATCTCATCTGCCAGTAAAATCGTTCTCGTACCAGGTCGAGTGTCCTTTCGACCCCCAAGTGACCCATGTCCTGGTGCAGTTCTTTGAAGACCAGAGGATGATAAGCTTTGGGGAGCAGCAGTTGTTCTCGACGGGAAGTTCTGCGGCGCAAGACGCCATCTGGACCAACTTTAACCTTGAGCCATTGTTTCAGCAATATGGCCACTGCGGGGCTCTCTGCTTTCACTTCAGATCTACTTGGCCTCTTGTTCTGTGACTTGTACCAGAGGACTCTGGACAGGATTTCATCCTCTTCCTGCGCTTTGCGGATTTGATCTGTGGTAAGAGGTTTGCTGGTCTCCCGGTCCTTCACTAAGCTCAAAGCACTGACCTGGATCCACCCAACACCCCGGCAAGGGCTTGTCTTTTCCGCTGTAACTCTCTCCATAGATGCACTGATGACATCTTGACTGGCCTCAGCCGTACAGCTACACATGTAGTCCTCAAAGTCCAACGGCATCCTTGATAAGCCATCTGCATCGGAGTTGTTTTTGCCTGGGCGGTACCTGATTGTGAAGTTATAATCGGCCAGCTCCGCCACCCATCTGTGTCCTGTTGCGTTGAGTTTTGCGGTTGTGAGCACATACGTTAACGGGTTATTATCTGTATATACCACAAATGATGGGGAGTGATAAAGATAATCCCGAAACCGTTCGCAGATGGCCCACTTCAACGCTAAAAACTCCAGTTTTCCAGAGTGCAGATGGTACCTCTTCTCTGCTGTACTCAAGGTGCGGGAGCCATAGGCAATCACTCTCATCCTCCCCTGCTGTCTCTGGTATAACACCGCACCCAGGCCAACTTGGGATGCGTCACAATGCAATACAAATTGTTGGGTGAAATCTGGATATCCGAGGACAGGCGGCTTCGTGAGTGCATCTACCAGCTGATTCAATCCTTCTTGATGGGAGCTGTTCCACTCTATAGGTGTCTGCGATGGTAAGTGACCCTTGTTTTTCTTTCCTGTCTTACATGGCTTCTTCATGGTCTGGTCTAGAGTGCCTTTCTCAGGGTTAGGGACTGTGAGTAAGTCATAGAGTGGGTGAGCCACGCGGGAGAAATTGGGAATAAAGGGTCTGTAGTAAGAGAGAAACCCAAGGATCTGGCGCACATCACCCACTGTGGCAGGGGTCTTCTCTTTTAACGCCTGCACCGGAGCCACCTCTGCAGGGTCCATTGTGTACCCCTCTCCAGTCACCAACTTGCCAAGAAACCTCACACTCGATTTAAACAGCTCACACTTCTTTGGGGTCAGCTTCACACCGTGTTCCTTATAGCGCTGGAGAACAAGACGGATGTGCTCCACGTGTTCCTCAAAGCTACAACTGTGTACCAGGTTGTCATCCAGGTACGGGAGGCAACTTGTGTCCCTCAGCCCAGTCAGACAATGCTCCATGCTCCTCTGAAACTCTGCGGGTGCCGAGCTCAGGCCAAAGGGTATGCGCACCCATTCATAGAGCCCCCAGGGTGTGATGAAAGCTGTGAGCGGGCGGCTCTCCTCATCCAGATAACCCTGGTGGTACGCTTTACCCTGGTCTAAGACCGAGAACCACGAGCTCCCACCTAGAGCATCCAACATGTCTTGAATCCTCGGTATCGGATGGCGGTCGGGGACTGACTTACGGTTAAGTTCTCTGAAGTCAACACAAAGACGAAGACTTCCGTCCTTCTTACGGACACACACCACTGGGGATGAATAAGGGGATCGAGAAGGTGTGATCCACCCTCTTCTCAACAGATCCTGTAGGTACTCCTTAACTTCATTGTGCAGAGGCTTGGGTACAGACATGTAGGTCTTTTGTACAGGGCTCGAATCGTGGAGGGTGATATGCATCTTGAGTGATGGTATACAACCCACATCGTCACTGTCAAAGGAAAACGCTTCACATTCCTCCCGCAACATCCTCCTTACCACCTCCTGCTGTCCTTCCGAGAGATGGGAGAGATCCACAGGAGGGTCCCATGAAGTTGGCCTACTCGCCTGAGTGTTATCTGGTTGTGGTGTGCTACTTGCTTCACTGGTCTTTGTCACTGTGCTGTCCTTCATTTCAGCCCTTGTCTCATTCTCATTAATCTTTATAGGCGCTGTGTATACGGTCTTGACCGGTTCCAGATATCCAATCACCCTGTGACGGTCCAGACAGATGGTGTGATCAGTCGTGTTGGTCATGGAGATGGGTATGTATGGAACTCTCCTTTCTGGGATCTGGACCAGTACATCATTGTAAATAACACCTTCTGGAGGAGGATTAAGTAAGTCAGGTGAAAAGAACATATGTTGACCTTGGGTTCGTGAACTCACATGTGCTCTTATGTAGACAGCGGTGACTTGGTTAGCTGGTAAGGGCACTTTTTTTCCACAGGTACGAACTACACCAATCTCCGAATCTGAATCACCGTTCTGCATCAACTTGACTACCTGATGAGCAGTTTTCACTGTTATTGCAAGGGCTCTACTCACTTTCTGTGCCAACTGCTTTCTTTCACTTTTCGTCTTTTCCTCGTTGCGGTTAATGATCGCCTCAATGACGTTGTAGCCAATGATGGGGTCGCTGGCAACTGCTGGGACGCTTGACACAAGCATTGGTACTTGAAGTTCATTCATCTTGGTGGGGTCACTGCCTAATCTGAAACTGACTTCAATCCAGCCAATATATGGAATGGGCGTGTCATTGGCAGCAAAGACTGTCAGGGTCTCATCTCCCAACAACTCTGAGATGGGTTTGACAATAGTGTGAGGAAGGCAGCTCAGTCGCCAGGGCTCATTCACTATACTGGACTGTGCTCCCGTGTCCCACAGGGCTCTGACTGGTCGATTGTCCATGAAACAGTCCACCATACATCGGCTTCCTACAAGGCTTACTAACTGTGGCTGGTGTCGAGGTGGTATATAGTGAACTACACTTACAGCAGGTGAGGCGCCCGATGCTCTCTTTCCCAGGGCTGTTGTCGGTTGAATGACTGAGCTGGGTGGTGGCTGCTCATTTTGGGGCGCTGTTACTTGGACTACTGCTGGCCCCATCTCAGTAGCCCCTGCCCGTTTCCCGACAACGCTCTGCATCCGCGAGAGAAGTGGCCTTCCTTCCCACATTTGAAACAGTGTGAACAGCTCTCACCTGTTCTCTCATCCCTACATTTCTTGCAACCTTTTTCTCTCGGCCTTTGTTCAGGAGAACGGGGGTTCGCTTCCATTACAGCCAGAAACATTTGCTTCATCTCTTTACGAAGTTCTTCCATCATCTGCTGTACATTCATGCTGTCAGGTTTAGTCTCGTTCCCTTTTACTGTTGTGATTTCTGCTGCTGGGTTGGACTCCTTAAGTTTAGAGGGGCTCTGGGCAGGTTTGGATTTTACCTGAGTATCTGCTTGAAGCTCCTGCACTTTGGGCGTCTTACCAGCGGTGGATCTCTTGCGCTTTTCTTGTCTCTCACTTTCGACTTTGGCCGCCTCATCCACTTTCTGTATAAGCTCTTCATCTGAAATACTCAAATCACTGAGGTAGGGCAGAATTTGGAATTTCACAGAATCACTTAACAGTCCAGTTTCAATTGAGCGGAGGAACTTGCGTTGAATGACGGCTCGGCTGTACTGTTCATCTGTGTCCTCATTTGCTGCTTTCCATAACAGCTTCTCTTTCAGCTCGATTGCACGGAATACAAAGTTCAGGACAGTTTCTTTGGGCTCTTGAGAGATGTTTAGTAGCTGATGGTAAAGTTCAGTGGAGCTATCTACACGATAGTGGCCTTTCAGGATGGTGAGAAGTGAACTGAGGGTCAGACCACGTTTAATCTCTAGCATGTCTCTCAAAGGCAGCCCTGGACTGACAGCCCTGATCACAGCTTCGACTACTTCAGTCTGCGTGTGCCCTTTTTCTATTCCCATCTCAATCTGTCGAACTAAACTGGGGTACGACAATTTATCCCTCTGACCACCCTCTCCAATTTGACCACAGATCTTAAACTCTCTTCGCATGGTTACCTCAGGCAATGGGTGAGTTGGCTCTAGTCGGCTCCTGAGCGAGGACTCTGCCTTCTTTACAGGGGGACTGGGTGGTGCAAAACGCTTTTTTTCTTCTTCCTTTGGAGCTGGCTTCTCTGATGGCTTCACTGCATCTGGTTGACGACCTTCTTTACTTTGTCTTTCAATGTATGTCAATAAATCAACACAGTACTGTTTAACTTGATCACCTTCTTCGCTCTCCTCTAGATCATCCAATACGCACTCCGCCATCTTGATGAGCGCCCTCCGTGTCTTGCTGCGGGACTCTTCACTGTCCAGGCCATCACATTTCATGTACCTGCAGACCTCCCAGAGAGACTCTTCCCTTAGCTGCCACAGAGCTGCACTCACTTGATCACGCAGGATCTGACTGGCGTCCATCTTGTTTCCGGATCGACTCGTTGGGAAGGAGGGGGTTAATGGTGTTGGTCACTCTATCGCCTCCTCCTGGCTGGCTCGCCAAAATATGTTACACTTTTTGGAAAGAGGCAATGTCACTTCCGGGTGCAACACATTTATTTTTCTGTATGAAACACAAGAAAATGCAATGTTCAAACAAGGAGCACATTTCTCTGCACATTCGCGCTTCATCTCGTGCTGGACTACTTCTATACTCTTATCCTGTGATATATTCACAAATTATCTTGACTCGCATGACTGATGTCTAGGCTGATACGTCACACTAGACTAGACTCCTTACAATACTCCATTTTCAGAAAATACATGTTCTTTACACAAACACATTAACATGGATCTAAACATGTGCTATGCCCGTTATTAAACTGATATAAAAGGAAAAGGTCTGAAAAATAACATCTTTAAAGTACAATAAACTCTATGAGTCATACATTTAAACTCAAACAAGCATGTGAATAGTATTTGGAATTAAAATAGATTTTCAGGCATCAGCAATAGTTCAGTCTATACCCACATTACTCTAACATTGATAACTGCACGTGTATTCCTAATACTCTTTCATATCACTGTTTAACTTGTCTTTAATCTTTTTACTCTTCCATGAAATATGCTAATGACCTGACTACATTATGAACTAAATTTTAACCATTTAACAGTTACTGTGTTATCACTATGAACTCACAAAATTATTAATAAACTGTTTTACCTCTCAATCTGACTATGGTTCTTAATTTAACAGTATGAACGTCCTTTATTTTTACATGTAATGGCTGACAAAGCAATGCTAAATGAGGGTCACGTGTATATACGAGGGCTAAGAACAGTCACGTGTGCCTCATTAACTCCAATTGCCCAGACTTGTCTCTACACGCATTTCAATCAATGTTCATACACATATATTCGGTTAATTATGCCTCATCCCACACTCACGTCGAGTATATATGCTTCTAAACCTTTATTACTCCGTTTTGCTCACGTTAAGAGTTACTAGTTTTCTACTAATTAAATAGTTAACACTCCCGTCCGCCATTTCACGACATAACTCTTAATCACCGTTAAAACTTCACTTTTGTTAACGTTTCAGGCACAAACTATGGCTCTATAAGAATATAATACTGTTATACATATACCAGTGTAAGGTTATTGTCAGCTTACCTGTATGAAACACAAGAAAATGCAATGTTCAAACAAGGAGCACATTTCTCTGCACATTCGCGCTTCATCTCGTGCTGGACTACTTCTATGCTGCTAACTAGTCAGCCACTCATGCGCCGCGCAACTCCCGGGTGCCCCCTGCTGGCGACTCCGAGTCTCACCAAATTGAACACAATGAAAGTCATACAAGTAACTAATGATAATATGAACAGTTTGAAATTTAAAGGGGGGTGCTTTGATATCTGTCCCATTTTACATTCTTAGTGCTACACTCTCCCCCACAAAATTAAATGTCTCCTGACATTTCCCAGAACAAGGGAACATTACTTTAGAAAACCTCAGCCATCCAAGGCCTCCAGTAACCCTTCGTCTGCGTTACCTGATTCTCTGTTACCTTACAGTCTCGATTTACCAAGGACGGTTGACCCAATGTGTCATAACTCAGTACAACCGGCTGACGTCTCAGTCTCTGGGGTCGAGGTCCTACCGCATGTCGCTCTCCTAGCGTCCGAACCAGCGGATCGGCCTCTGACTCAACATTCTCAGACCTGTCAGAACTCAAATCAGGTCTCTGAGATTGTAGTGGCACATCCTCTTCGCTTTGTAGTGGCACATCCTCTTCGCTTTGTAGTGGCACATCCTCTTCGCTTTGTAGTGGGTGAAAGGGTTCTGCCAGAGGATTCAGTGGAGTGGGTCTCTGCTGTCTCCCGCTGCCAGATCTCAGATTCCATTGGTAGGGACCACTGCCTTCATCGTCAGAGGTGTCACTTGGCTCTGGTTGCTGCTGTTGTTGTGGTTTGGTTCTTTTCTTTGAGGAGCTCCGGGAGTCTTTCCATGGCTGACGAAGCCCTGCTGGTGGCTGATCAAGAGGTAGGAAATCACAGGGCAACAGAAGATTTCTGTGAACCACTCTGTCCCTTCCTTTGCCATTTTCTGGACTGATCTCATAAACGGGACTCCCATCAGCTTTCCTCTCCTTCACTCTGTACACCTGACCTTCCCAGTAAGATTGAATTTTTCCAGGCCCGCCTCTGGGAGTGAGATTTCTGAGAAGGACTCTATCACCTGGCTGGAGGTCTCTTCCCTGCACTTTCCGGTCATAGAGGACTTTTCCACGAACTGCTCCTTTGACCACTGTTTTAGCCGCAATCTCGTATGCCTCTTGCATTCTTGTCTTCCATTTACTCACGTAGTCATCATAGGTGTCGTGGGCCTCATCTTTTTCAAGACTAAAGAACAGATCAATGGGCAGGGGAGGAGAACGTCCAAAGATAAGGAAATAAGGCGCGTAACCCGTTGCCTCGTTCTTGGTGCAGTTGTACGCGTGGACAACTTTCGCGAGGGACTCCTTCCAATCCTCCTTCTCCTCGTCCTCCAAGGTGCGCAGCATGGACAACAGGGTACGGTTAAACCTTTCCACCTGCCCGTTACCCTGGGGGTGGTATGGCGTTGTGTGTGAGCCCTGGATGCCAGAGAGTTTCTTTAAGCTCGCCATCAGTCTGTTCTCAAACTCTTTGCCCATGTCGTGATGTAGTCTGCTTGGGAACCCGAACTTGAGTGCAAAATCGTTGAAAATCTTGTCAGCTACTGTTTTGGACGACTTATTCCTTGTTGCGTAGGCCTGCGCAAACCTAGTAAAATGGTCCATGACCACCAGTATATACTCATAGCCATGCTTGCATTTTTCCAAATGCAAGAAGTCTATCGAGACGAGCTGAAATGGATAAGTGGTCTGAATGGGCACCAGAGGTGCACGGCTCTGCTTACTCGGCTTCTTCTTCTTGAGGCATTCACACACCTTACTGACAAAATGTTCAACATCCCTGCTCATCTGTGGCCAGTAAAATCGTTCTCGTACCAGGTCGAGTGTCCTTTCGACCCCCAAGTGACCCATGTCCTGGTGCAGTTCTTTGAAGACCAGAGGATGATAAGCTTTGGGGAGCAGCAGTTGTTCTCGACGGGAAGTTCTGCGGCGCAAGACGCCATCTGGACCAACTTTAACCTTGAGCCATTGTTTCAGCAATATGGCCACTGCGGGGCTCTCTGCTTTCACTTCAGATCTACTTGGCCTCTTGTTCTGTGACTTGTACCAGAGGACTCTGGACAGGATTTCATCCTCTTCCTGCGCTTTGCGGATTTGATCTGTGGTAAGAGGTTTGCTGGTCTCCCGGTCCTTCACTAAGCTCAAAGCACTGACCTGGATCCACCCAACACCCCGGCAAGGGCTTGTCTTTTCCGCTGTAACTCTCTCCATAGATGCACTGATGACATCTTGACTGGCCTCAGCCGTACAGCTACACATGTAGTCCTCAAAGTCCAACGGCATCCTTGATAAGCCATCTGCATCGGAGTTGTTTTTGCCTGGGCGGTACCTGATTGTGAAGTTATAATCGGCCAGCTCCGCCACCCATCTGTGTCCTGTTGCGTTGAGTTTTGCGGTTGTGAGCACATACGTTAACGGGTTATTATCTGTATATACCACAAATGATGGGGAGTGATAAAGATAATCCCGAAACCGTTCGCAGATGGCCCACTTCAACGCTAAAAACTCCAGTTTTCCAGAGTGCAGATGGTACCTCTTCTCTGCTGTACTCAAGGTGCGGGAGCCATAGGCAATCACTCTCATCCTCCCCTGCTGTCTCTGGTATAACACCGCACCCAGGCCAACTTGGGATGCGTCACAATGCAATACAAATTGTTGGGTGAAATCTGGATATCCGAGGACAGGCGGCTTCGTGAGTGCATCTACCAGCTGATTCAATACTTCCTGATGGGAGCTGTTCCACTCTATAGGTGTCTGCGATGGTAAGTGACCCTTGTTTTTCTTTCCTGTCTTACATGGCTTCTTCATGGTCTGGTCTAGAGTGCCTTTCTCAGGGTTAGGGACTGTGAGTAAGTCATAGAGTGGGTGAGCCACGCGGGAGAAATTGGGAATAAAGGGTCTGTAGTAAGAGAGAAACCCAAGGATCTGGCGCACATCACCCACTGTGGCAGGGGTCTTCTCTTTTAACGCCTGCACCGGAGCCACCTCTGCAGGGTCCATTGTGTACCCCTCTCCAGTCACCAACTTGCCAAGAAACCTCACACTCGATTTAAACAGCTCACACTTCTTTGGGGTCAGCTTCACACCGTGTTCCTTATAGCGCTGGAGAACAAGACGGATGTGCTCCACGTGTTCCTCAAAGCTACAACTGTGTACCAGGTTGTCATCCAGGTACGGGAGGCAACTTGTGTCCCTCAGCCCAGTCAGACAATGCTCCATGCTCCTCTGAAACTCTGCGGGTGCCGAGCTCAGGCCAAAGGGTATGCGCACCCATTCATAGAGCCCCCAGGGTGTGATGAAAGCTGTGAGCGGGCGGCTCTCCTCATCCAGATAACCCTGGTGGTACGCTTTACCCTGGTCTAAGACCGAGAACCACGAGCTCCCACCTAGAGCATCCAACATGTCTTGAATCCTCGGTATCGGATGGCGGTCGGGGACTGACTTACGGTTAAGTTCTCTGAAGTCAACACAAAGACGAAGACTTCCGTCCTTCTTACGGACACACACCACTGGGGATGAATAAGGGGATCGAGAAGGTGTGATCCACCCTCTTCTCAACAGATCCTGTAGGTACTCCTTAACTTCATTGTGCAGAGGCTTGGGTACAGACATGTAGGTCTTTTGTACAGGGCTCGAATCGTGGAGGGTGATATGCATCTTGAGTGATGGTATACAACCCACATCGTCACTGTCAAAGGAAAACGCTTCACATTCCTCCCGCAACATCCTCCTTACCACCTCCTGCTGTCCTTCCGAGAGATGGGAGAGATCCACAGGAGGGTCCCATGAAGTTGGCCTACTCGCCTGAGTGTTATCTGGTTGTGGTGTGCTACTTGCTTCACTGGTCTTTGTCACTGTGCTGTCCTTCATTTCAGCCCTTGTCTCATTCTCATTAATCTTTATAGGCGCTGTGTATACGGTCTTGACCGGTTCCAGATATCCAATCACCCTGTGACGGTCCAGACAGATGGTGTGATCAGTCGTGTTGGTCATGGAGATGGGTATGTATGGAACTCTCCTTTCTGGGATCTGGACCAGTACATCATTGTAAATAACACCTTCTGGAGGAGGATTAAGTAAGTCAGGTGAAAAGAACATATGTTGACCTTGGGTTCGTGAACTCACATGTGCTCTTATGTAGACAGTGGTGACTTGGTTAGCTGGTAAGGGCACTTTTTTTCCACAGGTACGAACTACACCAATCTCCGAATCTGAATCACCGTTCTGCATCAACTTGACTACCTGATGAGCAGTTTTCACTGTTATTGCAAGGGCTCTACTCACTTTCTGTGCCAACTGCTTTCTTTCAATTTTCGTCTTTTCCTCGTTGCGGTTAATGATCGCCTCAATGACGTTGTAGCCAATGATGGGGTCGCTGGCAACTGCTGGGTCGCTTGACACAAGCATTGGTACTTGAAGTTCATTCATCTTTGTGGGGTCACTGCCTAATCTGAAACTGACTTCAATCCAGCCAATATATGGAATGGGCGTGTCATTGGCAGCAAAGACTGTCAGGGTCTCATCTCCCAACAACTCTGAGATGGGTTTGACAATAGTGTGAGGAAGGCAGCTCAGTCGCCAGGGCTCATTCACTATACTGGACTGTGCTCCCGTGTCCCACAGGGCTCTGACTGGTCGATTGTCCATGAAACAGTCCACCATACATCGGCTTCCTACAAGGCTTACTAACTGTGGCTGGTGTCGAGGTGGTATATAGTGAACTACACTTACAGCAGGTGAGGCGCCCGATGCTCTCTTTCCCAGGGCTGTTGTCGGTTGAATGACTGAGCTGGGTGGTGGCTGCTCATTTTGGGGCGCTGTTACTTGGACTACTGCTGGCCCCATCTCAGTAGCCCCTGCCCGTTTCCCGACAACGCTCTGCATCCGCGAGAGAAGTGGCCTTCCTTCCCACATTTGAAACAGTGTGAACAGCTCTCACCTGTTCTCTCATCCCTACATTTCTTGCAACCTTTTTCTCTCGGCCTTTGTTCAGGAGAACGGGGGTTCGCTTCCATTACAGCCAGAAACATTTGCTTCATCTCTTTACGAAGTTCTTCCATCATCTGCTGTACATTCATGCTGTCAGGTTTAGTCTCGTTCCCTTTTACTGTTGTGATTTCTGCTGCTGGGTTGGACTCCTTAAGTTTAGAGGGGCTCTGGGCAGGTTTGGATTTTACCTGAGTATCTGCTTGAAGCTCCTGCACTTTGGGCGTCTTACCAGCGGTGGATCTCTTGCGCTTTTCTTGTCTCTCACTTTCGACTTTGGCCGCCTCATCCACTTTCTGTATAAGCTCTTCATCTGAAATACTCAAATCACTGAGGTAGGGCAGAATTTGGAATTTCACAGAATCACTTAACAGTCCAGTTTCAATTGAGCGGAGGAACTTGCGTTGAATGACGGCTCGGCTGTACTGTTCATCTGTGTCCTCATTTGCTGCTTTCCATAACAGCTTCTCTTTCAGCTCGATTGCACGGAATACAAAGTTCAGGACAGTTTCTTTGGGCTCTTGAGAGATGTTTAGTAGCTGATGGTAAAGTTCAGTGGAGCTATCTACACGATAGTGGCCTTTCAGGATGGTGAGAAGTGAACTGAGGGTCAGACCACGTTTAATCTCTAGCATGTCTCTCAAAGGCAGCCCTGGACTGACAGCCCTGATCACAGCTTCGACTACTTCAGTCTGCGTGTGCCCTTTTTCTATTCCCATCTCAATCTGTCGAACTAAACTGGGGTACGACAATTTATCCCTCTGACCACCCTCTCCAATTTGACCACAGATCTTAAACTCTCTTCGCATGGTTACCTCAGGCAATGGGTGAGTTGGCTCTAGTCGGCTCCTGAGCGAGGACTCTGCCTTCTTTACAGGGGGACTGGGTGGTGCAAAACGCTTTTTTTCTTCTTCCTTTGGAGCTGGCTTCTCTGATGGCTTCAC
This sequence comes from Pimephales promelas, assembly GCF_988280905.1. Classification (NCBI taxonomy): domain Eukaryota; kingdom Metazoa; phylum Chordata; class Actinopteri; order Cypriniformes; family Leuciscidae; genus Pimephales; species Pimephales promelas. The sequence goes on from NC_142769.1 coordinate 11,198,215, forward strand.
TGCATCTGGTTGACGACCTTCTTTACTTTGTCTTTCAATGTATGTCAATAAATCAACACAGTACTGTTTAACTTGATCACCTTCTTCGCTCTCCTCTAGATCATCCAATACGCACTCCGCCATCTTGATGAGCGCCCTCCGTGTCTTGCTGCGGGACTCTTCACTGTCCAGGCCATCACATTTCATGTACCTGCAGACCTCCCAGAGAGACTCTTCCCTTAGCTGCCACAGAGCTGCACTCACTTGATCACGCAGGATCTGACTGGCGTCCATCTTGTTTCCGGATCGACTCGTTGGGAAGGAGGGGGTTAATGGTGTTGGTCACTCTATCGCCTCCTCCTGGCTGGCTCGCCAAAATATGTTACACTTTTTGGAAAGAGGCAATGTCACTTCCGGGTGCAACACATTTATTTTTCTGTATGAAACACAAGAAAATGCAATGTTCAAACAAGGAGCACATTTCTCTGCACATTCGCGCTTCATCTCGTGCTGGACTACTTCTATACTCTTATCCTGTGATATATTCACAAATTATCTTGACTCGCATGACTGATGTCTAGGCTGATACGTCACACTAGACTAGACTCCTTACAATACTCCATTTTCAGAAAATACATGTTCTTTACACAAACACATTAACATGGATCTAAACATGTGCTATGCCCGTTATTAAACTGATATAAAAGGAAAAGGTCTGAAAAATAACATCTTTAAAGTACAATAAACTCTATGAGTCATACATTTAAACTCAAACAAGCATGTGAATAGTATTTGGAATTAAAATAGATTTTCAGGCATCAGCAATAGTTCAGTCTATACCCACATTACTCTAACATTGATAACTGCACGTGTATTCCTAATACTCTTTCATATCACTGTTTAACTTGTCTTTAATCTTTTTACTCTTCCATGAAATATGCTAATGACCTGACTACATTATGAACTAAATTTTAACCATTTAACAGTTACTGTGTTATCACTATGAACTCACAAAATTATTAATAAACTGTTTTACCTCTCAATCTGACTATGGTTCTTAATTTAACAGTATGAACGTCCTTTATTTTTACATGTAATGGCTGACAAAGCAATGCTAAATGAGGGTCACGTGTATATACGAGGGCTAAGAACAGTCACGTGTGCCTCATTAACTCCAATTGCCCAGACTTGTCTCTACACGCATTTCAATCAATGTTCATACACATATATTCGGTTAATTATGCCTCATCCCACACTCACGTCGAGTATATATGCTTCTAAACCTTTATTACTCCGTTTTGCTCACGTTAAGAGTTACTAGTTTTCTACTAATTAAATAGTTAACACTCCCGTCCGCCATTTCACGACATAACTCTTAATCACCGTTAAAACTTCACTTTTGTTAACGTTTCAGGCACAAACTATGGCTCTATAAGAATATAATACTGTTATACATATACCAGTGTAAGGTTATTGTCAGCTTACCTGTATGAAACACAAGAAAATGCAATGTTCAAACAAGGAGCACATTTCTCTGCACATTCGCGCTTCATCTCGTGCTGGACTACTTCTATGCTGCTAACTAGTCAGCCACTCATGCGCCGCGCAACTCCCGGGTGCCCCCTGCTGGCGACTCCGAGTCTCACCAAATTGAACACAATGAAAGTCATACAAGTAACTAATGATAATATGAACAGTTTGAAATTTAAAGGGGGGTGCTTTGATATCTGTCCCATTTTACATTCTTAGTGCTACAAAGCCATAACACACTGAGGGAGAAGAACTAAGTTACATGAAACAATCCAACTACATATTTTACACCACTGACAAGGGAAAAATCACTACTCACGGTGTTTATGGCTAGCTTCTAGCTTTCTGTGGCTTTGCTTTCAAGGTAGTGACAAAACACGCTCTGTAGCGCTGTTTGTTCGCTGTTGGCTGCGGTAAAAACATGACGTCACAATATGTCGACCTACACAGAAGGGGGTGACCGCGGTTATGTAGATATAAATGTCTCATTCTAAGGTAATAAAAACATTGCGGTTTATTAAATAAGTTCTTTATACACCACAGAAAACATATGGATGTCATACTGCATTTCTGTTAATAAATCCTCAACATTTTTACACATTGCACCTTTAAAGTATAAAAACAAGCACTTACAATCATGCATGGTTTGGCATGACTGCCTGCAAAGTGCGCTCCCATAATAATTCAGTAATCAGTTAGGGCTAGCAATCAATAATCAGTTCATCACAATCTCACACATCTCTGTTATTATCAATGAATTTTTCATAATATCTACACTTTGTTTGTTATAACTCGAGGATCTGCCAGCATACAGAATTCATCACTGAACAAACGTCAGTTTTGAGCGGTGAGGGAAGTCTATCGTAAATGCTTCTGATTGGCCATTTCGTTCCTAGAAATCAACACATATGTCTGTGATTGGTTACATCGCTCAATGCTACAAACATGTTATAAATAGAAACTCTGGCCTGTAAATCATTTCTATTTTGTTGTTCTTGTTCCTTTTTCTGCAACAGATTAATAAAAATATATTAGCTTTTATGTTTTTTTCATAGATATTTCTAGTTTGCAAATAATTTTATTCTCCCTCAACCTGCACACACAGAGTGAGTGCATTACCGCCTGCGCTCCCTCTTATGACGTCATCTCCCAGATGAAAAACTGCTACCTTTGAAGAAACAATTAATGTTATTTTAACACATTTTAAGACAGAATTGTTTTAATATAAATACATATCGAGCACTTTACACATTAATTGGTTGTGGTGGTTGTGGTGATATTTGTACAAGTTGGGATTGACTGTTAGCTTAAGGGTCCAGGTTGCTGGGCAACGGGGGCGGGGTGAGAACGTCTTTGAGTTTCTGTTTGATACTGCGCATGTGAATAAAGGCAGACTGAGTTCATCATCGAGTTGACGTCTCAATATCATGACATGGTGTCAGAATTGAAAGATCTTCACGCACTCCTCTGATCAGCGAAGGAGAACGGAAGGAAAATGTCGAAGTTTAGCGCACCTGAATCCTTTGATTTCACACAGCCAGCAGGTAATCACACATCTGAAAAACATGGTTGTTCGATGGGGGATCCCATATGAACTTGTGACAGACAATGCTACTCAATTCACAGCCACTGAGTTTGCAGAGTTTAAAACGACATACAATTTCACTCACACTACTTCCAGCCCTCATTATCCGCAGGCTAACGGTGCCGCTGAAAGGAGTGTTGCTATTGCAAAGCGGATGCTCAGACAGCCAGATCCACAGCTAGCTCTGATGAGCTATCGTTCTACTCCCAGCAGTGCTACTGGACTGAGCCCAGCTCAACTTATGATTGGACGTCAGATCAGAACAACAGTTCCGATGCTGCCAATGAACCTGCTACCAAGTCCAATTGACTATGAACAAGTCAGACGGAAGGATAAACAAACCAAGCAGGCGTATCAGTACTTCTACAACCGGCGCTACTCAGCACGTGGTTTACCTGACTTACATCAAGGACAAAGTGTCAAAGTCAAGTTGGATGGAGAAAAGGGATGGAAAACATCGGCGACAGTCGTTGCAAAAGCTCCCGAACCGAGGTCATACATTGTACGAACAAAGGAAGGTACAATCTCTCGTCGGAACCGGAGACACATCCAGAGTGTTCCGGAGATACCTGAAACACCTGATAGACAGATTGTACATGGGCACAGTGAATTAACTGATGGAACCTCTCTCGAGACTGATTTATACACAAACTCTGAGAATGGGTCTAGTACCACACCACATACACCCACCTGTAAAAGAACCCTTGCTGGCAGAGAAGTAAAGCAGCCTGCAAAGTTTCAGGATTATGTGTTGGGTTAGGTAATAATTACCTGTTATGGGTAGTCGTGACTGAATGGTCATGAGCAGATGTAGCACTCAGGAGAATTTAGATGAGTTTGCATAGATGGAGTTTTTATTTATCCATAATTAAGGCAAATGAAAAGCAAAAAAAAAAAAAATAACAAAAAAAAAATACTTTTGAATAAACAAAGTAAATTGACATAAGAGTCAAAATAAATACATAAAAAAAAACTTTTACAACAGTTCAGACATTGACCTTAACACAAGTCAGTATATTAGAGCAAGGACAGACTTATGTCATTTTACCGCAAGCTCCCATAACAGAATGAAAATACTAGCCTTTATAGACCTGAGTTCACCCATGGAATTGGAACATACCAACACATGATTATGATACAGGGGTGACTCAGATGACAACAGCATAAATGCTTAAAAACAGCATGAAATACAACCTCTATAAAACTAGAAAATTACAGAATATTATTTCTACAGTTTCAGCTGACAATTGGCAAGCAAAAAGTCACATTAACAGCTACGAAATAATTAAACTCAAACTCCTGTCATTTTTCTCTTGACCCGGAAGTCATAGCGTCATTTAAACCCCACAATAGCGGCACATTTTCCTTTACTCAAACAAACCAGAGATGTGAGTACAACAAAGATGGTATGTGAACACAATGTTTCTCTTAAACTAAATAAACAGATACCTATTGAAAACATGTATTGTGTGATTATTGTAACTGCATATAACTGTGATGTAAATGACATAATTTTCTTGAAAACAGCAAGATATGTATTGATAGAAGTAGCTATAGCATTTAAATCACCGCAGTATTAGCTGTTAAAGATGTGCACACCAAAAGCTACGGGATATATGAGTTTTTGTTATGAAAGGCTAGATTAACCGCTAATTTACAGTATAAAGATTAACAAAAAACCTTAACGTGCTAGACAAACATACGGATCACATTTACACACAGTCTTTGTGTACAAGAATAGGCAGCGTATCGCTGCCGTGACGATAGCTATGCGCCCCGTCACACCCCCCCCCCCCTTAAGAGAGAACGTCTAGGTCCATCTCCTGACGTGAAAGAAAGTCAGCAATAACGTTATCCTTTCCCGTTCTATACCTCACTGTAAACCTGTATGGCTGCAAGGACAAGGTGCCATCGGGTGATTCTGGAATTAAAGTCACGCATACGATGTAGCCATTGCAAGGGCCTGTGGTCTGTCTCCAAGACAAACTCTTTGCCAACAAGGTAATATTTTAAAGTGTCCAGCGCCCACTTGATGGCCAGACACTCCTTTTCTATGGTGGTGTACCGAGTCTCACGAGGGAAAAGTTTGCGGCTCACAAACTGTATAGGTCTTTTGTCCTCCCCCTCACCCTGCAGCAACACTGCTCCTAGTCCAATGCCAGAAGCGTCCATTTGCACCGTGAAGGGTAAGGAAAAGTCAGGACTCTGCAACACTGGTTCGTGGCACATGCTCTCCTTGAGGTCGTGGAAAGCTGCCTGACACTCTGCAGTCCAGACGACCTGAGTGAGATCTGACAAGGGAGCTGCTCGGCTTGAAAAGTTGGAAATAAAGCGCCGGTACCATCCGACCAACCCCAGAAAAGATCTAACCCCCTTCTTGGTTGTAGGCGGCTGGGAGTTGCGTATGGCTTCCACCTTGCTGACCAGAGGACGTATAGTACTGCAACCCAGGACATATCCCAAGTAGCATACTTCAGACCTGGCAAGTTGGCATTTGCTGGCATTTACTACCAACCCGGCCTGCCGAATCCTTCGAAAGACATCACTAAAGCCTAGTTCACACTACATGGTTTTAAAATGTCGGGCTGAACTGTGCAGTTTACACTACATGACTTGCTCTCAGTGAAATCATGAGTTTTCAAGTTATTTAGCTGTTCACACCACACAACACAACGTGATTGATCCACAACAGGAGGTAACTCACTACACGAGTTAACAACGCACTACATAGAGATACAACCACGATCGGATAATAAGAGCAAATCATTTGTGACTCAATGAGAGCTGTTTCAGTACTATAGTACGGTCTAAATCCTGAAAATAATCAAACAAATAACGAGTTGACAACAACACGATTCTATCTGGTCTAGAAACCATGTTTTGTCACGAAAAACCACGCAATAAAACGAACCAGAAATGACGCGAAACTGCAGAGACGAACACAACACGCGAATATGGACGTCAGACAGAAACTAGTGCTGCACACTGTTTGCTCGACGATCTGCTCTGAGAAAAAAAAATGCAAAAAAGAAAAAGTAAGATTTACCTGGTGTCCTCAACCTATGCGTTGCTATGATTGGCTGTACTCATGACATCACTGAGATTGAGTCGCGCGACTGCTCGAGATATCTAGCATGCTAGATATTTTTCTGAGCTCGGTGACCTGTCTGCGAGGTGTCTGCGAGCTGTCTTTGGTGCGTTGTTGGCTCTTTCACACTAACGGATTGGCGAGCGTTAATCGTCCGCTAATCGCCCGCGATTTGCACGCGATAACACCCTGACTTGTCGGCGACTCAACGATTTGCAAATCGGGCTTAAATCGGGCTTAAAATCACGTAGTGTGAACTAGGCTTAAGGTGTTGAAGATGTTCTTCCCACGACGAACTGTAAATAATGACATCATCAATGTAAGCAGCGGCATGGTCCTCAGCGCCCCTCAGCACCTCATCCATGAGACGCTGGAATGTTGCTGCAGCTCCATGAAGGCCAAAGGGCATGACCTTAAACTGAAACAATCCTGATGGAGCTTTGAAGGCGGTCAGTTCTCGTGCTTGGGTGTTAAGTGGCACTTGCCAGTATCCTTTACACAAGTCCAAGGTGCTGAGGAACTCAGCCTTTCCCAGGCGCTCCACCAACTCGTCTACACGAGGCATGGGATATGGATCAAAAGCTGATATGTTATTCAGTTTCGAAAAGTCTACACAGAAGCGGAGCCCCCCATCCTTTTTTGGCACCAGGACCACAGGACTGCACCACTCACTATGTGAAGTCTCAATCACCCCCATTTCCAGCATCGCCACCACCTCCTGCTTCAGCGCCGGATGTCATGGGTGATGATGTCGGTTCGCCCTGGCTGGTCTCGGAACAGGCCTCTTGGGATGATTCTCTTTAGGTCCTCCTGCTGTTCATTTGTCAAATGGGTAACAGAGGGGTAGGTTGACTCGCCGCCCACAGTCGGAAAATACTGCTCCAACGGCTCCTCTTCCTCTTCCACAGTCCGCGCCCACAGCTGATCTTGTACAGAAGATGGTCGATCAATCCATTGTTTTAAGAGATTCACGTGGAAGATCGGTTTAGAGCGACGTCTGTCTGGCATTGAGATTTCATAGGTAACCTCACCGACCTTGCGAAGTACCTTGAAAGGGCCTTGCCACTTTGCCAGCAAACTGCTTTCTGATGAAGGCAACAGTAGCAGCACTTTCTGTCCGGACACAAAGGTGCGACTACGTGCTGTCTGATCATACCACGTTTTCTGCCTTGTTTGAGCCTGAGCCAAATGTTGGTGAGCCCTGGAACTCAGCTGGTCCAGCTTCTCTCGCATTTTCAGGACATAACTCACAATGTTGGTTGGCTGATGAGAAGCGTCCCCCTCCCAACTCTCTCGGAGAATGTCCAGTGGGCCTCTCACTTCCCGTCCAAACAAGAGTTCGAAGGGGGAGAACCCGATGGATGCCTGCGGTACCTCTCTGTAGGCAAACAATAGGTATGGAAGCCACTGGTCCCAGTCAGCTCCTGATTCAGACACAAACTTCCGCAACATCGACTTCAGGGTCTGATTGAATCTCTCAACCATTCCATCGGTCTGCGGGTGGTAGGGTGTGGTTTTAATGCCCCGAATTCCTAACAGGGAATAGACCTGTCTCAGTATCTTGCTGGTAAAATTAGTTCCCTGATCAGTTAAGATTTCTTTGGGGACACCAACACGGGAGAAAAGTTGAATCAAACTATTGGTCACTTGCCTTGCTTTAGTATTTCTGAGGGGGAATGCTTCAGGGTAACGTGTTGCATAATCGCAAATTACTAAGATATAACGGTGCCCTGCCTTACTCCTCTCCAAGGGACCAACTACATCCATAGCGATTCGACTAAAAGGCATGTCAATAATTGGGAGACTGATGAGGGGAGCTTTTAAACCTCTTTTGGAGCGAGCAGACAACTGGCACTCTGGACAAGACCTAGAGTACTCTGCTATGTCCCTGTTAACACCTGGCCAATAAAATCTTTGCAGGATTCTCTTTTCAGTCGTCTCCCTGCCTAGATGTCCTGACCATGGAATACTATGACCTAGGTGTAACACTTTGTCTCTCAGAGTCTTAGGAACCACCAAATGTTCAGTGTCCGTACTCACCCGATACAATTTCCCATTATTAACAACAAAACACCGGTCACCCTCCCTCATTGCATCCCTAGCCTCATCATCAGTCTTGACAGAAGAAAAGCAAGAGCTAAGTGTGGGGTCTTCCTGTTGAAGCTTCTCGAAGTCTACAAAGGCTTCAATGTCTTCTAGCTGTGGAAAGGACAGGCTTCCCTGCACCAATGTACCTGCCACCTTTGCTCTGCGCTTCTCTGCCTTGGACTTTTTAGGTTTATCACCCGGACAATTCTCAAATGGTAACTCTGACCACACATTAGAGTACATTTTGGTCTTGGCCTGTGCTCTAGTTGTAACATAGGCACTGACTGTGTTAACACTTTGCAATAGCTCTGTAAGAACTGGCACATCCTGGCCTAAAATCACTGGGTAAGGGCATTTGTCTAAAATCCCTATGGTTAACAAATATTTTTGGCCATTAATCTCTATGAGAACCTCACTGGTCTGGTGCTCTGTCTCATCTCCATGCACACAACGGACCCTCACTTTACTCACGGGCTGGAAATCAGACCTCAAACAAGATTGAAGAACGAAAGACTGACTACTTCCTGAGTCAACTAAAGCCTGTACAATCTTTCCATTTATCTTCACAAGGACAGTAACATCAGAAGAAACACAAGGTAAGTGCTTGCTAGGGCCAGGTAGGTAACATAGTCTAGAATCAGACACTTTCTTCAGTGTACAATTGGGCCTAATGTGACCTTGCTGACCACAACCGTGACATATAGGTACTCTATGTGTTGCTGCTGGTGTGGGGCTAACATTGGGACTATTAGATGGTCTAACCACACGACTGTTACCACCCGCAGACCTACCAGGAACTGTCTTCTCTGGCTCTCTCTGGGCTGCTTGGTAGGGTCTTCTCCAGTCCTGTTGTTGTGGACCCAGATGATAGCCTCTTCTGTTTTGTCTGGCCGCCATGAAGGTCTCCACCAGCTCTGCTGCTTGCGCCGACGACCCCGGGGTGCGCTCCCTCACCCATACTTGCAACTCAGGGTACAGCATGCCCAGAAATTGCTCCAACATGATTTGGTCACACACCTGGTCCCTGGTTTGGGTTTCTGGAACTAGCCACTTCTCCATCAGGTCCTTTAGCCGGGCTTGAAGTTCTTTCGCCGTCTCCCCCTCCTTGATAGACTTGGAGCGGAAACGCTGGTGGTAAGTCTCTGCACTGATGTTGAACTTGTTAAGAATGGCTTGCTTCACTTTCATGTAATCTTGGCTGTCTTCAACGCACATGGCTACATAGGCTGATCTGGCCTTACCATTCAACAAGGGCACAAGGTACAATACCTAAGTCTCCTGGGGCCATTGACTTGCTGCTGCGAGTCTTTCGAAGGTAGTCAAATAGTGTTCAATATCTTCATCCTCTTCATACGCGGACATCCTAGGGGGTTTCCACCCCCGTTGGAGGTTCATCGGTGTTGCAAGGCCGAGAGCTGTAGAGTTGAGGGAGCTCTGCATCCCTGGTACTGGGTGCTGATCTGGATGTGGCTGAGGAGTTGGTACATCCAGGAATGGCATGTTGAGCAGATCAAAAGCTGTCGTAGTGCGTGAACTGGATGGGTACATCTGCTGCCGTCCGGCGAGTGGTTGGCCCATCGACTGTGTTAATATTGTGTCGCCACTCACTAGTTGCTTGAATTGGTGCTCCATACCTTTCCATCTCCGTTCTTGCCGAAGCGCCTCTGCCTCCAACTGGTCCTGCTGATGCTGCTGAGACTCCGCCATAGTTTTTACAATCCTCTCCAAGCGGTCTGTCCTGTCTTCCACCACCGGAGTAGGATGCTTGGATGACACAGTAGATTTTGGCCTAGTACTCATAGCCGATCCATCTCTAGGGGGTGCTGCACCACTGCCTTGATTATTCATCTTGAATCCCCGAGTGCTGCTCAGACACTGTTTACCCGGAAACCGCTGCCACCAAATGTTATGGGGAGTCGTGACTGAATGGTCATGAGCAGATGTAGCACTCAGGAGAATTTAGATGAGTTTGCATAGATGGGATTTTTATTTATCCATAATTAAGGCAAATGAAAAGCAAAAAAAAAAAAAAATAACAAAAAAAATACTTTTGAATAAACAAAGTAAATTGACATGAGAGTCAAAATAAATACATAAAAAAAAACTTTTGCAACAGTTCAAACATTGACCTTAACACAAGTCAGTATATTAGAGCAAGGACAGACTTATGTCATTTTACCCCAAGCTCCCATAACAGAATGAAAATACTAGCCTTTATAGACCTGAGTTCACCCATGGAATTGGAACATACCAACACATGATTATGATACAGGGGTGACTCAGATGACAACAGCATAAATGCTTAAAAACAGCATGAAATACAACCTCTATAAAACTAGAAAATTACAGAATATTATTTCTACAGTTTCAGCTGACAATTGGCAAGCAAAAAGTCACATTAACAGCTACGAATTAATTAAACTCAAACTCCGGGTCATTTTTCTCTTGACCCGGAAGTCATAGCGTCATTTAAACCCCACAATAGCGGCACATTTTCCTTTACTCAAACAAACCAGAGACGTGAGTACAACAAAGATGGTATGTGAAGACAATGTTTCTCTTAAACTAAATAAACAGATACCTATTGAAAACATGTATTGTGTGATTATTGTAACTGCATATAACTGTGATGTAAATGACATAATTTTCTTGAAAACAGCAAGATATGTATTGATAGAAGTAGCTATAGCATTTAAATCACCGCAGTATTAGCTGTTAAAGATGTGCACACCAAAAGCTACGGGATATATGAGTTTTTGTCATGAAAGGCTAGATTAACCGCTAATTTATGACAGTATAAAGATTAACAAAAAACCTTAACGTGCTAGACAAACATACGGATCACATTTACACACAGTCTTTGTGTACAAGAATAGGCAGCGTATCGCTGCCGTGACGATAGCTATGCGCCCCGTCACATTACCATTCTGATGCTGGTGATAATGTGGATGTAGAGAGTTTTCTTGCATGTTAATTCTTATAACATACTGTAAGCTCAGTACAGGAGGAAAATGGGAATTAATGAATGCTATAACATGTTTTTTTTATTGACAGGTTATGTTAAAGAGATTGGTTGTTGTTAACACTTGATATTGTTCCATATCTTACATAATTGTGTTATAAATAATCTGCCTCTTTCTTTGTTCCAGGAAATTATAATGCTGAGGTAGTAGTACTTTAAAGAGGGGAGATGTGGTGATATTTGTACAAGTTGGGATTGACTGTTAGCTTAAGGGTCCAGGTTGCTGGGCAACGGGGGCGGGGTGAGAACGTCTGTGAGTTTCTGTTTGATACTGCGCATGTGAATAAAGGCAGACTGAGTTCATCATCGAGTTGACGTCTCAATATCATGACAGTGGTTAACCTGCAATTTACACTTTAAGGGTTTTCTGGCAGTGTCGTGTAAGCAGCCCGTTAACTAATGATCTTTGTAATGGAAGTGAATCGATCAAAACTAACTTTAGCTGGACAATAGCCAAGTTTCCATCCACTTGTCAATCGAATTATCTGAAGTTAAAAAACGGCTTTAAAGCAAATAAAAACCTGTGTGTAATGACGTCACGTTTTGCGATCAAATTGCTATATAGAATTGATTTGAGACATTTTAAGTTGTTTCCATTTATTTTTCGCACAGAATCGCACAACATTCAAGCAAACATTTGCGAAAAAAGTTTTGCTGGACAAAATAGATCGCGCCATGGCGATGCATCTATCAACAAATGATCAATATTGCACAAGTTGTAAGCTAATAGTGCTTATGTGCCAGCTAATAGCGACATATGCAAGGGATAATGTATAGCGAGGCAGTTGTTAGCCTGCCCTGAGGGGGTTATATTTGCTGTAACAACCACCTCGCTATACATTATATACATACAGTCATGGTCAAAACTGATGGCACCCCTGGTAAATATGATCAAAACTGGCTACAAAAAGTACATCTAGATTGTTTATCCTTTTGATCTTTCATTTAAAAAATTGCCAAAATTCGAACCTTTCATTGAAGTAAAAGAATTGAAATTGGGGGAAATCACATTATAAAATAAATGTTTTTCTCCAAAACACGTTGGCCACAATTATTGGCACCCTTTCATTAAATAATTTTTGCAATTTCCTTTTGCCAAGATACCAGCTCTGAGTCTTTTCCTATAATGCCTGATAAGTTTGGAGAAGAAAGCCAGAAGCCTGTGCCATTTGAAGATCCAGTCATGTCTGACACCTGAATTTGCTGGAGTTTGTTCTTGGTTGAGCAAGGATGATTTTTCTTGAAACCCTCCCAAACAACATGTGGTGATGTAGGTTTTTTTTTCTTCGCTTTCTGACCCCAAGACTCAACTAATCTCTGCAATTGACCTATGGCTATACCATGCCCTCAAACGCGATGAGCCAATCACAGTGCGCAGCTAACCCAATACACTCGGACATTCTCTGCTTCCAGTCAAATGAACGACAGTTAGTCTGTTTTCATTCGTTTTTTCTTGTCATTTTAAGTTTAAAATAGTCAACGGTGTGCATGGGGTACTAGGTCTAGGTTCCCGAGAGGCTGGGTGACGGTGTGTATTTTTGTTTACCCTTTCCCAAGCCACATCTCAACCGAGATTCAGCCTCATGATAAGTGTCTGCTCTGGATTAAGTTATACGATTAAGTTATGCGGTAGACCACAACACCAACTAAACATGGATAAATTGAACAAGGATGTCTACATCTGATCTAAGTTAAGTGTTGCATGTTGGACTCGGTCCATCCAGGAGAGGCCGAGGATCTTCTGGAGACAACGGATGTGGAAGGATTGCAAAAGAATGATGTGTCGGCTGTATGTTTCTGCCCCATAAAGCAGGGTGGAGACACACACAGTATTATAGACGGCAACCTTGGTGCTGACCCTCAAATTTCTGTTTTCAAAAACCCTAATACGAAGGCGACCAAATGCTGATGAGGTATGACAACCAAATGCTGATGACACACACACACACACATTCAAATTTGCCGCTCCTATTACCAGGTGCACACGAGACACATAGCATTTGATCATTCAAACATTCGTCCTGTTACAATAAGCTCACATCGCATATACACGCGTACATATGTTCAAATAGATTTACCTGTTCATGATGAGTAGATGTTAGTTGTGGAAGAGACAGATTGAACGTGATTGTTGGTATCGTGGGCTATTTATAGCGCACTGTCGCGTCTCTAATAATGGCGTCACCCGGAACAGAGGGTAGCTATGTGTCATGTGATGTGGGAAATGTTTTTGTGTGCATAGTTAAATTATGTCTTAAAAGAATATTACTTGATGTTGGTATGTATTTTATGGGTATATATTAATGTTTAATGTTTATTAGTGCAAGTTTATGTAGTACTTAAGCCCTGTAAAATTTCATATTTCCCCTGGTTTTTGGTAAATGGTTGGCTCCAATAGGGGAGGAGCCAACAGTATAAAAGAGTGGCTGATTATTCATTCAGGGTCTCTTGGTAGGCTGATACGTGAGTGTGCAGTTGTGGTGCCACGAACAAATTAAATAATGAAGTGATGAAACCGTGTATTGTGGATATGTGTTTACAAGGTTTTATTTATTTTTATTTTGTTTAGTTTCATATTTTTGCCGGTGGAATAGTTGATTATTTTTGTATAGTTCAGAGGGCTGTTTCACAAAAGCAGAATTTAAAAAATCCAGGATAAGAGATAAAGCTGGGCTTGACCTAGTGTGATCAGTGCATCCTGGCTTTATCAGTTTCACAAAGGCCAAACCAGGCTCAGGAGGAGCGGTTACTGTATGTCAAGCTAGGTGTAAATTCAGATAAGTGGGTGTCAACAGCTTTCTTCAACAGACCACACAGTCCATCACAGATTCATTGATGCTACAATGGATGAGTTGCGTGCGCCATACTTCCAGTGTTGGGTGTAACTAATTACTAAGTAATTAGGGTAACACTTTAAAATAATGGTCCGTAGTTAACAAGTAGCTATGCAGGAAGTAATAGGTAGTACTGCATTAACACCGAATTAACTAATATGGAAGCAATATTAACTAAGCATTAAGTAATAGTAATTTAGTACAAAGGTAGTTCCTTGGTAGCTATTTGAGTATTACTAAAGAAATATATCCTCATTGAGAACTACTTGTGAACTAAGAAATAATAGCCAATTAATTACTAATCACAAAAGTAACATGTCTAAAAAGTGAACAATTGTGGGGGTTTTATACTCTTAACATAGTCATAACATTTCAGAAGCATGTGCCTCAAATGGGTTCTTTGTGGAAACCAGTTTATGAAGTTTATACATCCCCCCCAAATACATTAGCTAGGTTGAGATTGTGACCACTACTCTTGCCAGGATGGACGCATGTTCTCTGTTTATTTAAAACTTAAACATAAAATAATACTAATAATGACAGTTTTTAAAAAATAAACCTTAAATAATTAGGAAGTGATGCTGACACTCTCATGATTGGATTAGTTCATTATTATGAGCTCTACTGAATGTCAGTCACATATATCTCAGACTCCAAAGACCTATAACTTTATGTTACAGTAGCTGCCTGAGGAGGACTTCTCTTTAGGACATGAATATAAACATTGATGTTCACTTGTCAAAAACAATTAGTATCTTTAATGAAGAAATTGGCTGCATTTATGTTACGATAAGCCCAAAACCACATCTTCCAGATTACAGTGTTTGTTAGAATATTAGTGCCTCACAGAACCTGTACAGTACATGTCAAATATAAAATTAAATTATTGTATCATTTGTGAAAAACATGTTAACTCCTCAATAACTACTTAAGCGTTACCTTGTCATCTCGCAGGAACTACTAGTGATGTGGCCCATTATTTTAAAGTGAAAAACATGTTAACTCCTAACTAGTTACCCAACACTGCATACTTCACACCAAATGAGCAACATCTTTTAATGGAGACTTACGAGGAATTGAAGCACATCATACTCAGAAAAGGAAACACTGCCGCTATTATAAAGGAGCGAGAGAGGGCATGGCAAACAATAGCGGATCGACTGAATGCGCTACTGAAAACGTCATAATTATACATTCAAGGAGTTACTTGTCATTTGCTCAAATGTATAACTGTAAACTTAAAAATGAACAATGGAAGTCAATGATGTAACATGTGTGAATCTGGCAGCTGATTAATTTACTCTTTTTTGTTACACATCCTATCAATATTTATACAGAACAAACATGACTGGACCAAAGAGGACCTGGCAACAGGTCAAGATCAAATATAAGAACATTTTGCAGACTGGTAAGTGTCTGATAAAATTTTGGGACCCAGCAGTCTGCACAGGTAGCGGATGCCATCCCCAGAAAAGCAGTAGGCTAACGCTCTTGCAGGTAATTGTCGGGAAAAGCCAATGGGTCGGAAAGGCCTTCTCAATATAAGTGCCTTATCATCTACGACGTCATCCAAAAATGGGCATGCCATTGTAAAGGACGAAACATGTGTTTAGAGCTACTTATATTGCCTGACTTGATTGACAAAACGTTTGCTTCTTTATCAGCCATTTCTCTAATTCCCTCATCACATACAATAGCCTATTAAAGACCAATCTGTCAAACTTAGAATTAAGCAGTCTTCAAAAACACAATTGAACAGTAATGCCCATATGGATAATTATTATTATAGTTAATAATGGTAGGCTACCATTATGTTACAGTAATAATAGTAGGCTACTTGACTGAATTCCAATATGTATCTGAGGTATTTTAATGCAGGCTGATAAAAATTGTGCTGAACACATAGATGACAAAACGGAATAACTGACAAAACACATTGGTTTCTGATCGGCGTGACCTCTGACTGAACAGATAAGGCACCAGGATTGACTAAGCCTGGCTGTTAGCCTGGTCTGGAGCAGGCTAGCTGCACAGAATAAATCACTATGGTAACTTATGTGCTACTGCTTTCGTGAAAACGAGTCCCGGCTTAATTCAGCCAGGATATCTGGAAAATCCTGGCTTAATCCGCTATCTTGGTTTTGTGAAACAGCCCTCAGGACTCACTTGTAAATAAGTTTCACCTCAATGTAAATAAACTATCATTTTGCACCATAGTGCATTTGCGAGTTGGGCCATCATTTTTATCTTGGTCCATACCACGTCCAGGGAGTGGAGCATCAAAACCCACTTCCTACACCGAGATAACAAATGTTAACAATATTGTGCTGAATGATTCATGTAAATACTGTAGCACCAAACGTTGATGGCAACGATACGTGGTTTATCACGTTTACACTGTGACCTGTACATTTTTGCCTGGAGCTGAAGCTTTTTCAAGCTCAGTGAAGCTGAAGTCAAGTCAAGTCAAGTCACATTTATTTATATAGCGCTTTTCACAATACAGATTGTATCAAAGCAGCTTCACAGTGATAACATGAAAGTAGCACAACACAGATCAACAACATTGCTAAACACTAAATAACCCCAACTGAGCAAGCCAAAAGTAAGGCGACAGTGGCAAGGAACCAAAACTCCATCAGATTGGATGGAGAAAAAACCTTGGGAGAACCCATACTCAGTCGGGGGCCAGTTCTCCTCTGGCTTACATTCATATTGTTTATATATAAATATTAAATATAAATATTGTTTATGTATAAAACGGCGCCATAACATATCGCAGGCGTTGAGTCCTCTCTTCACAGGCGTTGGTCTTCTCATCACAGGCGTTGGAGCATCCGAAATCCCCGTGAGAGGCTGGAGACAAAACTGGACCTGACGAACGCCATTTTTCTCGGGACAAGCGTCCCGAGATAACAGCAGAAAGGCAGATGGGAAATAATTAGCATAGCTAATGTTCATAATGATTTCCATTATACGGGAGTCGGTGTTAGAAACCACTATCTCACAGACTCTCCGTAACCTGAACTCTCCGCAACCCAACAATACGCGCCGACCCGTTTGACTAAGGCTGTCGAGCCCCACTGGCGCGGAAATGCGTTTCAGTGGAAAACGGTTCCGGTACGGCATAACAGAGGACTAAAAGGTAAGCATTATGTGAATGCTTGACTAAAGAGATGCGTCTTTAATCTAGTTTTAAACTGTGTCAGCGAGTCAGAGCCTCGGACCGTATCGGGAAGGCTATTCCAGAGTTTTGGAGCTAAATGCGAGAACGCCCTCCCTCCTTTAGTGGACTTCGATATCCTAGGAATGACCAGAAGCCTTGAATTTAGTGATCTTAAGGAACGCGGTGGATTGTAGGGCGAGAGAAGGTCCGTTAAGTACATAGGAGCTAAACCATTTAGGGCTTTATAGGTTAGTAGCAGTATTTTGTAATTGATACGGAACTTAATAGGTAACCAGTGTAGAGATGATAAAATCGGTGTTATATGATCATATTTCCTTGACCTAGTAAGAACTCTAGCAGCTGCATTTTGTACTAACTGTAGCTTGTTTATTGAGGATGCAGGACAACCGGCAAATAAAGCATTACAGTAATCTAGTCTCGAGGTCATGAATGCGTGAACTAATTTTTCTGCATCAGAAACAGATAGCATGTTACGTGGCTTAGCAATGTTTCTAAGGTGGAAAAAGGCTGTTCTTGTAACATATGAAATATGATTTTCGAAAGACAAGTTGTGGTCTAGTATAACACCCAGGTCTTACTGTAGTGGATAAAGTAACAGGACATCTGTCTATATTAAAGTTGTACTGTAAGAGGTTTTGTGAGTAGTTTTTTGGACCAATAAGTAATACCTCCGTTTTATCTGAATTTCATAGCAGGAAATTACGCGTCATCCAGAATTTTTTATCTTTGAGACACTCTGTCCCAGACAGCAAACTGACATTGAATCAACGTGGAAACGACGTCTCTCATGACATTGAAACAACGTTGATTTGCTCATCGAATTAACGTTGAACCAACGTCAGACGCGGCATTCTTCAAAGCTAAATGAAATCGAAAATTGGTTTGCTTTCATAACGTTGAAACAACGCGTTGATTTCAAGTTGATTTTCCGTTAGTTTTGAAAGAATGACGCATCTGACGTTGGTTCAACGTTAATTCGATGAGCAAAACAATGTCAGATCAACGTTGTTTCGATGTCATATTTCCACGTTGATTCAATGTCAGTTTGCTATCTGGGTGTCATTTTAGATGAGTTAGTGTTTTCATCTGGTCGTGATGAAATATATAATTGAGTGTCGTCAGCGTAACAGTGGAAATTAATTCCATGTTTTCTTATAATATTACCAAGTGGCAGCATATATATTGAGAATAGCAGAGGGCCTAAAACCGATCCTTGCGGTACTCCATACTGACGTTATCTTTGATTTTTTCCCATTTAAACAGACAAAATGAGAACGGTCCGATAAAACCAGCTTAATGCCTGTCCCTGAACACCAGTGTAGTTTTGTAGTCGATCCAAGATTATTTTATGATCTATAGTGTCGAACGCAGCGCTAAGATCAAGTAGGACTAGTATTGAGATACAGCCTTGGTCAGAAGCTAAAAGTAAATCATTTGTAATTTTAACTAGCGCAGTTTCTGTACTATGATGCGGTTTGAATACTGACTGGAATTTTTCATAGATATCATTTTCTTGCAAAAAAAGAGTACAATTGACCGGATACAACTTTTTCTAGTATTTTGGACATAAATGGAAGATTTGAAATGGGTCTGTAATTTGCCAAGTTATTTGCATCTAATTGCGGTTTCTTAATGAGAGGTTTTATTACTGCCAGCTTGAATATTTTTGGAACATGACCTAAAGATAAAGACGAGTTAATAATATTGAGGAGAGGCTCTTCCACTACAGGTAATAGTTCTTTCAGTAGTTTAGTGGGTATTGGATCTAATAAACATGTTGTTGGTTTAGAAGCAATGATACGTTTATTTAGCTCTTCCTAGTTGTAAAGCGGTGTAGTTGTTCTAGAGGGGCCATAATTGAAGCTGAGTCATAAGACACCATTAGAGGATTGTACATTTATAATTGTGTTTCGGATGCTTTCTATTTTCTCATTGAAGTAATTCATAAAATCATTACTACTAAACTGTAACAGTATATTTTGCTCTGGTGATGTCTGTTTATTTGTTAGTCTAGCCACGGTGTTAAATAAAAACCTTGGATTATTTTGGTTATTTTCGATTAGTTTGCGGAGATGCTCAGCCCTGGCTGTTTTTAGTGTCTTTTTATAACGTGACATACTGTCTTTCCACGCGATTCTAAAGACCTCTAAATTAGTTTGTTTCCATTTACGCTCTAAGTTTGGAAATTCTCTCTTGATAGCATGCGTAGCACTGTTGTACCATGGTGCTTTAGTTTTCTCTCTAACCTTTTTTAATCTAATTGGTGCAACAACATCTAATGTACTAGTAAGAATGGTGCTTAAACTGCTAGTCATTTCCTCTAATTCATCTGTTTGTTTGGGTTCACTTAGCAGCTTAGATAGATCAGGTAAGCTGTTTGAGAATCCATCTATAGTAGTTGGAAGGATTGTTCTGCCTGGTCTATAACGTGGTGCAACATGACATATTTCAGCAGTACGTATTATGCAAGTCACCATGTAATGATCAGTGACATCATCGCTTTGCGGTATAATATCTATATCAGTTGGATCAGTTCCATATGATATAATTAAATCTAGTGTATGATTTAGACGGTGAGTGGGACCACTGACGTTTTGTTTGACCCCAAAGGAGTTTAATAAGTCTGTAAATGCAGCCCCTAAAGCATCATTTGTATTATCTACGTGTATGTTAAAATCTCCAGCAATTATTGCTTTTTGTTTTGCTATAACACTAAAAAACAATGCATCTGGTTTGTCCAATGCTGTTGTTATGTCCATATCAAATAAATCAAAAAAATTTAAAAAATGTGACGCCAATCTCCTTTGTCCGGTTTGGGCTCCGAGATTGTACACTACACGCGCTGCCGCGTTCAGACGCTCTGAGCAGCTTTTCGTTTCGTTCGGTGGGCGCACTAAAGGTCTGGCCGCCTCTAAACAGACACTATCCAGATGGATAGTGGACGCTATTGTTTCTGTTTATGCGTCTAAAAACCTGCCATGCCCTCTGGGCATCAGGGCTCATTCCACTAGAGGCATGGCCTCATCGTGGGCATGGTCCAGCGGCATTTCCATTCAAGACATATGCGTGGCAGCGGGATGGGCTTCCCCTTCCACCTTTGTCAGATTTTACAATCTGGAAGTACCCGCCCAGCAGGCTAAACTACTTGCAGTCTAGTATGCTTCAGCTCTTCTGTTTTGAGCTGCACTATTGGGAGTCACACTCATACAACCAGCGTGCTGCTTGTTCTTCCCTCGTACTTATGTACTACACAATCCTGGCCCACTTGCTGGCCCTTTCATGTTCACATACATTATTAACTCCCGCTTATAAGGGTCCCCCGGGACTCATTGTGGATGCTTAGCGCGCACGGCGTTGACCAGGTGTTCCCGTAGCATAAGCTAGCTTACGCAATACGAGAGAACCTCTCGTAAGAGAACCAATCGGTTACCTAACGTAACCTCGGTTCTCTCTAGATGAGGGAACGAGTATTGCGTTCCCGGCCATGCTTGCGCTACTAGTGTTCTCGCTTCATTCAATGAAAACCGGAAAACAGCGGGAAACTCGCCAATTTATAGACTCGGGCCACGCCGTTTTGGCGGGCTTTGACGCAATGAGAGCGTGTCAGCTTCTCATTGGCCGAGAGTTCAACCGAGTTCCCTCATAGGCTGTAGCAGTTCTCCCTGAGCGAACCAATGAGCTGCTAGCTAGCCCGCTCATGGTCTGCTACAGATGAACTGCGTTGACAATGGATACAAAATTAAAGGATAATTTTTTGGCTTTAACTTCTCAGAAAAGATGAATCTTTGCTGTAGTGTAAGCTAGCTTATGCAATACTCGTTCCCTCATCTAGAGAGAACCGAGGTTACGTTAGTTAACCGATTCGTTTTATTTGAGTCCATTGTTGTTATATTATATATACCTATTTATTTATAGTATTGAAAGAATTTATAAAGTGTATTTATTGTTATGTAAGAAATTGCACTTCCCTAATTTTTTTAATCTGTTATTGCATTGTTGCTGTTTACTATATTTATAATTTGCACTACCTCCATTTTCTGTGTCCATTTTTGTTATTTTATAGATACCTATTTATTTATAGTATAAAGAATTTATAAAAATGTAATTATTATTGTTTTATAAGAAATTATAAAATAAGAAATCTGTGTCCCTTTTTTATTTGTAAACTTTTATCTTGAAGCATTCCAACTGCACTGCACCATTCTGCAGGTTGCACTACTTGCAAATAAACACTGAAAAAAATCTGATTGTGCGACACTTTTTACTTTTGTACATCAAACTGTTATTGCTTCTTGTTCATAAGACACATGCATCTTAGTATGTTTACTTTGAAGATTGTGGGTATGGATTCAACAGACACTTATGGTTGTATTTAATGCACATTTATTTCAGCACAACACTAGGGCTAATGTTTGTCAGAACACAACATACAGGCAATCTTATCGAGGAATGCCACGTCTTCATCCTTGCTTGGTAACACCATGTGAATCGGTACTTTTTGTGACAAAATAGTGTACTTGTTGCTGACGGTTCCAGTGACCCTTTACACATGAATTTGGAGGTGATCGATTTTTCTTGTGCTCTCCACATCTCTCGCATCCAGCTGACAGTGTCCTTTCGTGAAAGCAGGGATCTTTACCTTGGCACACATAAGTCGCACACTGTCCTGTATGTCTAAGCCGTGATCAGCCAACACCAAATCCCCAGGAAACAGTTTGTCCAGAATCCCATTTTAGCTAAATGTGCCACATGCAGCTGCATCAGCATCAAAAACAATATAAGGTCTTGTATTTGCTGGCTTTGTAAGGCTTACCTGGTGGAACAAGGTCATCCATAACTGTCTCATCCATCGCAGGTACTGTATATTGTCAGTCCTTTGCTGTTTTTTTTTCTTTTCCTGCCTTACATAGCGTTCAGTCTTTGTGGCCTTCTTCTCAGTGTGGCCTAGGTTTAGTGATGGTGCCTAATCCGGATGCGACTTGAACATTTCATTTGCTGGTTTTCCTGGTAACACAATCAAAATTATCATCCCATGGCAGAAGTGTTGAAAACATATAGTTCATAATGGTGTGATATATTTGTGTTGTGTTTGTGCGTAGTGTTGCGGTTGAAGGAAAGAAACAATGTATAAAAAGAAAATTGTACACCTTCTTTAATGTACAAGAATGAAAATGCAGGGAACATACACACTCTCATCGACACAGAGATACTCTGGAAGGTTATGTTTGGTCGTCTTACAGCCGAGATCCAAGCGAGCCGACGATTCTTTGTTATCTCAGATACCTGATCTCCGTAGGTGCGCTTCCAAGCATGAAAGAGGTGGAAAGTTGTTCCATTTTTCACCTTTTCCCCATGCTGATTATGTGTTGCGCTGTTACACCCCACAATACAGCAACAGGTTACCATGGTTGAAATAGTACGTTGAAGTATGAAACAGCAGTCCACAATAGTCCGAGGAGAAGTAAAGCAAGCTGTCAATATGGTGGCCATGCCAAGTAATGAAGTCACGGTGGCCAAGCCCTATAAACCCAATCAGTAATCAGCTAAGGACAAGATAAATAACAGCAGAACCCACCTTTTTTCCTTGACAGTTTATCAGCATCCCACCTCCACCCCATCACCTCACTTTTAGTTCCATCTCTGGTTCCATCTACTCTTACCAACGGGGGGAGTACTCTGGTTTCGGGCAGAAATTTAGAACTCGGAGCCCTCCACCCGGACAGAACGCCAAGTACGCATAACCTTAACCATAATAATAAAATGTAGATGTGAAAAGAAGTTATTAGCCTACTCCACCACGTGCGTGTTAGTTAAGCAAGGAGTTGTACAGGAAACGCACCCCTGCACTGGAAGCAGAGTCTGTCCTCCCGGCAGAACCAGGTCTGTCTGCATTGGCCAGACTGTGCATGCTGAGTCTCTACATCACCTATGTTTTCCTGAGTTTCACATCAGTCACTAGTGTACTCTCAAATTAGTGGCCCTTGGTGTTTTAGGGCTTTATAATGCTATATGTGCTGCAGGTGGGTTGTCTTTGTGTGTTTTTTGACTACTGCTATTAGTGGTCACTGATAATTTTTTGTTCTACATCAAACCCTACATCAAAATGGGTACTCTGGAAATAATAAATCCTTATTTCCAGAGTACCCATTTTTACTCTGGAAATAAGCCACTGTGGTGAGAGTGGGACAGTTGTAATGCCGTGTGTGATGGTATGTATATTGTATAATTAATTAGGCACTAAATAGAGCAGCCATTAAAAGATCATTCGGCCAATTAGTACTGCTTTGACCTTCCTGGGTATTTTTACAAAATTGTTAGATTTTCTCTGCTTTGTGTAAACACATTTTTTTTCTTAAGTTTCTCTCAACATCTACCCTCATTCTTCAAAGAAAGACCCCTGCTTGTGGTACCAATTTACACCATTAGGCAGCTCAAACGCCAAACTTCTGTTACAACTGTTTGCATTTCACACCCTGCTTGAACCTCAACCCATAATCATAAAAAAATCTTACATCATGACTCATCATTTCATTTACCAGTATAATCATATAGTATCAATAATCATAATAATAACTTGTACAAAGTGTTCTTTGCTGATTACAAATTTCATCAAAGATGTTAAGACCTTTTAAAAACAAAATGTGAATTCAAAATACAAGGTTCATTTGCAAGTCAGCCAGTCACAGGTGCTCTGAAGACACACCCACACAGCAAACATATGAGAGAGAATGAGTGAGAGAACAGGTTTTGTTCAGGTTTTATTCTCACGCACCCTTCACAAGCCAGGAGAGCATTGAAAGAAAATACAACAAGATCCTTCATCATGCAGTGTAAGTCACAATCTCTGTTTATTCACAGTACGCATAGTCTATTCTTGGTTTATCATTCTATTTTAAATGACTGGAAATTATTGAGAAATTAATGAAAAGTTAAAATATGGTGGCTGTAAGAAGCACATTTACTGTAAATTGTTATTAACATTTGTTATTAAGCAAATCAAAACAGTTAATGTATGAATCTGCTATTGTTTGTTGCTTTGATGAAGCCAAATGCACCTGTTGTGTACTAATCTTAAAAACATTTTAAAAAAACTACTTGCTGATAATTGGCTATACCAATAAAATAAAATGACACTTAAGTTACACTTCCATGACTGTTTCTTAACACACTTAAGCAATCTTAAGCTCTTAAAATATCCAATTTGTAATAATAATAATAAAAAAAAACCATTACAAATGTGAAATATATAAATATATGACATGCAAGTTTCAATAAAAAATGACATAACATTTTTGTTTATTATAAATGCTTATAAAGATACGAAGATGTACTTAAGTCCTACTAAATTGTATCAACAGTTTTAGTTTTTATATTTATTTGGACACAAGTAAAAGAGCAAATGGGGATAGACATTTGTTTGGATTTGAATGTTGTTGAAGTTGAAAACCCCGTTGTACAACATTCCTCTGTGCTTAGCTATTTGCACGTCCTTCACACGTCCGATAAGAATCTGTGACTGAGTTTGTGCTTATATAAGCCGTAAATCTGGTCTCTCATTTGTTGCTGTTAGTGACTGGCTATTGAATCCACCGGGCTTGTAAATCTGTTGCAGTTTTGTGCATTATGAAGTGCTTGAAATGTGCTTGTGCTTGGCTAATTCATTAGAAAACAATATGGGGTTGTCAGTGGCTGGTTCCTAAAATGTTGCATTTCCCCTTCCATTAAAGACCCTTGTTTCATTGTTTCAGTCTTTATTCCTACACAGCAATTGCTAAAATCTTCTCACCATTTGAAAGCTAAAGTACTTTGCTCAAGAACACAATGCGGACCAAGGGCTTCAGTAACTCTTCGAATAATTGGCCACCTTTGCCTGAAACTAAACATGTGACCTTTGTGTTAAAAGCTCACATGCTTAACGTCTACACTAACACACCCTGTTTAATGCCAGGCCTTTCCTCTGATACTGTCAACATTTCGAGCTGTTTCTATTCACTTTTTTTTTCATTCAATAGTCAGTATTATTATGTATGTCTTTGTTGGTAACACTTTACAATACGGGTGCACTAATATGCATTAATTCATACTTAACTAATGCACAGATAATCATGAGTTAATGTATAACTCATGAAGAACTAAACCATTAATTAATGATAACTGCATCAGGAATTAATAAAGAGTCTATATGATTAATAGATTACGTAATACATGAATTGCTATTAATTCAATGTGTTATTGTGTATTAATTCATTAATAACATATTTTATTAACTAAAAGTGTAAATTAATGTGTTAATTACCACAATTAGTCAAAGCTATGCACTTCAACTTCCAGTTATCTGCTTTTTATTAATCATTAGCTAATGATGTGCAAAGGTATCATTATGTTATGACTTTACTTGTTGGGACACATCATTATTAAGTATTCATTTAGTAATTGTAGTAATTTGCACATGAATTTGCACTAACAATGTAATAATTAATCATGTATTAATGCATATTAGTGTACCTGTCATATTATCTGGAAGTTTAAATACAAGACTTTGGCTCATTCTGGTAATTAACATATTAATTAACACTATTAGTTAAAAAAAAAAGTTATTATGGAATTAATCCACAATCACATATTTAGTTAATAAAAATGTATGTATGAACTAATACATTAACCTTACAGACTCTTAATTAGTTCCTAATGTGGTAATCATTACTGTAGCTTAAATAATCATTAGTTAGACATTAATTCAGTATTATCTGTGCATTAGTTAAGCACGAATTAATGCTTATTAGTGTACCCGTATTGTAAAGTGTTACCTTTTTGTTTGTTTTTGTGAATGTTATAATAATATACTGCATTTTCTTCACTGTTTTTCTGTTGTTTAAATTTTGTTTGCTTTCATCAATATGTTTGTCTGAGAACGATCTCATGAAAGTTCGTATCTATATCACGAATGTCATTTCTCGTGGCATTTATACGGCAAAAACAGTTTTTGCGTCTATATGGTACCCGTTTTTCGCGTGCATATGATACGCACTTTTCGGTGTATAATATGCATGAACTACCACCCCCCCCCCCCCCCCCAAACCTACTCCATTGTTTTTTAGTGCGTAGCTTAAGCACGCAAAAACCATTTTTGCCGTATAAATGCCACGAGAAATGACATTCGTGGTATATATACGCATCTTCATGAGACTGTGTTGGTTTGTCCCTGAAAGTCCTTTGAATAGTTGGAGGAACCTGAAAGTCTTGGGTTCAATAGCCATTTAGCAATTTCCATTTAGTATTTTTATGGGGAAAAAAATCCTGAAAAAACACTGGGTCGAAACTTTAAGGTGAAAATAAAATTTGCACTTAATTTTTGTGCAAAAATTTTTAAACCTTTACAAAATGCATGGACAGTGGACCTTCGCATTCTAAATTATATCGACGATTGGTTGATTTTAGCTCAATCGGAGCATCAGGCGATTCGGCATCGAGATGTCGTCCTCGCCCATATCAGAGGGTTGGGGTTGAGACTCAACGCCAAGAAGAGTGTGCTTTCGCCAGCTCAGTGTATGACTTTTCTAGGCGTGGTATGGGATTCGACGACGATGCAGGCACGTCTGTCGCCGGCTCGTATAGCTTCGATTCTCTCAGCCGTCAAACAAGTGAAGCTAGGCCAGTCACTCAATGTAAAAGAGTTCCAGAAAATTCTGGGTCTGATGGCAGCAGCGTCCAACGTGTTACCGTGCGGCCTGCAGTACATGAGACCGCTACAGTGGTGGCTCAGGACCAAGGGGTTCTCCCCGAGGGGAAACCCACTCCACAAGATCAGGGTCACGCGACTTGGTCTCCGTGCCCTGGCTATGTGGAAAGAACCTTGGTTCCTGTCCCTGGGACCTGCGCTGGGAGCTCAGTGTCGTCGGGTAACAGTAACGACGGACGCCTCTCTCACGGGTTGGGGAGCGTTCATGAGTGGTCGCTCGGCCCGCGGGCTGTGGCAAGACCATCATCTTCTTTGGCACATAAATTGTCTAGAGATGATGGCGGTGTTTCAGGCTCTGAAACATTTTCTCCCAGACCTCAGAGGTGACCATGTTCTTGTCCGGTCAGACAAGTCTGCGCTCACGTCCATTATACAAGCTGGCGCGCCAGATCCTTTTGTGGTCCCAGGGGAGACTTCTGTCATTGAGGGCGATTTATATCTCGGGATACTTAAATCAGGGGGCAGACATCCTGTCAAGGCAGGGGCCGAGGCCCGGGGAGCGGAGACTTCACCCCGAGGTGGTGGAGCTCCTTTGGAGGCATTTCGGTCGTGGCGAAGTGGACCTTTTTGCATCCAGGGAAACTTCACACTGCCCGCTGTGGTTTTCCCTGAGCCCACCAGCTCCATTGGGGCTGGATGCGATGGTACAGGAGTGGCCGAGGTCACCCTGTATGCATTTCCCCCGATTGCTCTGCTCCCAGGGGTTCTGGAAAGGGTTCGCCGGGAAGGGGTCAGTGTACTGCTGGTAGTCCCGTATTGGCCGACCCGAGTATGGTTTGCGGACCTGATTTCTCTTCTCGAGGGTCCTCCTCTTGAGATTCCAGTCAGGAGGGACCTTCTGTCTCAAGCAGGCGGGGCGGTATTTCATCCCCGCCCAGAGCTGTGGAGGCTGTGGGCTTGGCCTCTGAGGGGGCCCAGCTCGTAGAATCAGGTCTTTCGACTGAGGTCGTGGCTCGTTTCCTTCGTGGTATCCTGAGGCTGAGGCCAGTAATGCAAACGAGGGTGGGACCTAGCGGTTGTGTTGGAGGGGCTCTGTCTAGCTCCTTTCGAGCCCATTGAAGAGGTGCCTGAGAAATTTGTCACTCTTAAGACTATCTTCCTTCTAGCCATATCTTCTTTAAAGAGAATTGGAGATATTCAGGTGCTGTCGGTTTCCCCCTCGTGTTTGGAATTTGCTCCTGGTATGGCGAAGGCTTTCATCCTCCCTAGACCGGGATACGTTCCTAAGGTTCCAACTAGCGTTGTCAGACCTATCGTGCTACAGGCCTTCTGTCCTCCTCCGTTTCTAACATCAGACCAGGAGAAGCTAAATCTGCTTTGCCCTGTGAGAGCTTTAGACACTTACGTCCACAGAGCTGCCCTGTGGAGGAAATCGGAACAATTATTCGTCTGTTTTGGGCCTCCTAAGAGAGGTTCTCCCGCGTTTAAGCAGAGGTTGAGTAAGTGGGTGGTCGAGGCCATCTCACTTGCTTATGAGTCCGCCGGTCAGCCTTCCCCTTTGGACGCCTTCCCCTTATGGCCGCCTCTAAGGCGTTGTTATCAGGAGTTCCTATGAATGACATCTGTGATGCGGCAGGATGGTCATCACCGCACACATTTGTAAAATTGTATCATCTTGACTTCAGCTCCACTCCGGGGGCGCAGGTTCTTTCGTCAGAATGTGCGCTCTGATTTCATACGACGGACACCTGCTCGCATGGCGGTGTTGGTATTAGCGTTCCCATAGCGGTTACACGCAGCTCGAAGTTCCCTGAATGGGAACGTCTCTGGTTACGTATGTAACCTTAGTTCCCTGAAGGGAACGAGATGCTGGGTGTCCATGCCATACTCCCAGCATGCCCGTGAGCACTTGCTTCAGTCTTATCAGAAGCTGTTGCGCTTGTGTTTCTAGGGTGCTTTATAGTTTCCTGGTCGATACGTCACCCCGCCTATGACGTTCCGTCTCGCCATTGGACTGATTTCATACGTGCTTCATGACTCATCACGCAGGGGCGTTCCCATAGCGGTTACACGCAGCGTCTCGTTCCCTTCAGGGAACTAAGGTTACATACGTAACCAGAGACGATTTCCCTTATCTTTCACAGTTCACACCTTTAGATGGAAACATAGCTGAAAATCTAATAGAGATGTTGTAAAAGCAAATGTAAATTAGACTGAAATAATATTGTTTACCTGGAAGTTTCAAAATCAAAGGCAGTGTCTAAATTTGCATATGTATACAATGAACTGAAAGCATGTACTTTGACAGGGATGGGGAACATACCCCCAAATAATATGTTAGTAATCAGATTAATGGCTCAGAAAGACTGAGGCTTCATGTATTTCCATAGTGATGGGATTCATGGAAAAAGTATTGAGTAACGCTACGTTTACAACATGCATCTAAATAATCCGTTAGTAATCAGAATTATGGCTTTATTGGACTCAAAACCTTCATGTAAACATTGATCTAATTGAGTTGGATATGAATTCAATTTGAAAGGATTTGCAAGGGGTGGTGTAGATCTGAAATATTCTGATCAACAGGAAAATAATAAAGCATGTAAACTATCTTTTCAATTGGATAAAAACTTGCATGAGCAGTGCTGTAATGTGCATGTTTTCTTTTTAGACATCTCAACAAAAATAACAATTATATTTGCAAGTCACTTTCTTCGGTTCTGAATGAGCAAACCGTAAGGTTTTGTTTGGAATATGTAATGCAGATGTAAACTAATATGAATCAGACTGCAATGTTTAGGGTTCACATAAAAAAAACCCTGCAGAATATAAAATCGATTCATTCCAATCGGGGGAAATTATTACACGAAACATGCCTACTATATTAAGACATAATTGTGTCTTGATACCATGGCCTTCCATGTTCCATCTCCCTGCACTTTCCTCTTCCACTTTTTACTGCCACCCATCTAATTCCATCTCCTTCACCCTAACCTTTGCAGGCCCACAATCTCCCGGACAAATCCTGTCAGAGGAGCAGTTCTCCTGCTCCATCTGTCTGGAGGTATTCGTCGAGCCTGTCTCAACTCCATGTGGTCACACTTTCTGCAAGGCATGTCTGCAGGGCTTCTGGAATCACAGCAAGAAGTTTGTGTGCCCCATGTGCAAGAAAGCTTTCTCCAGAAAACCAGAGCTCAGCATCAACTGTGTGCTAGCTGAGATTGCCCAGCAGTTCCAGGGTCTATCCACAATGTCCTCCAACAAAAGTGACAAGGGGAACGTTGATTTAACACATTCCCCAAGCTTACAGAAAGAAGACGACTGGGGAGATTTTGCTAAAGCGGGAGAGGTGCCCTGTGATGCCTGCATTGGCAGGAAGATGAAGGCCAAGAAGTCATGCCTGAATTGCCCTGGTTCATTTTGTGAAGCTCACCTGCGGCACCATAGGAAGGGAAAGGCGATGACCTCACACAAGCTGGTGGAGCCCATTCACAACCTGAAGGACAAGATGTGCAAGGTACACAAACGTCTACTGGATGCCTACTGCCGAAACGAACATGTGTGCGTGTGTAAGGAGTGCGCAGAGTCCTCACACAAAGCGCATGATGTTGTCTCCACCGAACGAGAGTGGAAGAAAAAAATGGTGAGTTAACACTTGTATTATGTTGTTTTTTTAAACGTATACGCTCTTAATGGTTCTGACCATAACTGGATTCAGTACAGTTCATCAAAAGTCAGACTATTGAAGAATCAGGTAAAACAGTAAATTTCCTGTTATTATTATTATTTTTTTTACAGTCTCTAGGACACGTTTCTCAATACATTTCTCAATAATTTCTCAGTTATTTTTCTCAATATAAAGCATGCTGAAATGTTTGAAAAAAGAACACACTTTAAGATTTTTTTGTGATATTAGTGCTATATTTATATATACACATTTTTTTTTTCATAAACCTTATCTCAAATTGTAGTGAATAGCACTAAACATACCAAGGGGGGAATGTGTGAACTGGGAAAAAAAAAATGCATTTAATGTAATGTAAGTTGCTTTATGAATTATGTATGCGCATTGCAAAACAGTGCATGCTCATGACCCAAATGAGGAATAGTCATGGTGAACATCACTTGTTTTGAAGTACTTCAGACATCTCAAAATTCAAAATGGGTCAAATTGAATGGCAGTATTATTACTGAGCTTGACAATTCTGGAAATGTGACTGGATCTTGTTTGATTCACAGAGTCAACTGGGAAAGAAAAGGTCAGAATTAAAACATCTGATTAAGGAGCGAGAAAAGAAACTCGAGGAGATCAAGCAGTCTATCAAAGTCGTGAAAGTGAGTCTATATTTATACTTTGTGGTGCTTCTTTTCTCGAAGGATGGTCTTTGATCGTATTTCTTTTATTTTTTCAGCTGTATATGACAGTTTCAAAGTTTACGTTTTTGAAAACGGTCTGTGTGTAAACAACAAAAAAGGCGAATCTTTGAAGGCAATGACATCATGCACATGCGTATTACATGTTAAATCTACAGTGTTTCATCACCGTCTAATGGCCTGGCAACAGAATATAGGGTTTCGGATCCATGTGAAAGGGGATCGTTTTAACAATCTGTACGCAGAAAACTCAAAGTAAGAACTACTTGGTTACTCAGGTAACCTCAGTTCCCTGAGGTTACGTACTTAGCAGTGGGAAAACTCCTTTTTCTTGATTTACTGAAACCTATATGTAAAACGCATTTGCAGCTGCACAGCTAGCCCATTGAGTGTCTGGGCGCTCCATGGGCTAAATTCTCTGAGATAAATTCTCAGTGCCCTAACAGGGCAGAGAAGATTGACCTCCCTATCCTCTGTAGAAGGGGGGAAGAGCCAATAACGTCACCTCCTGTGCTCTGAACAGTGTTGGGAGAACTTTGGACAAATACCCATGTCTGGGCTTGAGGATGACCTTTGAGTTATCCTGAACAAACTCCAGACCTGCCAGGCTCACAGAGAGAGCCTGCAGATCCCCCACTTGCTTGATACAGTAGATGCCAATGCCAACAGGAAAGCGGTCTTCAGTGAGATAAGTTTAAGAGATAAACTGACTCGAGCGGTTCAAATGGTGGACCCTCAAAGTCCCCCAGGACCGTGGTGGCACAGAGGGAGGTCTGGAGGGGTCAACTTCCTAGTGATTCGCCAGCCACCAAAACATGCCATGGTGTGCTGCAATAGCTGCCACATACACTTTGAGCATGGACGGGGAATGGCCCGCATCCAACAGCTCCAGTATGAGAGAACCACTGATATTCCACATGACTCTGGGTCTATATGGTTCTTTGAGCACCAGCTGCAAAATACGTAATTATCTGAGGACCAAGTTTGTAGTCAAAGTATGTTGTTTCGTCCCAACTAGAATGTGCCATCAATGGCCCTGCTTACTTGCCTGCGCATTCATGGCAGGCTCCGCTGTGGGGGAGGAGCTGTGGAGGGAGGGCTGTAGTACAGCAGAGAGAGAGCAAGAGGGTGGGACCTGTAAGTTGTGCTTGTTTAATATGCTTTACATTGACTAAGGCCTGCCCATACTTTGACTACAAAATTGGTCCTCAAATCATTACATTTGTAACAGTGTTCAGTTGTTATGTGAAGAAGGAGGCGGTGAACTGGCGAACGTTCAACAAGTTTAATAATAAATAAACACAAAATGAAAGTATAAGCCAGCAGCCCCTCACGGATGACTGCTGCCACACAAAGCAGAACATAAAATCACAACACCGTTGTGTCTCACAGGTGTCGTTCATTAATCACTCAAGCCAAGGGCCTTGCGCCGCTCTCATGTCCCTGTCCCTCGGCCTCACCCTACTCGCCACAATATTATTTCACTAACATGACAAGCCAGTGAAATTGAACCTTTCGTCTCCATATGCAGACCAATCTTTACACCTTCATGTCAATCCCCTGTAATGGTACAGGCTAATGAGTTCAGCAGGGCTCCTATAGTCATGCAAAGCCTGGAAATTACGAATTTGTGTTTTCCGTTTTTGTAAAAGTTGTGATTTCTAGGCCTGGGATGGTTTGGGGGGAAAAAGTAGTAGGTAGGGAAAAATCATACCCAGATAGCAAACTGACATTGAATCAACGTGGAAATATGACATCGAAACAACGTTGATCTGACATTGTTTTGCTCATCGAATTAACGTTGAACCAACGTCAGACGCGTCATTCTTTCAAAACTAACGGAAAATCAACTTGAAATCAACGCGTTGTTTCAACGTTATGAAAGCAAACCAATTTTCGATTTTCATTAAGCTTTGAAGAATGCCGCGTCTGACGTTGGTTCACCGTTAATTCGATGAGCAAAATCAACGTTGTTTCAATGTCATGAGAGACGTCGTTTCCACGTTGATTCAATGTCAGTTTGCTGTCTGGTTAGTGACTTTTTTTTGTTGTTGTTTTTTTACACAGTTATGCATAGCTCTTTAAAGTCCATAGGTAAGAAAGCGCTATTTGCAATCTATGTTTCTTTAAAATGATTATTTTTTTTAAATCCTTATCCAGTAAACTAAACAATTGAAAAATTCCCACTACACACACATGCTGGTAAATGCTTCAGCTTATTTTGTTGAGAATATCTGTTTGGTTAATCTGACAAAACCAGTAAGAACACTGCAAATATTTGCCCATGCTGTCACACCCCTCTGGAGACAACTTTCCAGCAAATGCTAAACAACACAAACAGTAGTACCCTACTTTAACCGAGATGTAACATAGATAATGTGGTGCGGTAGAAGCACGGGAAGGAGGCTGGATCCAAACGCAGTGTGCAGGCTTTATTTAGACAAACTTAGACAAAGACTCAGAATCATGAACGATCAACTTTGACATCAAACATTCAACAACTCACAAACTTAGAGCAGAAACACAGGGCTTAAATAATCAAGTACAAACGAGCTAAAAGAATAACAAGGGGGTGTGGGAAATGAGAAACATGGAACCACTGAACATGACTGACAAGACACAAAACCCACATTATGATACGAGACAACTTTCCAGCAAATGCAGAACAGCACAAGCACTTCAGGATAAAATTAAATAAACTATCTGGTCTCTGTCCTGGAACTGTATTTACAGTATATCAGCATGTCACTGTTTTGCTTGTTCAATAACTGTAAACAGAGCACAGGGCCACCATGAGTCACATTTAAAAATACAATTGGGTCCAATTACATAGTGGTTAGAGAGTAGGGGGGGAGAGAAAGAGACAATACAAAGATCTGCAGGCAGAAATAACTCAGATTAGACTTATTAGAACCTTAATCATTACAGTATGTACTTTATACAGAGGTAAAGATGTCTGAGCAGATAGTAGGTGATAGGTATTATATGATGGCAGATGAGCTAAACTGATGGTGAAACAACACAGTTCTTCAGTATAAGTATTACCGGTTCAACCGGTCTGCCCTGTTAAAACACAGTGAAATGCTTCATGCTGCTGTTAACATGTAATCTCATGAGTCATACTGCATGTGTTTGCATCAGGGCTCCTCTCTGGGCAATGTCCAGGTAATATTCTGTGCATTTCCACAACAATAAAATGGAAAATTCTGCCTCATACTGGTCTCAAAATAATTCCCCATCCTGTCATTTCTGAATGGATGACCCTGCAAATATCACCTGTACCATGTGAGTTAGGGTTGAGTTTTGGTTCAAGAAAATTACAGATGCATTGCTAGAAAATTTGGTAACACTTTATTTTAGGGTTGTAATGATATAAGATCCCCATGACACAAGAGGGCGCTGTTGTTAATGAAGGTTTACAGACTAGCAGTAAATGACAGGACGTGATTGTTTGAGTAAAGCATTACAGTTTTGCACTCAACGGAATTAGTCGCATTCTCATTACATGGTGTCAGAACGGACAAATCTTCGCCAAAATGGAAGCACTAAAAGCACCAGACCCTCTGAGATTGGAAGGAAATATCGCAGACAACTGGAAGAAATGGAAACAAAAATTCGAACTTTACATGACCGCTACAGGCATTGAACGAAAAGCTCAAAAGGTACAAAGCAGCACGTTACTGCACATCATTGGGGACGATGCCCTTGAAATTTACAACACCTTTGAATTCACGCAGCAG
This sequence comes from Pimephales promelas, assembly GCF_988280905.1. Taxonomy (NCBI): domain Eukaryota; kingdom Metazoa; phylum Chordata; class Actinopteri; order Cypriniformes; family Leuciscidae; genus Pimephales; species Pimephales promelas. Next base: position 11,233,321 of record NC_142769.1, read on the forward strand.
GAGGACAGAATAAAGCTCAAGGTATTGCTGGATAAATTTGATGAACATTTTACCCCCCATAGAAATGTAACGTTTGAGAGACATGTGTTCAACACTCGTGTTCAGGCCCCCGGTGAGAACATAGACCAGTTTGTTACTGACTTAAGAACAAAGGCAAGATCATGTGAATACGGACAGTTATGTGACAGTCTAATAAAAGACAGAATAGTCGTGGGAATAAGGGATGATCAAATAAGAGCCAAGTTATTGAGAACAAAGGATCTAGATCTACCCAAGGCTATATCAATATGTCGCGCTGCCGAGGCGAGCCGCATGCAAATGGACAAATTGCAAACCACACAAGCCGAGTGCGTCGTAAATGAAGTCAAAAGGGAGCGCGCAAAAGAATGTCAAACGTCATCTGTCACGTCACGCAGGCAAAACATGATACAGGACTGTAAATACTGTGGCAGACACCACCAGAAAGGGAAATGTCCCGCCTATGGAGAAAAATGCAAAAAATGCGGAAAAATGAATCATTTTTCAAGCAAGTGCATGTCCAAAGCGTTGTCATATGCATCAAAAAAGCCAGTACACAGGGTAGAAGAACAGTCTGACTCAGATTCGGAGGAAATGTTTATTGACATGGTAAAATCAAAAAATGGTGAAGACTGGGAAGTAGACCTCAAAATAAATGACAGGAAAATAAGATTTAAAATAGACACAGGAGCTCAATGCAATATCATACCGGAATCAATCCACAGACAGACTCGTGCACAACTTGGGAAGTCGAGAGCAAAGTTAGTGACTTATGGAGGGCAATGTTTAAAGCCAATAGGAAAATGCCTGTTGCTGACAGAATACAAAAAAAAATTCCACGACGTCGAATTCCAGGTTTTAAATCAGAGTGCGACACCACTACTAGGACTAACAACCTGCGTACGCCTCGGCCTCATAAAACGCATCAGTGAGGTAAAGACATGGCCAAGTCAAGATATACAGGAGGAGTATGCAGACGTGTTTGATGGACTGGGCTGTTTGGAAGGAAATCAGCACATCAAGATCAGAGCAGACGCACAACCCATTATACATGCTCCAAGGAAGGTCCCCGTGGCCCTGAGAGACAAAGTAAAGGCAGAACTTAGAAGAATGGAAAATCTGGACGTCATTGAAAAAGTAACAGAACCCAGGCAGTGGGTAAGCAGCATGGTCACTGTATGGAAACCGGAAAAACAGAAGATCCGAATATGCATGGACCCAAAGGACTTGAACGCCGTTATTGAAAGGGAACACTACCCAATGAGGACGATCGAAGAAGTGATGGCTCGGATGGCAGGAGCTAAAGTGTTCAGCACGTTAGATGCTCAATGTGGATACTGGCAGGTCAAGTTGGATAAAGAAAGCTCAGCGCTGTGCACTTTTAACACCCCCTTCGGCCGCTACGCATACAAAAGGCTACCCTTTGGAATAAATACAGCTGGAGAAATATTTCAAAGACGCATGACGGAAATGTTCGAAGACATGGAAGGAGTAGAGGTAATTGTTGATGACATCCTCATATGGGGAGAAAACGAAGAGCAGCACAACCAGAGGTTGAGAAGGGTGTTGGAGCGAGTGAGAGAAAAGAACATAAAACTCAACTCAGAAAAATGCACATTCAATACACAAGAAGTCAAATACATGGGACACATACTAACAGCTGATGGACTTAAGCCAGACCCCAAGAAAGTAGAGGCAGTCAGGAAAATGCAAAAACCCACTAACAAGACTGAGTTACAGATATATTTAGGGATGGTAACATATTTGGGGAAGTTCACACCCCAGCTATCTACTGTAACTGCCCCACTTCGAATCCTGCTAGAGAAGACTGCAGAATGGAGCTGGATGGAGGAACAAGACAAAAGTTTTGAGAAGCTGCAAAAGATGGTCACAGAAGCTCCAGTACTAAAATACTACGACGCATCAAAACCAGTCAAACTGAGCACAGATGCTTCGAGTTGCGGAATAGGAGCTGTACTTTTTCAAGATGAGTGTCCCATAGCTTACGCATTAAAGGCTTTTACCGACACACAAAAAAGATATGCTCAAATAGAAAAGGAGTTGGCCGCAATCATGTTTGGATGCGACAAGTTCTACCAATATCTGTTCGGACGGGCGTTCGAAGTTGAAACAGACCACAAACCCTTGGAAACCATAATGAAAAAACCATTGGCAGAGACCCCGCTAAGACTCCAGAAAATGCTCCTCAGACTCCAGAAATACAATATGACAGTGAAATACAAAAAAGGAAAAGAACTTTACGTGGCTGATGCCCTGAGCAGGAACTTTCTAAAAGACACAGATGAAAATGAAAACATGGATGATGTACAAGTGTGTGCAGTGATGTGCTTACCCATAGCACCCGCCAGACTCCAGGAAATACTCACAGAAACGGAGAAGGATCCAACCCTCACAGCAGTAAAAAAGTTCATCCTCCAGGGCTGGCCAGATAAAAGATCAGAAACACCAGACGAGGCCAAAGTGTACTGGGACTACAAGAGTGAAATGACTGTAGAAGATGGGTTGATATTCAGAGGCAACAAACTAGTGATACCAAGCACTCTGAGAAGGATGATGCTAAAAAAAGTGCACTCCAGTCACCAAGGAATCGAAAAAACGAGGAGACTAGCAAGGGATGTCATATTCTGGCCGGGAATGCAAGCACAGATAGCTGACACAGTCTCAAGATGTGCCATATGCAACACTTACAGACGACAGAACAGAAAGGAGCCCATGATTGGGCATGAAATACCAAAGAGGCCATGGCAAAAAGTAGCTACTGATATTTTCGAACTTGATGGAGAACACTATCTCGTTTTGGTGGACTACTATTCGAACTTCGTCGAAGTAAATAAACTAAACACCATAACAAGCCAGGCAGTCATCAATATCTGTAAGCAGCAATTCTCCCGACATGGTATACCCGATGAAGTCTGCTCTGACAACGGCACACAGTATTCCTCCGCCGAATTCAGGATGTTTAGCGAGGAGTACGGATTCAAACATACCACATCATCTCCCACGCACCACCAATCCAACGGGAAAGCTGAAAAGGGAGTACAGATAGCAAAAAGCTTACTCAAGAAAGCCAAAGCTGACAAACAAGACCCTCACCTCGCCCTGTTGGACTATCGGAATACCCCCCTGGATGGACTACCCTCACCTGCACAACTTCTTATGGGCCGCAGAACTAAGACAAGACTGCCCACAACACAAAACCTGTTGCAACCAGAAACAATGGAAAGAGTGCAGGATAGAATGAAGGTCAACCAAGACAGAGAGAAACACTACTATGACAGAGGATCACGCATGCTGCCAGCCCTCAGCCCAGGAGACACAGTGAGGTTAAGGGACGGCAAGCAGTGGAGACCAGCTAAAGTAATAAAATCAACACCCGAGCCACGGTCATACCTAGTGGAAGCAAACGGACAACAGTACAGGCGAAATAGAAGAGAGATCATCAAAACAGAGGAAGACACACCTGCAGGTACAGAGGAGAAAAGAGAGAACACTGAGAGAAAAGAAAGACGATACCCATTCAGAAAACCCAAACCCAAAGAAAGACTGAACTTATAACAGAGAGAATGAACCCAACTGAATTTCTGATACCCTAGAACAGTTATCCCTTAACATTGTTATTCCCTTACAGGTTCATGTGAACGTCCTTACGTAATGTTTTCTTTTGTTTAACCTTTCATTTGTAAACGTTGTTCATTTAAAGGAATAAGTTACCAGAATATCCTGATTTGAAATGCTGACATTTTAGGTTCCATGTTATGCAGTACGGTTGCCCTATAGTTCTGTTAAATCTCTTTAGAAAAGGGGAGATGTAATGATATAAGATCCCCATGACACAAGAGGGCGCTGTTGTTAATGAAGGTTTACAGACTAGCAGTAAATGACAGGACGTGATTGTTTGAGTAAAGCATTACAGTTTTGCACTCAACGGAATTAGTCGCATTCTCATTACAAGGGTTCAATTCACGCTATTAACTTTGCTTATTAGCATGCATATTACTTGGATTTTGCCTGTTTATTGGTACTTATAAAGCACATACTAACGCCGTATTCTATATGACCATCTTCTACATCCCTTAAAGGGATAGTTCACTTTGAAATTAATTTTTGATATGTTTTAGCTTACCTCAAGGGCATCCAAGATGTAGGTGTCTTTGTTTCCACAGTATTTTCAATTTTGACATTTTTCAGTCAAACCGTTGTTGTCTATCAGTCATACACTGGAGGCTAAGGGGGTCCACCAAAAAGCATGCACAGAGATGTCAAAATTAAACATGATTTAATGACTCATAAATGTAAGTACACATTGATGGCCTAAGACACGAAACGCGCGGTTTGTGTGAGAAAACGAACAGTATTTATATCGTTTTTACCTCTTGTATTCATAGCCATGACAAAATGATCTGACGGCACGGGCACTTCGGTCTGAGCATGCGCCGGAAGAGTATGTAAATATGTTTACTTGTTTAGTAAAAGGTAAAACTTCCGAAATCTCTGTGTAAATATTGAGTGACGTCACACGCAAGCGATTACTTCCGGCGTAACATTGAACTGATTCAGTTCGGTTCAGTTGGACATTGCACAACTGATTCAGATCACTTGGACGTCACTGTGATTACACGAGGTAAAAACTATATAAATACTGTTCGTTTTCTCACAAAAACCGCTCGTTTCGTGTCTTAGGCCATCAATGTGTACTTACATTTACGAGTCATTAAATCATGTTTAATTTGAACTTCTCTGTGCATGCTTTTTGGTGGACCCCCTTAGCCTCCAGTGTATGACTGATAGACGACAACGGTTTGACTGAAAAATGTCAAAATTGAAAATACTGTGGAAACAAAGACACCTACATCTTGGATGCCCTTGAGGTAAGCTAAAACATATCAAAAAATAATTTCAAAGTGAACTATCCCTTTAATCCAACTCAATACCTAAATTTAAGCCTACAAAAACGACCTTACTACTATTAACTGTGGTTTATTGAGGCAAAAGCCATAGTTAATAGTGAATTTGTGTTCCCAATACTAAAGCATTACCCAGAGTTTCAATCTTTGAGCAATGGCCTATTATTCACACCAAAGCCAAAACTTTAACCCTCAAATAGACCTGGATTCAGCAACTTCGAGATCCACTGTTATTTAGGCTGGAGCAGCAGGATGTCCAGTTTCCAGGCACAAAAGCAATCTTGGTGATGGAGAGGCTTTGTACTGCCAGGGGGTGGCAAACATGCTTTTTTTATCACTCAGGCTAGACAGTGGCAAAATGTATGGTGCTATTTACTGAACATTTGCTGTAGCTCTCTAATCTCATTCTCAGTCCCACATACTTTAATTTGTCTTCAGCATCACTGAGGTCAATGCTCACGCAACACGTCTTCACCAGGAACGTTTAATTGTAAAAGAGAGTTTGATTATTAAACAATTGGTAGATTATTTGAGAGCGGTAGCTTGTCAGTCAGATGCAATCAGAATAAATTGTGGTATGATAATTCATAAAGCATGGCATCCTGTCTGCATTCAGGAGAACAGTCAGAAGGAGATAGAGGAGAGCTGGACTGTTTACGCAGAGCTGCAGCGGCTGTTAGAGCAGTCGCAAGTTGAGCTGCTGGAGCTCATCACGGCACGGCAGAAACAAGTGGAGCAGCAGTCCAGAGATCTCGCCAGTGGCCTGGAACATGAGCTCAGCACACTAAGGAAGAGGAGCAGTGAGCTGGATGCACTGGCTCAAACACAGGACAGTGTTCTCTTTCTACAGGTCAGTATTTTATTTTTTTTTCTTTGAAAGAAAATAATTTTTTTAAAACATTATACAAGCTTCCTGACCCAAAATGTTTGATTGGTCGTAATATTAAAAATAGCATGAGGATAAGGTCAATGGAAAGTCCCTAGCATGACACAAACAAGTGTGTGCATTTGAGCTGTATTCTCTAATATTTCACCTAATATTTCATCCCTCATAGTTCCTCCCATCTCTCCCTCCTCCACCGGAGCCATCTGATTGGTCGATGGTGTCTGTAAACACAGATCTGTACCTCAGTACCATCAGGAAGTCAGTCTGCTCTCTGGTTGACAAATTCCAGCAAGAGGTCAAACAGCTTTATGGGAAAGGTGAAGAACCATGTCTAGTTCTTCCATGCACTGTACTTTAAACATTTATCAACTAATTTACATGATCTCAGTAATCATGCATTGTTTATTTCCCTTGCAGAGCTCAGAAAGCTGCAAAACTATGCAAGTAAGTGCTATTTATATAAGCATTAGTTTTGAAGATACATTTTTTTTCAGTGGTGTTTTGACAAATATGCAGTCGAGCAATATCTTCAAATCAGAATATCAAAGGTTTTTGTCCAGAAACCACCCAAAAATACTAAGCAAACCCATACCAGCACAATATGAACCATTAATTAACAAGCAGAGCTCACATCTTCTTTACAAAATAACAGATTTCACAGGTCATCATGACTTAAAAACTCTAAAAATATTGGTTCCCATTATACCCAGCTAACAAGACAAGTCATGCCCTCATATCTAGTTAATTCACTTTTTCAACTTTAATCATGTGAGTGATAGGGGGACGGGACGGGCACCTAATCGGCTTAGAATGTATTTTCAAATTTCTTATTGATTTTTGCTACATTCATTTTGGACACTTAATGGAAATGCAACTGCAAGTGTCTTACTGTAACTGTGAGTGTAAATGAAATTAAGAAAAATAACATTAAATTATAATTTTGCTATAGTTTTTGCTTGTTAACATGTTAAACGAATTAATAATTTCTGTAATACATTTTCATTTTAATTTTGCAACTAATAAAGGGTTAATATATGGATTCAATTTACATATTAAAACTAGTGTGTGAAATGGCAAATGTAAATTATTTAATTAAATTCTGATTTTAATTTTGCACCAAACGTTTCACAAATGTATAATTGGAAATTTACCATTGAAAAGAACCAAACATCATCAACCATAGAAGTTAAATTCCATTCAGGAAAGTGTTCAAATATGTTCTTGATATCAAGGATGCAGCTTTTGTAGCTGTTGAGACGCCCTTCATTTTACACTGCAGTGGATTCCATTGACTGCTTCATTCATGTATTTGTATACAGTATTTTATCAAATCAACTGAAACACTTCTGTGTGTCTATTTTTGTGTTCAACACACATGATTTTGGTTTTCTCTGTAGGTGAGGTGATCTTGGATCCTGCCACAGCTCAGCGTGACCTTTGTCTTTCTGAGGACGGAAGGCAGGTGCACTATGAAGAGCAGCGCAAGAGCTCCACATATTCCGACACACCGCGCCGCTTCAGCCCAGCACTGTTTGTGCTGGCACGCGAGGGTCTTTCCACTGGAAGACACTACTGGGAGGTAGACATCGGACACAAGACAGCCTGGACCGTAGGAGTGGCCCGAGGGACGGCACGACGCAAAGGAGAGATCCGCCTCAGTCCAGAGGGCGGCTTCTGGTGTTTATGGCTGAAAAACGGAGAAGTGAAAGCCCTTGCTGGGCACAGAGTTCCTCTTCATATCACCACTCTGCCTCAGAAGTTGGGCATTTTTCTGGACTATGAAGCTGGCCAGGTGTCCTTCTATGACGTGAAGATGCGCTCTCATCTCTACACGTTTAGCGATGCTTTCACTGAGAGTGTCTACCCTATCTTCAGCCCTTGCATAAACCAAGATGGAAAGAACCAAGAAGCACTGGTCATCTCCACCGTCAAACACAGCTGAGACAGCATACTCACTTCAGGGCCTTTCTTACGGTTTCAGGGTTGGACAGAATACTTTGCTGATTTTCACAAAAAATGAAGACTTTCCTGGAAAAATAATACTCTTTTTTGTTTTGTTTATAAGAGTTCACTCTGTAAATGTATGCAGAGGAGTGTGATCTTAGAACACATGCATTTTGTGTAAAAAGACTGTAAGTTACTTTCAAAGATGAAGATAGTTACAAAAAAACAATATACTACCATTCAAAAGTTTCAGGTCAGTAAAAAAATAATAAAAATAAATAAATAAATAAATCTTATTCCTCAAGGACACATTCAATTAAACCAAAAGATAAAGTAGAAATACTTTGTTACAAAATATTTGTATTTCAAATAAATGCTGTTATTTTGAATCCTGAAATAAGTTTCAACATTGATAAGACATGTTTCTTGAGCAACAATTCAGCATATTGGAATTATATCTGAAGAATCATGTGACACTGGAGACTGGAGTAATGGTTTTGACTTCGCAGGAATAAATCACACTATTAAAATAAAAAAATGGTTTATTTCACAATATTAAAGATTTCACTGTATTTTTCATCAAATCAATGCAGCTGAGCATTAGACACTTCAAAACATTAAAAAAAACAATCTCACTCACCCTAAACTTTTGAACGGTAGTGATCTTTGATTCATGTTTGGTATGGCTACAGTATGTGACCATTCCACTTATTATGAATAGATATTAATTGTAATAACTTGCTACAGTCCAGATTATATCCCAAATGTTTAAACATCTAGATTTGTTTTACTTTAAAACAGATGGATAATATTACAATTTACATAAGCTAAATGAAGAATATATCAACTTTACAGATCAGATCATTTGTATTTTCCTGTGTAAATCTTTGGGTGTAATAATGTTTGGATAAAGGTTTTCTATGAGTTTTCCAGAACTTTTGAATAAAATTAATAAATAACATTAATTTGCTTCGTCTTTAATTAGTAGATAATAGTTATACATTCTCTATGTGAATCAGAGTGGTGATGTAAAAGTATCCACTATGACGCTTACAATGGTGATCATGTACCTCAGAAAACCTTTTTAAAGCTTGTTGTTTTTCAAAACATCACAGTTATATATGATATGAAAAGGCCTGTAGTAATGGAGTACATGTTATTTAAGGAAAGTATAATTATATTTTTAGAGTGACAGATTTTTTCAAACCTAGTCTGTGGGGTAAAACGCCTCCAGGAGGAATCGCTTGCCACTTTAGTGTAGTTGCCATGGTCTGAATAACACATCTTTTGTTATTCCATCAAATGTAATCTAACTAGGTGGTTGAATAAAAAATGGGCTTAATGCGTTTAAATGTTATGGGACATTTAAAAAAGAAAAAGAAAAAAAGAAACATCACTGAATGGTTGGGGGATACCCTAATTGCTATACAAGACAAACAACTCTACAGACAGTGAATGGTTAATATTTCCTGAGATCCCATGTAGTCTAAGGTGTAAAAGTGAAACTGGGCTAAGGGGGAGGGGTAAGGGGGGATATTTCAGGGTAACGGAGGCTGTCAGCTGTGCCACATGTCACTGCTGTCCAGTCCAGGACGGTCATTGTGGTCAGTGGCATTCAGCTGCAACAGACAGCCGGTGAGTCTCCTTTCAAAACACTTGGATGAATGAAGATGATTGAGGAAACTGCATGTTCTGCATGTCATTTCATCAAATGCATAGCCAAGATGTATAGAAAAGGACACATTTGCTAATAAAATGCTGAAATCAACTTGGAACATGTCCAACTACTAATAATGAATAATAATTTATCTGCAAAAATGTGTTTAAAAAACAGCTATTAAAAACTGAAGACAAAATGGTGATGTAGATCCAAAAATCGCATGCAGGTGTTGTTTATGAGATAGGACCAGAAGCAAGAGTCTGGGAAGCCTAGTATTTTTGGAGTGATGATAATCTTCTATGAATAGCCAGGCTTTACAAATTCCTGAAGTCTTTCTGTGTCAAAGACCACTGCATGTTGCTAAGAGCACAAGCCAACAGACGGATTGCTAATCAAATCCAAATGACTCTGTATATTTAGCACACTGCATAGCTGTCAATAATGCCACCAAGTCAGTTAAAAAAAGACTGGTAATTTATCTGTGTGTGATAATTTTGTTCTAGTTTTATAGGATGACATTTAAACAGTTTAAAGTCAATGCGAGTTCATATTGATTATTTTTTGAGTTTCTAAAAGGAGCATTTCACCCATTGCAACATAAATCTTTATTGAAAGCGGATCATATATGTAGTCAAAATGTAAAATATTTTTTTTAATTTGGTGCCCTCTTGACCGAGAAAAATAACCAAGGGGCGCATTTGTGTTAAAAAACTACAGTTCCCAGAATGCCACTGCATTGCACAGCTCCGCAAGCCACACCCACTAACCCACCCATCCACCGGAACAGCGCAAACTTCCGTCTACAACGCTAACATTAGCTGTCACCAGAGTAAGAGTTTGAAATTCATTTCAAACAAAATGTCTAGTTAGTTGGCTGTGGCGAGCAGGACGATCGAGGGCGAGGGATGTAAGAGGCCGGTGGCGTGAGTGATAATGAAAAACACCTGTGAGGCGCGCGCCGGTGCGTCTCTCACGAAGGAGCGAATGCATAAACTGGGGAGCGACGACGGCAGATCGAGAGAGAAACAGGACCGATTTTATGTTTATTTGTTTCTGTTGTGTGTAACGCTGGCTTACTTTCGTTTTGTATTTGTTCATTTTACTATTAAAATGTTTAAATGTTACATTTGTAAACACATAGTGAATTACTCCGCGTTTGTATTTATCTCTGTATGGTGAATTACTGCATGATACCTGTATGTTCTGAAGGCGAAACTATCAAAACACAAACGTCCGTGTGCTCGTCTGATTCAGAGATTTCCTCCAGAAGAAATTGCCATCGTTGAAATTCTCTGCAGCAGACGGACTCTGTGTCCGTAGGCCATGACACGCAGCGAGAGTACAGGCAACAGCAGGCCGCCGAGCTCAACCCAGTCCGGGCGTCTCGACCGACAGCCAGGCGTCTCCTGCTCCTTCGACAGCCTCAGCTGCTCTAAACTATACTGCAGCTCGTAAAGATAGCCACGAACATCGGATTCGAGCAGCAGACTTTCAAAACCCTCTTCTTCCATATCATGTTTAGTTTCTTCCATCATTATCATAACTTCATATCTCCACAGGGCTTGTTAGCTTAGCTTCCTAACAAGATGGCGGATATTGATTTCAGTCTCTGCAAGTGAAGTCCTACCCACTGATCTGTAATAGGCCTGTGGGTGAGTGGGTGCCACACCCTTGAATAATAATGAGCTAATCATTGTAGTCTGTTGACATTTTTGACGATTTTTACGTCACGATAAGCAGGAAATAGAACACTTAAATCCTTATTTCTCCCATCTCGGGGGAAAATAATGGAATAAACCATGACCATTCAAAAATATGACTGGGTTTCTAAAGATACAAAGCTTAAAGGATTAGTTCACTTTTGAAAAAATTTTTGCTGATACTCACCCCCATGTCATCCAAGATGTCCATGTCTTTCTTTCCTCAGTCGAAAAGAAATTTAGGTTTTTGATGAAAACATTACAGGATTTTTCTCCATATAATGGACTTCAATGGGAACCGGATGGTTCAGGTCCAAAAGATAGTGTTAATAACAGTTTCAGATGCAGCTTCAAATGTCTTTAAACGACACCAGACGATGAATAAGGGTATTATCATGCGAACCGATCGGTTATTTCAATGCTTATTCCAAAAATGTAACTTTTCTAAGGACAAATTCAAATGCTAGCCTTTGTCGCGTTTGCAACGTCACGTAGTACGTAATTACGTTCAAAAGGTCACAGGCGACGTAGCCAGAAGTACAGAGTCAGAGTGTTTACAAGTTGAACGCATAGGTTGAACGTGAAAACTAACTCAAACGGCGTTTACAAAAAAGGAATTAAAAGGTAAAACAACGATGTCGGACGATTTTGATTCTGTACTTCCGGCTAAGTCGCCCGTGACCTTTTGAACGTAATTACGTATTACGTGACGTTGCAAACGCGTCTCACAGAATAGAGCTAGGCTAGCATTTGTCCTTAGAAAAGTTACATTTTTGGAATAAGCTTTGAAATAACCGATCGTTTCGCATGATAAGACCCTTATTCATCGTCTGATATCGTTTAAAGATATTTGAAGCTGCATCTGAAACAGTTATTAACCGTCTTTTGATACTTGAACCATCCGGTTCCCATTGAAGTCCATTATAAGTGAAGTGACCCTTTAATAATACATATTCCTGGTCTTAACGTGCACCATTCATCATCAACGCTATTCCATGGAAATGTTATTGTAATGCTCTGAAACGACTTTCCTCTGATTTAATAGGCATAGGTAATTTTTAGGGTATAGCCTATGTAATGCAACCTTTCTAAAATATTAGCAAATAATGAAACAGTAATGAAAATGATTGTTTTCCTTTGAAGTATGTTAAAATTAGCTCGACATTTAGCATGCCATTTGCATTTAGGTCCTGATCCATTCTGCTGAAGAATGTTTTGCACATAAAACACATTATATTATAGAAGTAAAATAGGCCGTGAATGGTATTTCATGTTGACTTTAATATTCTAAGATGCTATAAACTTTGTAACCTGTAATGGCTCTTTCAGACTGCACGATTTTCAAAGTAGTCAGGTCGCTGCTCTTTTCACACTGCATGACTATCTTGGCCAGCATTCAGTCGCTGCTGTGTTCACACTGGACGATGGATCGGCGACAGAAGGTTTCACACTGCATGACTTTAGAAAAATCGCCGACAGACTCTGTCTAGCACGCTGCACGCAAACTACATTTCACAACAAACACGCGTGAGATATGAAAAGGAAACAACGCGCGACACCACACGTGCAAGACCGGAGTTCTCACGTGAGACTTTTTTTTTCGACCCGGTTGTGGTACAGCTGGTGAAACAGACACGAGTGCTCCTGCCAAATTTCTACTAATTTTTCTTCCATTTATTGTGTCCAAATAGACCGAGAAGAAGCTTTTTTTGTTGAAACAATGCCATATCATGTTGATATGTGATCTATAACTCCTCCCCGAACTCCCTGCTGCTCTGTATCTTGCTCTCTCACTGGCTGCCGGTGATCGCCGATGTAGTTTTCAGTCAAAACTTTTCACACAGCAGGATTTTGAATCGCCGACAGGTCCAGATATTTAGCATGCCAAATATCTCACGGGCGTCGGCGACTCGTCGGTGATTCTCTCAGTTCGCGTCTTTGTTCATTCACACTGCGTGATTGTCACTCGCGTGAACGAGCGCCAATTTGCCTGTGATTTCGGGCATTTGTCGGCGATTTCTCAAAACCTGTCGGCGAGCCAAAATCGTGGCTAAAATCATGCAGTCTGAACTCGGCATAAGATGATGAAAACAATACAATAGACTTTCTCAGATGCGGCCGCGATCTAATGACGGACAAAACTATCTCTAATATCGCTGGTCAAAAAAACTCTTAACTCCATTTGAGCTTGATCCTGGTAAAATGTTATAATATAACGACATGTGCAAGTGCCTGATCATTTAAAAAGCCACAACACCAATAACACAGTGTTTAATTATTTTGATATAATTTTCCCCCCTTCACAAGTTTGGACATAAGGTTTCAGCCTGACAGTAGGCTAGAGTTCTCAACGGGCCTGAAAATTATTACCGGACCCGACTCAGCCCGTGGCTTTTAAAGCCCGGATGCGCGCAAGTGCGGTGTTGACAACAATTTTCAAAGGAAAGTAGCTAACGCCATGCCTGTTTAAATAAAAATCTTCACACAATAATAAATAAAAAGAACTCAAACAGCCAACCAGCGGGCGGGCTACGAGTTTTGAAACAAAATAGGCCTCGCCTACAAACATAATCATATGCTTATATAGGCATCGTGGAGGAAGATCAGTGCATCCGTGGATGAACTGAGGCGTGTTCTCCTCTCAGCCAGCCACCCGCGATGCACTTTGCGCGCAGCAGCCAGACTTTCTTTACGGTGAACAGCAGCGATGAATAATATTTTTATTTTTTATTTATTTATTTATTTTTTTTACTGGGCGGAAAAGATTAAGCCCTGATCCGAGTCATTTGCTGAACCCGTGGGTCCCGTCGGGTTTGTCGGGCCGACCCGACCCGTTGAGAACTCTACCCGACAGTGATGGAAAATAAACTTCAAAAAGCATATTGTATCAGGGAAAGCAATATTGAACAATATTAAGTTGTCTCTATACTTTCTATACATTTTAAAGTTTCTTTTAATCGAAGTTGGAAGACTACAGCTTTTTTGAGGGCACATGCTTCTCCCTGTCTCTATAGGAATGGCATCTCCAACCAGCATGTTAGCCGAGGAGCAGGTGCACTGTTCCATCTGTCTGGATGTGTTTACAAACCCTGTCTCCATCCCTTGTGGACACAACTTCTGCATGGCCTGCATCGGCAGCTACTGGAAGTCCAGTGCCCTCTTTATGTGTCCGATGTGCAAAAAGACATTCTTCAAGCAGCCTGACATCAGCATCAACACAGTGCTGAGGGAAATCGCTGAGAAATTTAAGGCAATGAAATCCAATCCCGTCGCAAACTTTCAGATGACAATGCAGCTGGACCCAGGACTCAGGACCCATGAGGAGCTCCCGACAGAAATGCCTGAACTGATTCCTCCTAATGGGCCGTGGGCCCAGACGGTGTCCTGCGACGTGTGCACTGGGACTCAGCGTCGGGCGGTGAAGTCCTGCCTGGTTTGTTTAACGTCTTACTGTGAGGAGCATCTGAAGACGCACACTGCCCGCTTCACCAAACACAAGCTGATCGAACCTGTGCAGAACCTTGAGGACCGTATGTGTAAGAAGCACGAGAGGTTGCTGGAGCTGTTCTGTAAGAAGGATCAGACCATTGTGTGTGTGCTATGCACTGAGATGGACCACAGGGCACATTACACAGTTCCTGTCGAACGAGAGTGGACAGAGAAAAAGGTAAAAGTGCCACTTCTCATTGGTAAAAAAGCTCATTCTATTGTTTTGTCCTCTATAAATAATGAACAACTGGATGACAATGTAACGCTTCAATTTACTAAAAATATTGCAATGACCTGGAAAGGAAGCTACAAGCTCTGAATGTCACTGATAAATATGACAAACACTGTGATACCCATCATGCTCATACATGCTACAATTATTCCAGTGCTGGCACACCTCTACCCAGATTTCTCTCAACATGGGGTAAAAAGCATCATAGTCAAGTAAAAAATAAATTGTCAGAAAATAGAAATATAATTAAATTTGAAGTTTACTAAATTTGAAGTTAACAAGTAAAAGTAAACATTACTTTACTCATTACTTCTTACTGCCTGAATAAAGTAATCAGATCATGTAAATAATGGATGGCCGACTTAAGTCCTGGTGCGCCACTATCCTGCAGAGTTTATCTCCAGCCCTAATCAAACACCTGAACAAGGTAACCAGTGTCTTCTGGACTAAGAAAGCTACAGGGTTGGAGATAAACACTGCAGTACAGTTGCCTGCCCTATTCTGGTTTCCCAAATAGTCTGCACAGCTGGTGTATAAAAGCAGTAATATTTCCTAAAAAGTAAACACAGGAAAAAGTATTTTATGGAAATGAATGGCTTAATAGTCCAAAATGAATTGGAAAAATATCTAAGGAACCAAGGATGCTTCACTTTGTAATTGTGCTTTTCAAGGATTTACTAGGATACAGATAGACTGCATCACTAAAAAGAGCTATGCCAGAGCACGTTTAAAAAGTTTAACACAATTTATTGTGGTCGACAGGCCGTGTTGAGGAAAACTGAAACTGAAGTTCAGCAGATGATTCAGGACCGATTGAAGAAAGTTGATGATATCAAACACTCCATAGAGTTGAACAAAGTAAGTTTAAGTGTTTATGTATCTATTTCAGATTAGTTAACATGAGCAGATACTATAGCCTTTCTCATCTTCAATACTAATCCACAGAGATCCTGGTTTGACTTAAGGTACACTTTGTAACTTTTGCAACTAGAGGTTGATGCTTAAATCGACAAGTTACCAGCAAAGAACATTGGCTGCATCCAAAATCGTATATTTCCCTACTATATAGTTGGTGAAAACAATAAGCAACAAGAGTAGTATGAGCAAATTCACAGTGCTCATAAAAAAGTATGCAAAAAGTACCCAGATGAGATTCTGAAGTGTACAAAGAAAATATTCCTCCTTGTTGCAAAAAAGATGTAGCCATTCGTACCTAATTTCTATATTTACAGTAACAATGAGGAATGACATGCAACTGAACAATTACCATGAAATATAAGTCAAATCAAGTATATTTACATAATATAGATTGCATCAAAGCAGCTTAAAAGTATAATTCAAAACATAATAACAATGTTTCTGGAAAAACATCCACATTTGGTAGAGCTGATCAAGGGTATTACTGATTGGTTAATTAATTTGAATATACCCAAATGAGCAAGCCAAAGGCAACAGTGGCAAGGAACTGAAAAACTCCATCAAGTGACCTAATGGTGTCCGAAACTCCATCAGGTGATCCAATTAAAAAAAAAAAAAATACCTGGGAGAATCCAGGCTCAGTCGAGGGCGAGTTCTCCTCTAGAGTTTATGAACTAGAGGACAGATTTATAATAACTGTAAGGTAAAAATGTATATCTCTAAACAGACTTTAAACGTGAACCTGTGATAAACGCTGGCGTTCACATTCGCAATAATTGATTCTGTAGTTATGTGCGTTTGAATATATGTGCACAGGTTTGTAATTCCCTCATGCCTGATCGGGTGTAACGATGAACCGAACCAGAAAAACGTGATACAGAACTCACGAATCGAATCGCGATTCTCTCATTGCATCCGGAACACGCCTCGCCCAGCCCGGCTCAATGTACTGGTTGTGTACAGTACACAACGAATTCAGTTTTGTAGCCTAACCACCATTAAACGTACAGTATGCAATTTTTGGCCACCAGGGGTCACTCATTTAAAATAATAGCAAAAGACGTACTTTGACGTCGGGAAAGAGCGTGGGCTCACGGGAGTTGTTGTCGCTGTCAATGACGACCAGCTCAGCTCATGACATGACAGCATCGTTTCACAAAATATACGGATATACGGCATCTCTCTGTAGATTTAGCTTGTCAAAAAGCTTTGAATGCAACCCCAATGTTTACCTGTGTCATGCTTCTCCTGTCCCAAACCCTTCTCGGATCATATTTTTTACCCGTACGTTTGAGCTTTACTGAGCTGGCTGTAGCAGCAGAACGTGCAGGCAAAGCGTAATCGTGGTCCATAACTATAATACAGACGAATATAAATATTTATATTACGCCCCGTCAATGAATGACCTATTTAAAACATTTTTCATATATAGGGCGCACCGGATTATAAAGCGCATAAGATACTGCAGTCAAACGTTTGACTGGGTTTGCGTTATGCATCCACTATGTGCTAAGGCTAAAGGGAATGTAGCGAGTGCGCGGCGCCGGAGGTGAAGCGTTTATTCAGTAAGCATGAGCGCGCTGGAGTGGGCACGTAACTTACATTCGCTGCCTGACTCATATGAGTATTCAATGTGCGCCAGTGGTGTAGTGCAGGGTATACGCAGGTATACGGCGTATACCCACTTCCTTTTCAGTCGGCATTGCGTATACCCACTTCTAAATCCCCTCTGATGCACATCATTTAGTTGCTAATCCAATTGCGTGAATAAAAAAACACCCCGTTAGAGTTGTACCCGTAATATTAACTCTAATTTGTTGCTGCAATGATTCTCCCATCGCGACGATAACTGACCTTCTCATCCGATCTGCTTCAGCACTCACCTGCTCGCCAATGTCAAAATGTTCGTGAGACCAATCAAAGAATGCAGTATTTTTGTTCATAGAAGCGCGAGCCGAGCGCGAATCGCAACGCGGCGCTTCACTTCAGTTAACGACAGTGCGAGATATGCAAGTAGCTCAAATTTACGTCTGTTTTTCAATAGACGTTTTAAATGACCGACAGAAATAATCAGTTTGATTAAAGGCAGTGTAAATTACAAGCTCAATTTAACAACAAAAGCACCCTATTAAATATATTGCCATTATTATTGTATATATATTTGTATAACATTTTTTCGAATGTGTTTGACTTGTCTGCGTTTGCGCCAATTGCATCATTTAGCCAGAGGGTGGCGACAAGTGACTGTCTTTTTGAGTGAGCAATTGAACCATTAATTAAATTAACAGATTAGTCCAAAAAACATTGATTAATTTAGGAAAGAAAAGTCGCTGAAAATGGAACTGATTCTCATGTTTAAGAATCTGATCAAATAGGTTACTTCATGCTTTTAAAGCTATTGTTGTCAATTTTTTTGGCCATCAAAACACCTTAAAATGCTCATTTCGAGATCAGGAAAATCAAAATTTTCTCGGGGGGGCATGCCCCCGAACCCCCCTAACAATAAAATTTATGGGACCTGGCACCTAGGTATTTAGAAAACTATATAATACTACTGATTCTATGTGTTCTATTGTATTCATTATACCTACTCTATTCTATAGTCTTGCATATTGAATACTAATGCAAGACTAGTAGTCTTACATGTCATTGTTTATAACACAGGGCGTTCATCCTTTGCTGGGACGCTTAAAAAATATTGGGGGCATAAATTAAGAGTATACCCACTTCTCCAGGCACCACTACATCACTGATGTGCGCGGCTCGCTGACAGCAACAGCTGGCTGATTTGAATGAGACAACCCGGTTACTGTGAACGGAGAGCGCTTTATGAACATTCTGTGACGCGCGAGCAGCACCGAGGACAGTGTGTCTGTTAAGAGTGAGCGCTCGTGAGCGGGCACGTGATTTACACACATAAAAATACGTACAACTTTTTTTTCTTCGTTATTTTCTTTGCTTTATTGGTGGTAGTCCAGTGTTCCCCTTTGTGTTTGGCGGGTTTCGCCGGGTTCTGCAGGAAGTTAGAGAAAATAGAGGTGTCAAAGGTTATATGACGCCATAGACGGGCGACGAAACGGAAATAAAGAAACGTCCCGTGACTTCGAATTAAACTATAAATTTCTCCGTATTTTAAAGTTGGTGGAAACTGTCGGGATAATGTAAGTACACATCTAAATGAAATAGGCTATATAGATACATTTATTTTTGCTATTTTTAAAGCAGAAAAAAATACATATTGTGGCTTTAACACCAAATAACAAGGTCCGTGTTTTGTTACTTGCGATTATAAGCAAGGTATAATATTTCAAATTCTGTCTATTTGATCACAAAATTCAAACAATAAATGGCGTTTTGGCGCTCTTTGATGTGGAGTGACAGTTCGCTGTATAGGCTTACAAGGCTCGTCATCTCAAGCGGCAGCGCGGCGCGCGAGTAGTAAACACAATCATCTCTTCCCAATCCTCAGTTACAGAAAGGACACCTGAAGGTATGTTGAAAGATACAGTATACTTACTGAAATGCATTATAACTCGTGTAATCGCTCAATCAGTGTTTCAGCAGCAGAAAGACGTCAATAAAACAGCTTAGCTTGTCAATAGCATTGCATTTACCTCAACAGGCAAGTGATTCAGTGTCCACAACTTTGGTTCCTATAAATCTCTTGCACTAGGTTAGCCTATATATAAAATAAAATATAAAATATAAAATATATATATATTTTACACCCGTTACCTAATAATTACCTAGTAACCTTAAACTCCAAAATTTAAAAAAAAAAAAAAATCTATCCAGAAATTTGGTAATCACTGATCATACATTAAACCGTTAAGAGAAACAAATGTGTATGCATCATTGTACCCAGCACTTCCGAAAATGCACTTCTGAATAAGTCTCTGTCCCCAGCACATTGATGCCCATGAGTGAGATTTCCATGACACAGATTGGCACAAGTGATGTGATGACCACATTTCATTACTCTGAGTTTGCCGGAAATAATCGTTGCTTTTCCCCAAAATGGTACACTGAAACAGTGAAGTAAAAATGCTGTAATTTGATGCTGCATATATTTGCTTTTAAATCTTTTCCTGGTGTTTTTCGAATGTGAATTGGTTGATTCCCTGGACTGAGTATGATGACATCATTGACACTTTCTATAATCGGCCTAGTAGACACATGTAAAAGCTATGTTGTAGGCTGTTAGCTGAAACAGTGAAGTAAATATGCTGCCCCTAAATTTAAAGATGGGAACCCCAAAAATAAAATTCTGGCTGCGCCCATAGACAGTAAAAGAAATGGACAGAGCGATCACATTGGAACTCCATTGAGACGATTGAAGCCCCTTTTGGGCGATTTTTTAGCACTTCCGTCCCTGACGCGCAGACTCAAACAGAGCTTGACTATGTAATGTGACGAAAGCAACCCGTCTGTCTTCTAGTGCTGTGGTATGAGAAATCTGAATCATTCCCTTCCGAAACATGCAGAGGCGGAGAGTGTGAGTAGGAGCTGTCCATGAGCTAGGAGAAGGAGACAATTCTGCTAGGTATTCTGATTAAATATTTTGTCATTTTGCCTCCACGTTTCTCCTCCTGTCCATACGGTAATCTCTCTACTGTGCGACAGAGAGTCGCGCGTGGGTATGACGCAATCGTTAGCCTACTTTCACTAAAACTGCTTCTATGGGGCCATGACATAAGCTACAAGGTAATGGAGCATTTTACACATTGTCGTGTTTCTTTAGAAATAAATAAAGGACAAATGGGGTCTTCAAAGTGATGCAAAAATGAATGGGAGTCAATGGGAATGCTAACGCAAGTGAAGTTCTGCTACAAGATGGCAGCTCCCGAGAGGTTTTAACTTCCGGTCGTTGGATTACCCCCTTGGCTGTGCCCCTGGTCTGCACTAATTAGTTTGTATCTCCTCTCAAACACAGAGCAGCGCTAAGAGAGATATTGAGGACAGCATGCAGGTATTCTCGGATCTGATCAGAGCAGTCCAGAAGGTCCAGGCCGAGCTGGTGTTGGACATCGAGGCGAAACAGAAGAAGACAGAGAGCTGGGCCAACCAACAAATACAAGAACTGGAGCAGGAAATAGATGTTCTGAAACTGAGAAACACAGAGTTGGGGTATCTCTCACACACTGAAGACCACATTCACTTCCTGCAGGTAAAATATTTTTACCCTATATTTTTTTTTTTACTAATGTAAAAAGTCTTCACTGTCAATTTTGTTGATGTGGATAATTTGATTCAAATTTAAGAATGATTAAACAAATCTAGATACCCATGACTTTTTAAGAACTCATAAGCATCTTGCATAATTGACAGTGCTAAACGTGACCTCCAAAGTGTTTTGTGATCAATGATGGTAACAAACATTCAAAGGTAGCAGGATGTATTATCTTTTTCAAGATGTATTATTCAGAGTTTGCTAACAAATAGTTTAGATATACAAAGATGGCACACTTATATTACTATGAATGGGAGAAAATGCAATGCCCAATATGGTGTAATAATTCCCGCCTTCTAAGTAAAAGAGACTATTGCTAATTAGTAAGGTCACTGCATTACTGCATCTGCCGTTAAAAGCTCCGGATGCTAACGAAATATTGGCGAGTGAACAGATATTCCTTGAAAGGGAATTTGCTGCTATTCTCTGTTGTATCCCACACAGCTTTTTTTTTAAATGTCCACTGTCTTCCCCAGAACTTTACATCATTAATGGCACATCCAGACACTAAAGACTGGTCTGAGACCTGTGTGCATGCTGATCAGTGTGTTGGCACCACCAGAAGAGCAGTGCTCAAACTAGAAGAGACACTTACAGAAGAAGTAGACAAACTTGTAGAAATGGGTAAGAACTTTACTGTTACAGTATTTTACTAATGGGCATCACTCTTTTTCTGCCCCTATACTTTATATTCACCTCAACAAGTGGCACAGTGTTAACCATTAACTGTCACTGTCCCACAAGTCGTTTGCATTATATTTTTAAAACAATAATATCTTAGTAAAAAAATCTTAAGTAATATTGACAAACTGTGTATCATTTGAAAGCTTACAATCTCTAGTTTCCATATTTGGTGATTTTCAAAATAAATTACAGAGGAGCCGTAATTTATCAATTTGCAACAAGAATATACTCCTACTCCTTCATACTCCTAAGGCGTGTTCAGACCTTTATTTTGAAATAGCAATGAACATGAATTAAAAAAAAAATGGTAGAAATCTCAGTTTGTTTTCATGCCAAGAGTTCAAAAGATAGCATCCATTAAATTACAGAAAAAAAAGTCTAAAAATGTTTTAAATATAAATAAAAAAATAATAAATTCACCATTTGTGATGTGGCATGGAGCTATAACGCACATGCATATGGAATGCCAAAGCTGACTTAATTAAAAATAAATAACTACGTAAATAAATATACGAAGAAATGTAAAAAAGGCAAAAATACAGAAATAAATATATAAAGAAATGTAAAAAAGTACAAATAAATGAGTATTTATACTTTAATTTCCTTATTTATGTATAATTGTATTTTTTCACACATTTATTTATTTATTTATTTATTTCTACATTTATTCATTTATTTATTTACACTTTTATTTATTTCTACATTCATTTATGTATTTATGTTTTTATGTCTACATTTATTTATTTCCACATTTATTTATTCCAACATTTTTTGTCCGTATGCTAATGAGGGGGGCGTGTTTTAACTTAGACATGAGCAATCGAGCTCAGAGTGGCAGTGCTGAAGTTTTGAGGCCACAGTGACACCTTGTGGAGTGTGACCAAACGGAACGCAAGATCTGTGTGGGCAATATCACATTTTAAGTCGTGACTCGTGTACAGTACTGTATATCACCCTAACTGTATGTAGGGTAGGCTATATAGGGTTAACACACATAGCACACATGAATATGATAGCTGATAGCTTGCTTTTGGCTTGTGATTATTGACGATGAGACTCACACCAGCGCAGAACATGGAGAGAAACCAGCGCACATTTCACTGACTCTCATGCAAGCATATTGATCAATTAGTTTGAAATGCGACTCAGTCCGCGGTTTACATTCCTCGCGTTTCCAAATTTCGTATGCATAACAGATGACAATTCAAATGCTTAAAACGCAACCCATATTTAGATGGTCAGATTAATCACGAGCCATCAATTTTGAATTATTCTTGAATCAAACAAAAGGGGCTCATAAACGCAGTCAGCCACACATCTCGCCATGCTTTGGAGCACAGAAGAATCCTGCTCATTCAAACAGCACCGTTTGTGCCCGTGGTCGTGGTGATATTTCCCCCTATAAATTGATTTTATATCTACCCAAACCTAGGCTATACATCATCATATATGTCAAGTTCTTAATATTAATCGATAAACTACTCAGTTATAATAATAAATAAGGCACTATGGCTGTTATCAGTAAAATCAAATTAACAAAAGTCATTAAAAGTCAAAATCTTAATACAGAATGCATGGCGTGAGATGCATGGCTGACTGCGTTGAAAGCGACTTGGCAATCATATAATATGCATATATTTAGTACAGTGCAGAGATCATTTTTAGGTTGAAATAATTAGGTGATTATTTAACTCACAACAGTTAACTTTATAGCAGTTAAAAATAAGTTGCTACTTAACCGGGCTTTTACCCCACATAACTTGAGACAGGGAAGTTCAAGGATTTAATTCATTATATTACTCTCCACATTAAGTGTGATAGGTAAGAATAAAGTGATATCAGTTCTTAAAGTTATAATAACATTAGACCGTTTCCCGGGAGGTACACATAACGTTGTGGGTGCACAACGCGCATACACTTTGATTCTCTCACCAACACAAATGCAGCAGTTTTTATTTTTGCAAATCATACATTATAACAAGGAAAAATATGAACACTTCCAACTTACACATTTAGGCTACCCAAAATTTTCAGGCTAATTGTAGTAATGACGGATCATACCTGTTTGGCAAAACACAGATGTAGCTACTATAAGGACATAACTTACCCCCATGCAACGTCACTTCTCTGTCTTTTACGGCCATGACAAGAACGTCAGTCTTCTCGGCTGAGAACGCTCCTGGTGCGCTCTTATTATCATATTTTTATTATCATAATAATAACAACAAACCGCCATATTTTGTTTTGACATCCTGCTGCAAGATAATTAGGTGATTGACGAACGACTTCATTGCGTATGTCACGCGACAAATGAACGGAAGACTCGGAAGGTAAAGTAATCATTTATGTTCCCTGTAAATCATTTTTTACCGCATTATGATTTCTTAATTCAGAATATGATCAAAATTGCGTAGGTGGATGTGATCGGGGAATTTGGCTGTTAAAATTATACCATTTAAAGCCACTTAAATAAACGAAATGATTCGAATGTCTCAGAGAGTCAGTAAAATTAACTTCCTATTACCCAGTCATGACTCGTGAAAGCAGGGGCTCGCCGCTCGCCGGCGCTGGGGGGCGGCGGAAGCTAAATCAGTCATGACTCGTAAGAGCGGGGCGGCCGTAGCTCAGCAAATCATACAGTATAAATAACCTAGTTTGTGAATTGTTTATTCCCGGTTGGCACAAATTTTGCCGCCCTTACAAAAGCGCCGCTCTAGGCAATTGCCTAGTTCGCATATATTTACGCGCCGGCCGTGATCAGACCTGTTGAAGTGCAGTTTCTGTTCATGTGTGCTATAAACAGTTAGGATGATATACACGACTTAAAGGGCACCTATTATGCCCCTTTTTACAAGATGTAATATTGGTCTCGGGTGTCCCCAGAATGTATTTGTGAAGTTTCAGCTCAAAATACCCCATAGTTAATTTATTATAACCATTTGAAAATGTCATTTTGGGACCTGATTAAAAATGAGCTGTTATGGGTGTATGCCACCTTAAATGCAAATGAGCTGCATATCCCCGCCATGCCTTTGGATGAGGGCGTAACTTGATACCTATGGCAGTTGGTAAGCAGAAGGGGAGAGCGAGAGACGCGCTGTTTTGAATGTCATTCAGCGTACGTTTGAATCGGAATATATAAATCGTACTAAGAGACTCGGGCAGAATAAACATATGAGAATGGACCAGTATGTCTCGGTATGGTTATTTGATACATTTATGTACTTATAGAGTTGTAATCGCGTCTTTTTGCAAGTATGGATGTGCAACACACACACACAAACACACACAAACACTAATGCTGGCGCATTTTTTGAAACTACATACACATTCTGTGATAAAGTTTGCTACGTACAAGCGAAATTACATTTATGCGAGGGACCTGTGGCGTCATGTTTAGCTTGTCATACAGGTGCTTCTGTGGCAAATGTGAGAAGATGGCTAACTTAAAGAACAACAACATATATGCAGTTTTTAATACAATATCTTTATATTTATAAACGTGTGGTTACACACTATACAAATGTTTAAATTATATACACAGACATCCTACAACGACAACTTTAGACGCATAATTTGTTGTTGAATTGGCTGACAGATTGAAATGACTATTTGCTCAAAAATGATAAAATACACTTACTAGAGGTGACGTTGGATCGCAAACAGTAGACGACAATCCACACTTGAGGATTAATTTTTAAGCCACAACAACAGGATTAACCCACGAGTCCACGACAGAACACTTATATTTCCAAGTGACATTACCGGCTGTCGTTGAAACAATGGAGGATGATGTGTACAGATCACCGAGGGCGGGGTCTAGGCCACAACCACACTGTCAATCAAACCCCTTGCTCAATTCTACGTCACAAACTGCTGAATCTTAGAACAGCTCGTTCTGAGACAGTGCAGATTATTTATTGAGATTGAAAAAAAAAAACACTGGGTGGATTTTTATCATTCTAGGGTGGTTTTGCTCACACACTGCCAACACACATTTATGTTCAAACACCATGTAAAAGTGAATTTTCCATAATAGGTGCCCTTTAAAATGTGATATTGCCTGCACAGCTCTTGCGTTTCGTTTGGTCACACTCCACAAGGTGTCACTGTGGCCTCAAAGCTTCAGCACTGCCACTCTGAGCTCATTGCTCATGTCTGAGTTAAAACACGCCCCACTCATTAGCATACGGACAAAGAAATGTTGGAATAAATAAATGTGGAAATAAATAAATGTGGAAATAAATAAATGTGAAAATAAATAAATGTAGACATAAAAACATAAATACATAAATGAATGTATAAATAAATAAAAGTGGAAATAAATAAATGAATAAATGTAGAAATAAATAAATAAACGTGTGAAAAAATACAATTATACATAAATAAAGAAATAAAAGTATAAATACTCATTTATTTGTACTTTTTTACATTTCTTTCTTACATATGTATGTATTTATTTATGTATTTTTGCTCTTTTACATTTCTTTGTATATTTATTTATGTATGTATTTATGTTGAATTAAGTCAGCTTTGGCATTCCATGCGCGTTCTTTGTATGTGTTTCTTAGAGGTTGAATTCATATCAAAATCTGCCAAACTTCCTATAATACTTCTCAATAGGATGCGCCCAAACAAAATCTTACTGAAAGCTAATTTTTCCATCTTAAAATTTTAAACACAGCTTATTCAGATTTTTAGCTTAAATTTTTCTGCAGTTTTAGAGTACCCCAGGTTTTCAAAATTTATATTTTATATAAAATATAAATAATATTCTTTTTTTTACATTTTTACAAAGACTATCTCCAGAGCACAAACGGAACTGCTCATGCGCGAGGTTAATGCTGTGTGCCTGTGTGTGTGAGGTTAAAGCACAAGCAGACCATCTACGTGACGAGCTGGACTCCATCATATGTACACAACAATAATCGTTTACTTCGTATTTACTATCGTATTTTAATCCTTTTATTTTAAATATTTGGCATGTGTGTGTGCTGCTGTGCGTCCCTGTGTGTTTAATAAGCAGAGTGTATGCACATTGTTGGACCTGCCTATAGGAGCAAATTCGCTCTTTAAATAACAAAAAATAAATAAAAAATTGAGACCAGGTTTCAGTTGGTCACTGGCACAGTCTATTTATGTTGCTTAAAAATAGCAACGCACCAACAATGTGCCTGAACACACCTAGTTTTCAAACCAGCGTGCCCATGGGCACACAAATAGAAACGTGAAAATGATAACTGTGTCGGACTGAAACTAGCAAAAAAACGTGTGTCGAGCTTGCCGCTGCATTGCGCCAGGTGTAAAATGGGGCCCTAAGCCTATTCTAGACTAAAATGTCTAAGTTCTAATGTAACCCCCGGAACGGAGGTTATGTTAGAACTGAACTGATGAGATTAAACAAGCCAATGCACATTGGCCTGCAAGATTTGCATCGCACAACCTACCCTGTGATTCAGGTATAAGGAAGTGTGTTGAGACCACTCAACAAACAGGTTACACTTCAAACATAGGCGTGTGTTTTCTACGTGCCTCGTAGAGGGTGCTCTTGTCGAAGTGATAGATCACTGGTGGTGACTTGGTAGATCACCTTATCCTCCACGTCCCGTCTAGAGACCTCATCTGGGGGTTCCAAAGATGTCCCTGTGTGTGTGTGAAACTGCCCCCGTTTCTAAGCACACTTTTAAAAAGTGCAGTTGTGTTTATTTTATTTTAGATTACATTTTAAAATATATTGTGCTTTAATAATTTTTTGTTGTGCCTTAAAGTACACTTTTTATGTGTTGACAAACATACAAATGCACAAACATTATTATTCAAATATATAACATGACATTAAAGGTTTTTCTAAAGTTTTAATGAAGTAAAATAATTATAAAAACCTCTTAAGTACAATCCAACTTTTACTTTATTTATTAATTTATTTATTTGTGTCATCTTAAACAGAGCTGAGGAGAGTTCAGAAGTACTCAGGTAATGTTTCCTTGTTCATTTAATCGGTCATATAGCACTAGACCACATTCAAATGGGTTTATTACTGCCCGGTCTATTTGATAATCTACTCATGTCTCTGTTGTATGTCCCTGTGAAGTGGATGTAACCTTTGACCCGGACACTGCTAACCCTTGGCTGCAGCTATCCGAGGACAGACGTCAGATGCGTCATCTCGGTGCATGGCAGGACCTGCCCGATACACCAGAGCGCTTTGATACAGTGGTTATTGCACTCGGCCGTGAAGAATTGTCCTCCGGACGCCGTTACTGGGAAGTTCAGGTGGGCGAGAAGGACGACTGGTACCTAGGTGTCGCCAGGGCATCTGTAAACAGAAAAGGGAGGATTTCGGTGAGTACGGCTCACGGTTATTGGGCTTTAGCTATGAGGAAAGGGCGAGAATATCGTGTTTCTTCCTCTCCACCCCTCCTGCTTTCCATCGAGCCCAAGCTGAAGAGAGTGGGCGTATATGTGGACTACGAAGAAGGACAATTGTCATTCTATGATGTACAAAACAAAACTCACATCTACACCTTTGTGGACTCGTTTAAAGAGAAACTCTTTCCGTTCTTCTACCTCTACTGCTGCGATAAGGCCTCTGACACTATGACGATCTGTCCCATGCAAGAGACGTCTCATACTAAACAGTGCTGAAACACGAGCTCCATAAAGACTTGGTCTGATGAAATGACCTGCAGTACTGCTGTTTCTATCCTGATACTATGTGTGTTTGAGAACTGCTTTCTTTGCCTTAATTTCCTGAATGTTATATAGATATTTCTACAAAAAAAAAAAATTAAAAATCAGTTTTATTGCATGGCCATACAAGAGCAATTATGACAAAGCATACAAAAAAAATAAATAATTATAATTAATCAAAACATTTGTTATGTATTATGTGTATAACTGAATAACATCTCATGTTACGACTGTAACCCTGGTTTCCTGAACGCCCCTGTGTGATTGCGTCGTAATGCACATGTGTAATTAGTCCAATAAAGATGACAAGACGTCATAGGCGGGTGACGTCATCAACCAAGAAACTATAAAGAATACCTGAAAACAGACCGTGCTAGCTTCAGATAGGCCAAAGCAAGTCGATCACAGGCATGTAGGGAGTATGGCTGGGCGACGCAGCGTCTCGTTCCCTCTCAGGGTTACAGTCGTAACCTGAGACGTAACCTTACAAGGGAAATTGAGCTTCGTCGAGATGCTGTACCCACTACGCTATAATAGCAAATCCCTGTTCTGTGCGAAGTCATTGCGCATAGTAAGAAGCAAGCACCCTAGACCATGGAGTGGAGCCTTGATCCAAAGTCATAGAAATCCACCCCTAGAAATCTGGGTGGTAGAACCAAGCTGAATTCTTAAACCATTTCTATAGTGAGCAGGACCCAACAAGATATATTTGGCAGTAACTTACACGCTGCCAGAAAATCCAAAAAGGGGACCAGTCTCTCGAGACTGGTTGCACAGCCACTTCGGTGCCCTGTAATGGCGAACCAGCAGGGAACAACTTTCTTCGTGATAACGACTGTCCTTAGATATGTATTATCCCAAGACGACTATGGCTGGGACTACTAAAAAGTACCCAGCCTATCGAGACTGGTCCCTATTATAGCTTGAGAAGCCAATCCGACATCCTGAAACGGATGACCGGCAGGAAATAACTGAACTGACCCCTCTCTGCTTGTGTAACTTCACAAAAGAGCAGCAACCGTCTTTTTAAAGATGCCTCGCACACCTGTGGCTCATGCCGCGCACCTCTCAGCGCCGGAGTCCCGCGCTGTATGAGGGACGAGCCGCTTACAGCTGTGCCGACCGCGGCTAGCTTTCTTTACTTACAAGAGAGCTAGCCCGTCCCCCGTGCATAGCTTCACCAAAAATGGGTTTATTGTGTGTTAGTTCCGCCGAGGCTGGACCTGTTCGCCACTATCACGCCCTCTTATCTGCTCAGGCTATTCAGCTTTGTGTCTTTACTGCTGTGGCTCAGTGGTAAAACACAAAGCTTTTAGCGCCAGAGACCCGTGATCGATTCCGGCTCTTGCAGATAATTTTATGTAGCTCTGAGCTCGCGGCCAGCGTTACGTTACAGAAAGCGGCCGCGCTCTCCCGCGCACATGCGTCAGCGGCGACATGAGAAACGAGTGTGTTTTTAACCCGCCGAGGCCGGTTAAGTACCCATCTCTCTAACGTTTCTCTTTCCTCGTTCGAGCGGCCGAAATTGTCTATATTGCAGCAACGAGCCTGTCATAACATGAACGCCTGCAATAAGGCCGACAGATTAAGTTTGACGCTATTTCTGTTCAAGTGTAATAGGTGCCCACACCCCTGTGCTCACCCATATTAAAACACAGCATTCCCGTGTCTAACAGAACACACTCTCTTAGCTGGCTATGCCGCTAGAGTGTTATCTGTAACAGATGTGCCCACGACTGTGCTCACATCTTCTTTCTGCCCGCTCTATTACAGGGCCAGGTCGCGCGCATCCCAGCGTCTTCAGTCTCGTTGCAGCGCTCACGTTTCTACATGCACGCGGCCCCGCGCGCGTCACAAGTGCAGCCCTTCAGGCTATATATAGCCTTCTGCCGCTTACAGCGCTCACGTTTCTAACACGCACTTGCTTGCGCGTCACTTGTGCAGCCTGTATCAGGCTAAAATGCAATCAGGCATAAGTGCATAACGTCTGGTTGGTTCCGCTTACGGCAAACATGCTATAAGTGTAGTATATGTGCCCACAGCTCAGTGTTCACTCCTACACACAAACACCACACCCGTGCCCGTGACCACGCTCGCTCATCACACCATGACTCACTCCCCATTCACGTTTATCGGGAAGTCACTCACTAAACAGCCATTGGCTGTTCGCGAGCCGTCACGCACAAGCACTGTAAGCGCGCTCACACACTTGTTCAGCCTGCTATGTGTGTACACATACATGTGTATGTATACACACGCCTTTTGTGTAGAGTATGTGCCCACAATCCTGTATTTGCCCATACACAAAAGCACCACACTCCTCGTGTCTCTGTCAGAGCCCACTCACATAAAGCGGACACTGCCCGCTCGAGTGTCAGAGTTCAGAGTTCACACCCACGAGCCGTGCATGTGTCCCTCCTCTGCATAAAAGCCTCTTGTGTAGAAAAATGTGCCCACAATCCTGTGTTCACCCATACACAAAAGCACCACATGTCCCGTGTCTCTCTCAGAGCCCACAACCATAGAGCGGACACAGCCCGCTCGAGTGTCAGAGTGCATAAGTCCCCCCTCTGCCCGCCCTGTTACACGGCCCATAAACTCCTCTCTGAGTGTAAGTCCCGTTGCCTTAACTATTCTAGCGTGCCCACACACTGTGTCCAGCCCGCTATGTGCAACAATCAGGGCGATATAGCCATTCACCCGTTAGCGTCGCGCTTCTAAGCGTGGGAAGCTATTCCGGGAATCTCCCCATGGGTGCTAAGCACAATAAAATACGGCTCTCTGTTACAGTTCTGTCGCCGCCGTTCACGCTTTCGGGTGCGGCTCGAAACTACAGTGAGTTCAGAAGCAGCAAACACGCTTCACTCAGAGATCTGAAAGATGCCTATTTTCAGATCCAGATAAATCCCTGTCACAGGCCTTTTCTACGTTTCGCCTTCGACGGCCAGGTTTATCAATACACAGTCCTCCCGTTCGGCCTATCCTTAGCACCCCGTACGTTCATGAAGTGCATGGATACGGCGCCCCCCCCGTGCGGAGTCAGGGGCTAAGAATTTTTAACTATTTGGATGACTGACTGATTTTGGCACAATCACAGATGGAGTTACTGTTTCATCGTACAGTTCTCCTCGACCATCTGAACACATTGGGCCTCTCTGTCAACTGGACAAGGAGCTCACTTCAGTCCAGTCAGAGGATTTCCTTCCTGGGAATAGATGTAGACTCAGTGGCTATGACGGCTCGCTTATCTACACAGCGCGCGCCTTGATTAGCGTCTCGCCGCATCCTTTCAGATGGACACCCTCACGCCTCTGAAAACTTTTCAGAAGGCACTGGGTTACATGGCCTCAGCCTCCGCAGTTCTTCAGCTGGGTCTACTGCGCATACGCCCCCTTCAGCTTTGGTTGAAGAGCCGTGTGTCTCACCGTGCATGGACCACGGGCCGCCAGCTAATCAAAGTTACGCAGACCTGTATCTTGGCTCCATGGACAGTGACAGAATGGTTTCAGTGGGGTGTTACCATGGGGACCGTCTCTCGTTGCTTTGCCAGAGGGAGTGTTAAACACGATCATGAACGCCAGAGCGGCTTCTAATGGAAGCTCTATGCGTCAAAATGGTCTGTGTTCTCAAAATGGTGCACCGACAAAAACCTAGACCCTCTGTGGTGCGAGGTGTCGTCTTTACTCGTCTTCCTTCAGGAGATGCTGGACAAGGGCAGGTCCCCATCCACTCTCAAGGTTTACGTGGCAGCTGTCGCGGCATTCGCTGAACCCCCACGCGCTCAGTCTCTGGGAAAAGACGAGCTAGTCATCCACTTCCTCAGGGGAGCTAGAAGGATGAACCCCCCGTTGGCCCCTCATTGGCCGCGAGTTCAACCGAGTTCCCTCATAGGCTGTAGCAGTTCTCCCCGAGCGAACCAATGAGCTGCTAGCTAGCCCGCTCATGGTCTGCTGCAGATGAACTGCGTTGACAATTGATAGAAAATTAAAGGATAATTTTTTGGCTTCAACCTCTCAGAAAAGATGAATCTTTCCCGTAGCGTAAGCTAGCTTACGCAGTACTCGTTCCCTCATCTAGAGAGAACCGAGGTTACGTTAGGTAACCGATTCATTTTCTACATCTAACTACACAAAATCATGGGGACAAAGTGAATTTGATAATATTGTTATGATGAGCAGTCTCACCTAAGCTGAGCCTGATGCACCTTCTACACAGAATCCATCATTCATTCGACCCACATGGCTGCCAGAAAACCCAAAATAACTCTATTAGGAGTGCCAAGGACTGGCTGACTTGTCATTTCTCAAAGTAGTTAGCTTGAAGTCTTCAGACGCACTCAAATGCTGAGATTTCAAATGCTTTCATCTTGAGAGACATTGTCAGGATTTTTCCTCAGCAGTCTTATCAAACCTGACACAGATTGTTCCTCATTCAAATGTTAAACTCAACCACGCATTTCAGAAAGCGACTAACACAAATTAAGTTAGAAATAAAAGTAATAATTTTCTTCGGAATATTCAGCACTCTCAAAGCAAACACTTCCCTGTGGATTTGCATGTGTAATTTGCTCACCTGCCCTGCTTTTGCACAATTTACATGGACAACAATGCACAGTGTGAAACATGTGAATATCTTGAGTTTTTTGGGAGCATTCAGCAATCTCAAAGCAAACACTTCCCTGTGGATTCGCATGTGTAATTCGCTCACCTGGCCCATTTTTGCACGATTTACATGAACAACAATGCACAGTGGGAAAGATGTGAATATCTTGATTTCTGTGTGGATAGAAAATATATTCCTCTTAGTAGCTGCAATTATTATTAATTATTAAATTTTCTCAGAAAATGAGAAAGTAAACATAATTAATGGGTTATGAGAACAATTAGCTTCAGTGTTACTTGCATGAGCATTGGTCAATTTCATGATGATAATAATACCTGTTAAGAAACCATGTTAAACAAACAATCCTCTCTGATGTTAATTTAGAACAAAGGTATAAATCATCCTGTACAGTTGGTTGACAATCAAAAGGCTGCAAAGCAAAAGGTAGCAATGCTATTGAGCCGCTTCCTTTGCCAGATTGGAGATATTAATACAGTAGCAATATTTGGACAGAAAGCATAAAACAGTACACGCACAAACACACATGTTGGGTTTTTTGACTCTACATTGACAGAATGATTTTGCCGATACCGATATCAATCCGATATTATTGTTTTATTCTTAAACTAATACAAAATATAGCACTTTTCTCGATTAGCCACCTTAAATACCTCCAGTATATAGTCCACAACAACAGTTGATTATGATAGATTGCCACCCTTTATTCAAACAATACAAAAATAAAAAATATATAAATAAAAGAAAATACAGGTACTTCAGTACTTAAAGTTAGCTAGCTACCAACAGGTTTAGAGTATAAAGATAAACAACAAATCCCCAAAATATATGATCATAATCTATGACAAAAATGCTATTATAAACTAGATTAGTGAATAATACACATTGCTCTTTATATTGTTGTAAAATACATTCATGAAAAACAAGATAACAAAAACCAAGATATATTTTAGATATAGCCAAGGCTACTATAAAATTGAGACACGTTTTAAGTGTATTGCACAGCTATTTAATGAGGCAGTAACATATGATAGATAAGACAGAACCAGAAAGGCTATTAATAAGCTTTAATTGAGTCACTGCATTATGATGTGAAAGGCTCCAATACAGTGCGGCACAAAGCGCTTATGCACATCCCGAGCACAGAATGATGCGCTTGAAGCAACATGGAGTTACGGCGTGCAGCACGTCGAGTCCGCATTGAGAAGTTCAAAGCACAAAGGAAATACACATTGATGGACAGTGTATTACAGTATCTATCTATGCAATCATTTATTGTAACAGTTTTAAATTTCAGTGATTGTGCTCTTATAGTGCTCTGACTCTACTCTAGTGTTGTGATCTAACCGACAATGTCCGACACCCGGTAAAAAGTAACACGATTAAGTAACAGAAATAAAGTCCAGCAAGATAAAGTTGTTTAATGCGAAAATATAGACCTTTATCTACAGATCAACTATAATAATATTAACATTAAATGATCTTGAAGATAGTGTCATCATTGACTGTAACCGAACGCGACGCACTGTTTGAATGCTGAATGGAGAATGACTGACAGCCGCAGAGAGGGTTTATGAAAAGTTTATGTGTTCTTGAATTTAATTACTTAAATATTAATTTCTCTCTCACATAATGGCTTCAGAACACTTATATAGAGTGCACGAAAACGTTATGGTACTTTAGAACTTTTTTTGTGGGGCTTAACAATAACACATAGTAGTATACGCACAATATCAGATTTGGATTGTCCTCGTCTAATCGATACCCGATCCAGCAAAAATGGCAGTATCGGAGCCGATACCAATCCTAAGTATCGGATCGGTGCATCCCTAGTTTTTTATACATTCAAAAATTCATTTAGCAGACTTTATTTACAGTATGTTTGGTTTACCAACCACTAGATGGATTTGACGGACAGAAAGATAAACTTCCTGATCCTTCTGTTTTACAAAATCAAGATTTCCCCTTTCCCTCAAACAGAGATATCAGTTTGATTGACAGCACAAATGACCAATGGACTTGAGTTGGTTCCGTCTTTGTTGGGATGAGGATTAAAGTATGGACGGATTGCGCCATGAAAGCTACATTTAGTAAATGTGTAAATATGTGACAGAGCCACCACATCATAGAAGGAGACCAGAGCCTCCTCAAAGTCCACAAATACTCCCAGCTTCTGTGGTTTGGTGTTGAGATGCAGCAGGACTGGAGGGTCTTCAAAAGCTCCATACATGTTTTGACCACAGAGCACGATGGACCAGTATCCCTCGCTGGGTTTGTAGGAAACTTTTCCTTTCCTGTTCGCGCCTTCTCTCATCACCCCGAGTTCCCAGCCCACCTTCTTCCCTACCTCAACGACCCAGAAAGCTCTGCCCGATGTGATGCGAGGCTTTCCCAGAACTCCTCCAACCAGGTCGAACTGTTGTGGACTGCCTGGGATATCATGGGTTTTTCCAGTGTCTCTGACCACTTTGCCGTCTCCAGTCACCTCTAAGACTGGATGTGCCGTTTCTGCATCCAGAGTCACGTCCACTGAACAAAGACAAGATTCTCAGATACTTGATGTTTGAGCTTCATTTCAATTGTTAACATTAGTTAACTGCATTAACATGAACTAACAATGAACAATACTTTTAAAGTATTTATTAATCATGTTAACTTCAACATTTACTAATACATAATTTAAATCAAAAGTTGAATGGACCTGATCTGACACAAACAAACAGTTGTATTTTTTTATTAATGAACGTTAACAACAATTAATATAAACATCGCAACAAATGTATTAAACATTGTTAGTTAATGTTAGTTAAAGCATTTAAGTTAACTAATTTTACCTTATTGTAAAGTGTTACCAATTATTCCTACACATACCTGAAAAGCTGTGAATTCTTCTAATTTCTGTAATGAGAACAAATAACATCAATCATGATGACAGCCTTACATTTAAAGGACTATTTTACTTCAGCATTGAAATTTCCTAATAATTTAATCACCCCCATGTCATCCAAGATGTCTTTCTTTCTTCAGTCGAAAAGAAATTAAGATTTTTGAGGAAAACATTCCAGGATTGTTCTCCATATTTTTGGACTTCAATTGCAACCAATGGGTTGAAAGTCCAAATTGCAGATTCAATGCAGGTTCAAAGGACTCAAGGTCTCTACACAATCACAGCCGAGGAATAAGGGTCTTATCTCGAGAAACGATCTAAATTTCAGCCACTGAAATATTTATTTTTTAGCCACAAATGCTCATCTCGCAGAACTCTGCGATGCCCCGCATTACGTAATCACGTTGGAAAGGTCAGAAGTACAGCGGGAAAAAAAACTCTATAATTTTCACCTCCAAGTTCCAACATCATTGTTTTACCTTTTTTTTACTTATTCTTTGCATGTTCACTTTGTAAATATTGGATGGTACTTTCGTCTACGTTGCAATTGACCTTTCCAACGTGATTGCATTTGTGGTTAAAAAAATGACAGATCGTTTCTCTAGATAAGACCCTTATTCCATTGCTGGGATTGTGTAGAGCCCTTTGAAGCTACATTGAAACTACAATTTTTCCCCTCAACCCATTGGTTGCCATGTAAGTCCACTATTGGTGACGTGGGGGTGAGTAAATTGTCAGGAAATTTTAGTTCTGAAGTGAACAAATCCTTTAGAAGTACTGAGACAGACATGCCATTAACAGATATCTGATTGTATCCATACCTTGATACCATATTCATATGGTACATAAATGTTACTCTAAAATACATGAATTAAATACCATGACCATCATAAGCACTATCCACCTCTCTTTAACAAAATAGAAGATATGAGGTGACATTCATGACTGTACACCAATGTGAAAAAGAAGTGCTTAATTGTATTGAATGTGCACTTGTAGTGTAGGTCTACTTCAAATCTTTAAAGGGGTCCTGTTATGCATTTTCACTTTTTAGTTAGTCAGTAATGTTGCTGTTTGAGCATAAAAAAAGATCTAAAGGGACATATTTTATTTAAAGGGCACCTATTATGCAAAATTCACTTTAACATGGCATTTGAACATAAATGTGTGTTGGCAGTGTGTGTCAACCACCCTATATTGATAAAATCCCCCAAGTGTTTTTTTTTTTTTTAAATCCCCATAAATCATAAGCACTGTCTCAGAACAAGCCGTTCTCAGATTTGGGGCAATGTGATGTACTACTGACTACATGACTACTGACTGACACTGCAGTTTTAGGGTAGACTCCCTTTGAGTGACCCACAGTCCACCATTTTTTCTATGCTGGAGCAGCAGTAGACTAGAATGTCTTCTATAGTGATTGAGGTGTTTTGTTGTTGGATGTAAGAATGAACATAGCAGTCTTCATTTACTCTCATTGTTACTCGAGAATGGATCAGTACCAACAGTTTGTGACCCAGCTTACTCTCTCCGGAGTGATAGGCCTTACGTTACTGATAACGGCAGAAATTAATGTGAGAGCGTGCACTTTATGACCACTTAGGAGTCGTTTTACGGATTAGCACCCACGGAAAAGGTGTGTATTTTGTTTACTGTTAGTTGTAACACGTATTTTGTGTACTTCACTGTGTATGTTGATGATAATGAAAGGGACAGAGAGAGAGTTTATGGATAAGACTTCAATGCGCACTTTACTGTTCATTCAGCTCTTACAGTGATTCTCTGGAGTAAAACTAACACTTCATCTTTTGTGTGATGTACAATAAACTTCAATGAACCGCTCAGTATATTTTTGCCCATCATTCGGACGCGGTCCGCTACAACAGGGTTGTACTTTCAGTGGATAAAAGCAAGATGAAAAATAAGTTATAACTGTAATTATACTAGACTATACCTGTTCTATTCCCATACAGCCTATATGCTCAGTCTATTTGGGCCTTATTG
This sequence comes from Pimephales promelas, assembly GCF_988280905.1. Taxonomy (NCBI): domain Eukaryota; kingdom Metazoa; phylum Chordata; class Actinopteri; order Cypriniformes; family Leuciscidae; genus Pimephales; species Pimephales promelas. The sequence continues at coordinate 11,271,208 of NC_142769.1, forward strand.
TCCGACTTCGGGTCGAAATAAACACTGCTACTGAGAATTTCCCTCTGTGCCGGCAGCAACAGCCTATTTGCATTTAAAGGGATACACACTAAAACAGTACGTTTTAATGAGCCCCAAATTGTAACAAGCTTATATGTATACAGTGAAAGGAATATTCCTAAAGAGGTAGATGTGGATCAGCTGAGAGTCAGCTGATGCAAGCTTGACTAATGTGACCTGCCAGAACTGATGCTGCGCTTGATTATTATAATTACTATTATTAAGTCTGAATCATGCTTGAATTGGTTTGAAATTGACCCCATCCTTAATAGGACTGAGTAAAGCTATTATGAAGGGGATGGGCATTTCCAGAATGCACTAAGCGGTGTCACACAGAGTACACTGGGCCAATCTTGTCTACATGACCACTGCCAATCCTGGAACCCTACTACTGACCCCACCTCTCAAGTTTATTGATATAGAGTTACTTCCAGATCTACATCCACCAAGAGTGCCGGTGAACGTACTCGGTTACTAACAGAACCTTGGTTCCCCTGAGATAACGGGAACGAGTATTGCATCGATTGACGCATTGGGAAAACTCCTTTTTTAGATTACTGAAGTCTTTTAGAATCACAAACCAATCGCTGCGCAGCGGAACCTATGCTGCTAAAGCCCACCAAAATAGCAGCATGACAGCACGTCCAGCTATGCAATACTCATTCCCATTATCTCAGGGAACTTGTATATTCCCAATCGAAACAATTCACTAATATTTTGTCGCTAGATGCATTGGGAACCCAGTCCAATCGCGTCGTGGTGCGGGATGACAATCAGTCTATAGCCTTTGCCTAGGAAACTTGAATAAGTACCCAGAGAGCATCAAGGCTAAGGCAGGGCGAGGTAATCGAGAGACTAAGTGACTCAGACCATTATGTCAGAGTCACAAAGGAGGGTTCTAATGGGTCGAGCTTGTGTAGATGTTAAAGCCGAGTTAATCAGACTGGACCCGTGCTTGTAGAGCAGGGACGCCCAAGTTGTCAAATCTGGTGAAAGTGGACGGCGAGGACCAGCTAGCCGCCGCACAGATGGCGCCAATGGTCACTCCACTGGACCAAGCCCAGGATGAGGCCATGCCTCTGGTGGAGTGGGCCCTTACTAGGGCTGTCGCGGTAACCGCAATATTGTAGTACCGCGCTTCTGACAAGTCAACCGCAGAGGATTGCACGTAACCACAGCAACCGCGATATTCACTTTTTTTTTATAAGGCTATACCCTTCTTGTTTTGAACTTAATGCATGTGTATTGAATGTTAAACGAGTTCATAATGATAACAAGACTGTTTATCATGGTGTTGTGTAGCCTACAGGCTTCACACAGACAGTGAATGAGAGAGATCGGCACAGCGCGTGCAATTACCTGCGCCTGTCTTTAAAGTCATGAAAAGCTTGTCGTGTCAAAGGGAAGCAAAATATTTGTTGCATCATTTAACATTCTCTTCACGGGTATTTTCCCATAAATGCGCGTCAACAGCAGCGCTGGTCAGCATCCCACAGCACAAGGGAGCCGAAATAAAATCAGTGAGTCACGCATTGAATCAATGGGTCTCTAATAAGTGAAGCATCAACTTCAGCGTTGCCCATGCGACGCATTGCTGCTCAGCTGAGCCTTGAAAAGTTGAACATCAATGTTAAAAATAATTAACATATTGTTTCTTTACATCTCTTTTAATGAATCAGCTTTTTTCAACGTGTTCGTTGAATGAACGGTTCAATGACTCGCTCAAAGTCCGTTGTCATAACAATATGCGCGCTGAGTGAAAGTCTTTCAATGCGCATACTGTAGACGCTGTTTAGTTTCGGTTACAATGGTTACTGAAAATGTCCTCGTTTTTGTCCACATCGTAAACTTTATTTATATAGCAACAAAAACATATAAATTAAATAAATAAATGGCGGTAATACCGCATATCGCGCTATTGAGCCACTCAATATTACCGCCAGGGAAATTCCATAACCGCGACAGCCCTAGCCCTTACTCCGATGGGCCACTGAAGGCAAATCATAAGCTAGCACAATCGCATCCACTATCCAGTGGGATAGTCTTTGCTTCGTGAATGGATCCCTTTTGGTACAGCCTCTGAAGCACACAAAGGTTTTTTTTTTATCACCACAGTGGTGGTGGCTCAGTGGTGCGGTGGTTGTTTTGAAAAAACAAAACAAAAACAAAGGTAGTGTTTATTCGAACAAAAAAATGTTTATTTGAGCAATTCTGTCAAATAAACAATACACTAAAGCCTGTAAAGCATTGAAATAAATAGCAGTACATTTTTGTAACTTAAATATTATAATAAAGTTAAATCTATTTATAAAAACAACAACAACTTTCGTTTAAAATTTCCACACAAAGACGCGTGATATATATACTTGTTGTAAAAGACATGAAGAGCGAATTTTATCTTCCTCAACGGAAAGGCATTTAGGCTGTTTGATTTTGGGCTGCCAGAAAAAAAGCGAAACTAAAATCACATTACAGTACAAATAATCTTGGCACGCCTTACCATGTCTAATAACAAGCACAAACTGTGTTAAAAATAATTTGATTTTTAACAATTTGATAACAGGCCTAATTAAAAGCGAACCAAGGAAGAAACATTTATAATCCCCTTCAAAAATGGGTGACGTAAGTGTTGATTTGGGTGACGAGATTCCATGCAGGGATGAGTCAGAATTTTTTAATACTCGATTCATTGATTTAATTATAGAATATAAAATAGGTTGTGTGATTATTCTCTAAAAAATATCTGATGCAGTGGTGGTGACGTATTAATGTAACCGAGAATGTGATGCTGCCAATAACGCACATAACAGCTGCTACAAATAACTGGCAAAATGATTACAAATGTGTAAAATTTAGCAAGGAGACATTTTAAATGTTTATTAATAAACTAGTGTTTTCTGTGTCAGTGTCGTGTTGCAAAGATAAAGTTGATGATGTTGACTCGTCATCTTCGCAGTGAACGGGGATAGAGAGAAATGCACACTTGAGTTCATACAGAATAGGCCTACATAAGCAGACAGTATATGCTAGTCTCTTTCTTTTCGTTAAGAATTGTTTTGTTTAAAAGTAGACAATTCAAGCTTTCTATATTTGGAATAACTAATGGAATATTGTAAAATTCACTGATATTCAGGTGACCAGATCGCAAACCATAATTAATTGTTAAAAGCTTAAATGTATGGTCTCCCGTACAACTCTCTCATTCATCATGAATTTTTCATGGCTGTGATGTAACATTTAATTGCTAACCTAATATTTATTTTGTAAACAAAGCTTTAGGCTTCATTTGTGTCATAATATTAATGTAAAACAGCATTCACATACAAAAAAACGGTGCTACGGTGGTGGTCCGCCATCGTGGTAGTGCTGTTGTCAAGTTTACTGGCACAGCCCTACTAATAGTAATTTAAAGATGTGGTAGCATTGGATCTGGACGGGAAGGATAACTCTGAGAGCTGGAAGGGGTGTGTCGTGATTCTGCCTTCTCACACCGCGACAGGTTTGTGGATCTGCAGTGGATCAGATTTCAATTTCAAGTCGCATATATCGTAACAGCCCTAATAGATATAGGGAACTGCAGACTGCCTTTGTTCTCTTCAAGCAATAAAGTTTGTTTCTGTACCTGCCTTTGCTCTTGGGTCCTACGTTTCTCCTGACACTTTAACCATATTTCAAAGACAATAGAAGTAATTATAAAATATAGGCTACATTGCATATAAAGTTCTACTTAAGTGAGTAAAAACACTCTAAATTTCAGCTAATTGCATTTAAAATTTAAACTAAAATGCATTTTCATTTAGTAATTGCAAATAACATAGAATTAAGTGTCCGAAAACATCACATTCAGTTCATATACTTTTACAGTACATTATTTCTGTAAGAAGTAGCCTAATATTTTTAAAAGTATGCTGAAGTATATTTCTTTTTCACAAGGGCTCACAAACAGTGCAGAGCAAGTTTAAATCTTGTCCAAATACTTAACTCTATTTATCGGCAATAACAATAGGGAATGTTTGCTAATTATATCACAGCTCTCAGACATAATCACTCACCAACAGTGCAAAGTTTCTCCAGGTGAGTCTCAATCTCAGCCAATAACGCTGCCTTTATATTTCTCATTGTGCCAAAGTTTAATTCAGTGTCAATGGAAACCATCCAGTCATCTTTGAACTCAGTTGGTACAGACGGATAAGACTGAAAATGGACATATAATAGTATTATTTGGGATGCATAATAGTATTATTTGGGACATATTATAGTATTATTTTGTGTTTGTCAAATACTGTATTTCATGATTAACTGACCTGCAGGAAGAAGATGACATCTTCCTCATTCATGAAGTGATTCAAAGAGTCTATTGTCTCCTTATACTTCAGAATGTCTTTTTGTAATTGTTGTGTCTTCTCATCCATCTCCTTCTCCAAACACCTCTTTCCATCCTCCAGAGGAGCCAGCAGCACCTGCTCTGATCTCTTCACAGCCTCCATCACTGCAGCAAACACTTCCTTTATCTCCTGCTGCTCTCTTTCTATCAGAGCCTGCCAAGAGTAGAGGCACATAACACAAAATGTAAGCATATTCTTGATCTGGCAAGCTCTAAATCATTTATTTGAGTCCAGGTCAGTGTTATTATTGTTAAAGAAGGTAAATGGTAAATGGACTGCATTTATATAGCGCCTTCATAGACCTAATGGCCACCAAAGCGCTTTACATTTGCCTCACATTCACCCATTCATACACTGATTCACACACCGACGGCGGTGTCAGCCATGCAAGGCGCCATCCAGCTCGTCGGGAGCAGCTGGGGTTAGGTGTCTTGCTCATGGACACCTCGACACTTGGTCAGGTGGAACTGAGGATTGAACCACCAACCTTTTGGTTCGTAGACAACCCACATGAACAGCTGAGCCACTGCCGCCCAAGGTATCTCTTCTCTGATGACATGTTTACTGGTGTGAAGTTTTTGTTCCAGAAGCTATATCTCGCAGATATGTGTCTTTATTGCAGTTTTAAAACTTTCTAGTTATAAGTTTTAGTTTTAAGACTATCATTTTCTGCAATCGCGTTCTGTAACAAATCCGATAACACTAATTTTTTTACATTTCTTTTAAAAGTATTTTCTGGGTCAAAATGACCAAATGGAAGTGTTAATTAAGGCTGATACAAAATAAAATAGTAATATTAGATGAAAAGCAAATGGAAATCAAAAATGTTGTTTTAGCATACATATGTTTAAGTAGGGCCTACAAAATTGCTCAAACTTTCAAATTGTTTGGAATTCTTTCGGATGAATACAATCAGCTTTATATAAAAAAACATGCCTTTTCCAAGCTTTATAATTTGAATCGAAAATGCTTGGAAGAGCCAGGACATTATATATATATATATATATATATATATATATATATATAAATTTAAATTGTGGGGTAAACTATCTTAAACTGAAACAAAAGTGTATTAAATATATGTAGTAATATTTAATAAGTAATGAAAATGACAAAAGCAAAACAAAATTACTCAAATTCAAATGAAAACTAAAAATGTAAAAGTAATTCAAAATATTGATAATACTATTATACTTTTTTGTTCAAGAACACATCTGTTGTGTGTGTGTGTGTGTGATTCTTGAAAACCAGCACAGATAGGAGATAGATTTGTCCAGAACAAATACTGCCAAATGTGCATTTCTCCTTATGGACTTGTTTCTCTCTTTGTCTTGTATTCTATATGATGTAATTAGACGATTGCTACATCACAATTGACAACATATAAAAGCTAATGTACAGAAAAAAAAAGCTGGAGAGGTTTTGTGAACAGGAATCGGCTGCATGTTCAGGACTCTTTCCATAGGTCTAGGTCATTCAGTGAGTGAATTCTGGGTGTGCAAGTTTTACCAGTCCACCAGGAAATAACATAATGATCATAAAGTACTGGGCTGATAAAATAACTTATTTTAATAAACCACATATTTAGAGTTTTAGTTGCAATTTTCCTCTTAATTTCTGAAAGTTTGTGTCTGTATGCCCAAAGTCAAATATTTGTGAAACTATTCTTTGCATGATCTTTGCATTTTCTTCTTTACAAGGAATGTAAATTACAAATGTTGCCTACATTGCATTCGGTTTGCTGAACATGTTGGTGTTTGTATTGCCACTGAGCTCTTTCTCTTGTCCTTGTCCTAGTCTTCTGTTGAAAACATGATTATTCAAATTTAGTGTCTCCAATTCACCTATGTGGCTGTCACGATTTGGTCTTAGGTGTGTTCGACATTGGCGTGCAGGTGGGAAGGAGCTGCAAATGGAGACGTGAAGTCAGACACTTTCTGGTTCCCGTAGTGACCGCTCACGTGGTGTTAGCATACTTTACCACAGCTGAAGTGAAATAAATGAAGAGTTCAGATGCAAAAGCCTCTAAGTGCCATTTGAATTTTTCTTCTAGAATGATCATTTTTATCAAGATTGTATATTTAATTTCAGTGATTTCACTTAAATGGCAATGATAATTACTTATTAATTGTTATTTAAGTGAAATTACTGAACTTAAATATACAAGTTTGATAAAAATCATCATTAAAGAAGAACATTTCAAATGGCATTTAGAGGCTTTTGCATCTGAACTCTTCAAATGCAATATACATATTGCCAAATACACAGATTTTTCAGACACATTTTCATTCAATAGTTTACTACTTTACTACTTTATAGGCTACAGCAACAAGAATAAAGTTCAAGCCTACTAATGAAGTGGAGTCAACGTTTTTAATCTGTTTTATTTTGATAAACATGACACAATATAACACCACGACTACATGAAAAACTGATTTGTGAGAAACACGAAACGCATGTGATCGCTGTCATGCGGTGGATATGGCCAATGCAGCTGCTCTTGAGAAGTCGGACAAAATTTCTAACCGGCCTGCACAGCTTCAAGTCAGCCACCGATCGGTTTGCGCAGAGCTGCATGAAGTCGAACACACCTCTTGTCTTGGTCACATTTCATGTCATTGTCATGTGATACTGCCATGTTGTCATTGGTTCATTTTTAACAGGTGTTCCTTCTTGTGTGTACTGTATATAGGCCCTCATGTTTGCTATGTGTTTTTGTCAAGTTTTACTTGACCCTGTAACCACTGTTGGTAAGCGTTCATGTTTTTGTTTTCATGTTTAATCTTTGTAATAAACTGCACTTGGATTTTCTATATAACTTGCCTGCAGTGGATCCCTTACAGAAAACGTGACCAACCATGAACCCAGAAGTTCCTCTTCCAAATCTGCATCAAGGAGACCCATCGAGGATTTTGTGGCAGAGTATGGTGAACTCTCGCACTTATTGAACTTTAATGATGTGGCCCTTGAGGACATATTTAGGGTAGGTTTAAATGAACCTATTCGATCTTGTTTGCCAGGGGGAAAGATTAAATTTTTCCTGGCCCAAAACTATGCCCTTTGTTGAGCGGCTCAACTTTTACTGTGGGTTGTGCGGATGAGGAGCCCAGAGTCTCTTCACTTCATGCCTGCAAAGTCTGAGGTTCTCTATACCACTTGCCTTTAGTGGATCCATTACAGTGCCATCTCTTTGGAAACCCAAAAGAAACACAGAGCATGCAGACTCCACACAGAACAGCTATATTTCCATATCAAACTTCAATTGGTTTGTTTGTTTTGTCAACTGTTTATGCACAGTATACAATGCATGGTATCAACCATTAAAAAAACCCAGCTTGATTCATCTTTAAAAGATCATTATCTCGATTCAAACACCTATGCTATCTTATCCCTAAATGACAATTCACCTGTGGCTGTTAAACATTTGATAAGTACGATGACAATGCAACAATGCACCAGAGAGAGCAGTTGTCATATGTATGAAACAGCGTTGCATTTTTTTCAACCACACAGTATCTGTTACAATAATTCAAATTATCACAGAGTGAGTCAATATGTGATATGACAGTTCATTCGTTCAAACCAATTTTAAAAATTATTGGTTTAAAATTATCATTTTAAAATTAAAATTATTAAAATAATAAAAATTAATTAAATATTTTAAATAGAATGCAGCAATTAACATTTTACATATAGGAATATGTTATTTTGGTTACTTGTCTATTCAGAATTGTGGGAGAATCCTGATTTTAATATATATATATATATATATATATATATATATATATATATATATATTAATAACAATTGTGATTCTCAGTTTACACAATTTCTTGAATGCTGCTGTTAAATGCTCAGGTGATGCGATAAACATGACGAACTGTGTACAGCTCACTCTATGCTAATAGGGCAGAGTCTGTCAGCAGTCGTGGTTGGGGCCGAAGCATTTGTGACGTCTCACAATCTAGAATTGAGAATTTTTACTATTACAGGGGTGGTTGTGTACACACACTGCTGACTTAAATTTATGTTACAACACCATGGAAAGGGGGTTTTGCATAATAGAATCTTATATTTATATTAATAATCTTATATTAATAATCTTTAATTTAGTGAGTGGTGTCAAGTTATACATTGTATTTTTTTTTTCAATAGAGATTTGTGTTTTTTGTAGAAAGATGTATGTACCTGGCATTTATTGGCTGATTCCTTAAGCTCGTCGAGTTTGTTTTCTCTCTGATTGATCATCCTTTCCAGGTCTTCAATAGTTGTTTGCTGCACAGCCTGTACACACACACACACACACACACAGCTTTCTGAGCACATTGAATTAAACTAAAGTCAATTACAATTATATCAAAACCCAGTGTGATGGGCAACTATGGAAATCCAAATTTTGTTTAATAAGATGTAAATTCAATGATTCAACAGAATTTGTTTCTTTCTCAAGTAATTAAGCTCACCAGTTTAAGTTTTGGGTAACAATTTTACAATAAGGTTCATTAGTTAACATTAGTTAACTACATTAGTTAATATGAACTAATAATGAATAGCACATATACAGCATTTGTTAATCTTTGTTAATGTTATTTTCAACATTTACTAACACTTGATTAAAATCTTGTTAACATTAGTTAATGCACCGTGAACTAACATGAACAAACAATGAACAGCTGTATTTTCATGAACTAACATTAACAAAGATGAACAAATGCAGTAACAAATGTATTGCTCATGGTTAGTGCATGTTAGTAAATACATTAACTAATGTTAACTAATGAACCTTATTGTAAAGTGTTACCAAGTTTTGTTTATTCTTTTTGGGAAACAATTCAAACACTATCTCAAGGTTAAAAGATTAATCTGTGTAATTTCCCGAGAGCTAGATTCTTCTCACCTGTCTCCTTTCTCTCTCTATCTCCACAGGTATCACATCTCCACCCAACTTCACACATAAGGTACAGATGCAGCGCTCGTCCCGTCTGCAGAAGAGTTCCAGAGGCCTACCATGCGCATTGCATGCTCTCTGATCCAACTTCTCCATGGGATTCACCAGTTTATGAGATTTGAATCTCACCATAGACTGGTGAGGCTTCAGGTGTTGATCGCAGTATGAAAGAAGGCAGTTCAAGCAGGACTTCACAGCTCTGAACGTGAGGTGCTCATCACAGACGTCACATGGAACCACGCCTCTTTCTCCACAGAAGAGGCTCAGGTCGGGTAACTGCATCTGGTGAAATTCTCGCAGGAGGGCGTCAAGCGCTGCATTCACAGATGGCTTGGTGGACACAGGCTCCTGGCAAAGAGGGCAGTGTGGCTCGCACATGCTTATGTGCTGGTCCAGACAACGCTTGCAGAAGGTGTGCCCACATGTGGTTGAGACCGGATCTCCTAACAGGTTTTTACAGATGGGGCAATGAAGGTGGCGAGAGACATCTAAGGTTGTAGTCATTTTGATTGTCTCTCAAAACTAAGGGGAAAACAGAACAGCTACAATTAAAGAGCCCCTATCATGGATTTTTGAAAATGACTGTTCAGTGTGGAATATAGCTCTAAGGGAATGAAAACATCCTGCAAAGATTTATATCTGAAAGTGCACCGTATATCAAGTTATTGTCTTTCAAAAGAGAGAGTCGACTCTGAGTCTAAGAAATGAATTGTTTTTGAAACGAGTCATTAGCTGTTCTTACATCGTGACGTAGTTAAATATTGGCTGCGCCCAGTTACTGCGTGCGCAGACGGAAGTGTAAACTTGAAGTCAACACATTCAGATACTTCATCATAGCATCATGTCGAGAAGACGCTGTGTTCTACAATGCAAAGATAGTTCAGCCACTGTTTTCATTTACCAGGGACGAGCATGTGAAGAATCGGTGGTTAGAGTTCATATTTGCAACGATAACACAACAGTATAGCCCGATTGTGTTCTCATTTTAATGTACGAATCGTTCAAAAACATAAACAAATTCAAATGTGGATTTGCAAGGGGTTGTTCCTGAAGGAGGGTTCAATATGGATCAGCTTCCTCCTCCAAATCCAAACCTGTAAGTATTATTAATAATTGTTGCTTTTATGGGTTTTGAACGGTTTTGTAGCGTCGGGGCGCGAGGTGGGAAGGCGCAATAAGTATGTGTGTGTGTGTGTGTGTGTGTGTAAGTTACGCTCAGCGCAGTTTCTAGATCTCCAATGTCAATTTTTTTTAAATATGTGAAATGTTTGTCGCTGTTATTGGAGTTATCATAAAGAATAGAGTGTCTTCTAGTACTGCAGTGCTTTATCAATATGTTTATGCGTTATGCTAACAAACAATAACTGAATGGGTCTTTCATCTGACCAATCACCGCCAATTCAGCCCGTTCTCATCCTTTAACGTCATATAGAACGCTATATGCAAAAATGGCGATATACTACGCACATGGCACCCTTTATTGTTAATATAACACGCGAACCCAAGACGTCATAAATCCTTTTGCGTGAATATGACACGCAGACCCTACCCCACACCTAAACTTAGCCCTCACAGTGCGTGTTATATTAACGATAACGGGTGCCATGTGCGTAGTATAGATCCGTTTTTGCATATAGCGTTCTATTTGACGTTAAAGGATGAGAATACGTTGGCCGATTAGCATCACGTAAAGAAGTGGTTTGGAAAAATGAGTTGTTGTATGAATCATTTGGGAGTCGGTGAGTAAATCAGTTAAAAATACATGCATATAAGACAAATAAAGTGTTTTTTATCCTTGCATGCATGTTAAACTGTTTTTGGAAACTCCTAAAACAAAAATAGGAACATTTCAAATGCTATGATAGAAAATACCTAAAAAAAATATATATATAATAAGTTATAAGAAACCTCAAAACCCTAATTTATAAGGTTAAGGATACTCTCAGAAAAAACATACTTAAGGGTCATAAAGGGGTTATGGTACCTTAAAGGATTAGTTCACTTAAAAAAAAAAAAAAAAAAACGTTTGCTGATAATTTACTCACCCCCATGTCATTCAAGATGTCCATGTCTTTCTTTCTTCAGTCGAAAAGAAATTAAGGTTAGGTTTTTGATGAAAACATTACAGGAGTTTTCTCCATATAATTGACTTCAATGGACAGTTTCATGGTCCAAATGACAGTTTCAGTGCAGCTTCAAATGCTACCAGACGATGAACAATTGGTCATTTCAAAAATAAATAAAAAAGTTCATATGCTTGCCTTGCTCTGTTCTGTGATGGGCGTTCGTGACTCTCCTGTTCAAACTCGTTCATCAAAATGAACAAATCTTTTTCCAAGTCGTTTCATTTATTTTGTTCATTGAATGAATGAAATGACTCGAAAAAAGATTTGTTCATTTTGATGAACGAGTTTGAACAGGAGAGTTACAAACGCGCATCACAGAACAGAGCAAGGCGAGCATTTGTGCTTATAAAACTTAAACTTTTTTAATTTATTTTTGAAATGACTGATCGTTTCGCTAGATAAGATCCTTATTCATCGTCTGGTATAAAGACCTTTGAAGCTGCACTGAAACTGTCATTTGAACTTTGAAACTGTTGGAGTCCATTCAAGTCCCTTATAAGGAGAAAAATCCTGTAAGTTTTCATCAAAAACCAAAAATTTTTTATTTTGACTGAAGAAAGAAAAACATGAACATCTTTGATGACATGGGGGCGAGTAAATTATCAGCAAAAGTTTAAAAGTGAACAACTCTTTTAAGGCCATCATTAAGTGAGTCTTTCCCCTTAATTGCTTGTGTTCCTTTAGGTTATGTTATGCATTGCATAAAAGTCCTTGGTAACCATTTGTTTTTGGTTGTTCCCTGCCGGTCATCCACTTCAGGGTCTCGGACTAGGGATGGGCAACGATTAATCGCGATTAATCGCATCCAAAATAAAACACATATATTATGTTTGTGTTTACATAATATATGTGTGTGTAGTGTGTATAATTAATTTGTATATATAAATACCCACACATGCATGTATATATTTAAGAAATATGTGCATGTATATATTTTATATATATTTATTTACAATTAATATTCTATATAAATATTTGATATATCAATAACACATTTTTCATAAATATATATTTATATATATGCATGTGTGGGTATTTATATATACAAATTAATTATACACACTTCACACACATATATTATGTAAACACAAACATAATATATGTGTTTTATTTTGGATGCGATTTATCATGATTAATCATTACCCATCCCTATCTTGGACATACTTCTCGTAATGCACCAGATGCCAGTCTCAAGAGAAATATCTGGAAGCATTGGTGACTACTGCCAAATGTGTCTCAATGGGTCCTGCAGATCATAAGCTATGTTCACACTTCAATTTATGTATCTGAGTGGAATCTACGGTGGCCGAGAAGTGCAAAACAAAACCATTCCTGAAAACAAAACAAATTTATAAAGGCAATGGAAAGACTAAAAACAAATTAACAAGTTAGAAAACACAATAAAAAAATCCAAATAAAACAATAACAAATCAGAAAACATCTCGGGTTACGACTATAACCCTTGTTCCCTGAGAAAGTAACGAGACACTGCGTCGAGATTCGACACGTTGGGGACGCTCCCTAAGCGTGCGCCTCTGAAGTATGAATGAAACTATTCCAATCCTGATTGGTGTTGCGTCGTGACATAACATGTGACGGCATACCGGAAATATAAAAGTGACGCTGACACAACACATACCAGCCTCGCGATGAAGCAAGACGCTCTAAGGCATCAAGGGGTGTGGCAGACCGACGCAGTATCTCGTTCCCTTCTCAGGGAACAAGAGTTATAAGTCATAACCCGAATCTTTCCCTTTTGAGGGAACTCTACACTGCATCGAGATTCGACACATTGGGGAATGAATGCCCACTAGGCCATGCACCGAATAGGCCTGTCCCGGAGTGAAACTGTTTTAGGCACTCAGTTAGGACTAAGTACGTGTGCGCCAGGCGTACTAGGATGGTGAAGACCAGAAAATCTAATAAAAGTTCTAAAATCTAATAAAAGCCCCTTCTTAGGTGACCCAAAACACACTAATAATTGGTCTAAACTTCTCTAAGAAGAGGACCTCTCGAGGTACACACTCAAAGCTCTGATGGAGCTTCTCTTCTTCTGCCGATACATGTTGTGGAGGATAGAATGACTGAAGGACTGTAGATCGAACCGTATTATTCGGAACTTTAGGCACGTAGCCCGGACTCGGGGGCAAAAAGGCCTTAACTCTGCCAGGGGCAAACTCCAAGCAAGCTGGTGTCACTGCAAGGGCTTGGAGATCTCCCACCCTCTTAAGTGAGGTAATAGCTAAGAGAAATACCATTTTAAGCATTAAAACCTTAGGCAAAGCTGACTGTAAAGGTTTGAAGGGGGCCAGGGATAACCCTTCAATAACTATTGCCAGGTCCCAGGCAGGAACCCTGGACCTGGTTGCCGGTCTCATCCTCCAAGTACCACGGAGAAAACGAATGACCAACTGGTACCTCCCCAGAGGCCCATCACTTAAAGGCAGTGTTGTAGTCGAGACCAGCTCACTCAAATCCGAGTCGAGACTGAGACCATAGAGGGTCGAGTCTGAGTCGAGACCGAGACCAAAGACAGTTGAGTCCAAGTCGAGACCGAGACCAGAGAAGTTAGATAACCTAAGGTTGGGTCTCAAACCAGACTTAAAGATATCTTCAAGAACATATGAAATATTTGGTGGTAACAATAAAATTGGCACCATACTCAAACAGTAAACCAAATATACAATGGAATAATGTACACTGTAATGGTAAAAAGGCCACATAGTGGTGTAAAGGTAGTTTTATTATAAATATGACTTACAATTATTGCAATCGGTAAGTGCTCTCTCACAGAACATTACTGCACACAAATTCTGTGTGGCTCATATATGCAAACTGAATTATGGATAATAAGGCAGACATTTTCAATACATAGTTGAGCTAGAGGCTCCACATCACATCTGACCTGGGTCCTGCTGCATTTGCGTGCCACAAACATTATAGTCTCAAGTCATGCGCAGTTGCGCACAAAGTCAGCAATCATTGGACGTTTCAATCAAACAACAATTTAAGGAAATATTAACATACAGTAATAATCATGACATATTTTGAATGGGACTCGAGTGGACTCGGGAATAAGTACGAGTCCCGACTCCCAATATGTTCGAGTACGAGAAAATTCCGAGTCAAAATGCACACAAGTCCATGACAAGACCAGTCCATTAAAATATGGTCTCGAGACCGAGACCGAGTCCGAGTCTCGAGTGCACAAAACTGCTTAAAGGTGCATTTAAAGCCGCAATGGCAGCCACGTACACCTTAAGCGTGGAAGGGGAGAGACCCGCAGAAAGAACGATCTTGAAGAAATTCCAGAACTGAAGCCACCGGGCAGTTACCTGGATCTAACTCTTCTTCTCTACACATTCTCTACACATTGTCAAGTGACAAACACATTCCACTTGAGGCCATATAATCTCCTAGTAGATGGAGCCCTAGAGCTAAGTATGGTTTCAACCACCCCGGCTGATAGACCAGCATTCAGGTACTGAACCCCCTCAGAGGCCAGACCCACAGCTTCCACAGCTCCGGGTGAAGGTGGAAGATTGTGCCCTCTGCCTGCGACAACAGATCCCTCCTCAGAGGAATATGCCCTGGCGGAGCAAACCTCTCCCATATCAACTTCACCACGTCTGGATGAAGTCTCTATTCCCCGAGCCTCAGCCCCTGCCTCGACAGGATGTCTGCTCCCCGATTCTGAACCCCTGGAATATAACATTTCCTCTGTTGCCAAGCTCCCGGAGGAGGGGCTCTAGAGGAAACGCTCTCTCTCTGCTCTGCCCGATGCGAGGAGCTGGCTGATGGCTGAGGCTGATCTCTTTGCCCCACCCTACTCGATTTAGATTTAGCCTTACGGGGGAGGTATTGCTGGAACGCCGCAGATTGTTTCTTCGCCTCCTGGAACCTGTCGACGACCAAAGTAATGCCGTCACCGAACAGGCCAGAAGGCGAGAGCGGCGCATCCAGCAGAAATGGCCTGTCCTTTTTTTTAATACCAGACAGGTTCAGCCACAATGTCTCTCCGTGGCCACCACAGCTGCCATAGAGCGGCCAATGGCGCGGGCCGTCTCTTTTGTGGCCAGGAGGGACAGATCTGTGGCTTTCCTTAATTCTGCGGCATCTTCTGGAGTCGGCCCCTCCCCCTCATCTAAATATTTCAGGAGGTCGGCCTGATATGCCTGCAAAATAGCCTTCGAATGCAGACATGCACCAGCCCGACCTGCCATTTTCCGCCATGTAAGTCCTGCCTAGTGAAGATGTATCTCTGCAGGGCTTACTAAGCAGGGTCTTTAGGGAAGACGCCGCCTCAGGGGAGAGGTATCCCGCTAAAACTTCCTCTACTTTAGGCATCTTCCCATAGCCCATGTCCCATGCCCCCACAACATTGCTATAATCAATGGTCATCCGCCTCGATACTGAGCACGTCTACTTCCTCGGAAGCAGAGAGCTCGAGTATCGGGACCTGATCGTGGGCAGAAGAAGCCGCGGCGCAGGCTTCTGCACCACTCACATGGGCTACGGAATCATCAGATGATGAATGAGAAAGTGCCTCAGCCGTCTCATTCTCGTCTGCAAGATCCCGTTGCGAACCCCATGATCTCAATCGCCGCGCCACCTCAACGGACGCGGGACCGGAACCATGGGGAACGCGAGCCTGACTGTGCTCATCAAAGTACGCCAGCTGGGAGCGCAGCACTCTCATGGGTAGTGCTTCAAAGCTGCTCGTGCATGCTGCGCTCTCAGACAGTTCACACACAAAGCACCTGTGTCCCCACCCGTGATGTAACGAGGGCAGGGATGTACACATCTCTTGAACTGTTCGCTGCCCAAACATTATATATATAAACAAGTGACAAAGTGACAACCAACACCAAATATGACAGACAGTTTCAACACAGAGCGCTTGCTGAAGAGCGAAAGCTGGTATGTGTTGTGTCACCGTCACTTTTATACTTCCAGGTATGCCGTCACATGTTACGTCATGACGCAACACCAATCAGGATTGGAATAGTTTCATTCATACTTCAGAAGCGCACGCTTACCTCGACACAGTGTAGAAAGGGAACAACGACAAATCTGAAAACAAAATAACAAATCAGAAAACACAATGACAAATCTGAAAACACACGAGCCAGTCAGAAAAACACAATGACAAGCCAGATAGAATGGAAAAGGTATGTATTTATGGCGAATGGACTACTGACCGCTGATTGCTCAAGACATCTGTCAATCAAGACTTAAAGAAAGTACAGGAGCAGACAGTGGCAGGAGAGTCGATTCGCACTCGCATGTGTAAATATTAGAGCTGTATCGTCTACGATAATAATTGTTTGTTTTTATGATGTGCAAGGTGACATAGACCTTATTCAGAGCAGCGCAATGACGGGTATGAAAGTGAGGCTGTAAGGGATAAACTTACCGTGTTTCCAATGGCATCCGCTGTAAAAAGCTGAATAAAGCTCTTAGATATACAATTTTTCACAGTTTACATTGTCGGGAGTTTTTTGTCAACTGAAATTTCTTGGAAAGATATTTTTCCAGTGTTTCATGAGCAGAACAATCCGAAAACACATTAAATAACAGCCCATAGAAGAGATGCATGTCTATCCCTCACAGCCTCGCTTTCATTCTCATTAAAAATCAAAGATGGCGCTGCCATGAATAATGGCGTATTATCAAGTTTGTCCACAGTAAAATCTAACATTGTTCTTACTAAGAATTTTTTTGTTAACTTTACTTAATGTCCAATAATTTGTTGAAATTTCTTACTAATCTGTACTGTTTGGATGGTATGTCTTTGTTACTCAGAAAAACCTTTACTCCCTTTACCTTTACCCTTTAAAGTAAACATTACTTTACTGGTTTGACTGGTTAGCAGATATATTTGAGAATACAGATGATGCATAATTGCTGTTTACTTTATTAAAAGCATTGGTGACTTAATGGGTGTCTGATGACTTTAATGTTGAATTGGGTCTTGTGTATGGAAGTGGCAAAGTGATTGATTTAATTTGTGAGATTTTTTTGTTTGTTTTGGACCTACAACTGATGGTGGGGTTCCCATTTTCTTGTATATGGTTTACTCTATTAAGGTTTGGGGAATAGATGGTAGTGGTTTGATTGACTTTACAATTGTGGAGGTTGGAGTGAATTTGTGTTTAGTCAGTGTGCACATAGTTTCAGAGCAATTTCTATTGGATAGGATTGGGAACTCTGTTGTCTATAGACGAATCCGGCGAAACTACCGGAAGTAGGTGGGCGCCATTACTGAGCTGTTGCTGGGTAGCGTTGCGCCATTGCCTCCTATTGTTTTAGTTGCAACTTGCGTCCACTGGAATAAACAGCCCGCGATTTACGACTGTCACTAACGTTACAACGTTAGCCCTTGTATAATGTCGAGTGGGTAAACAGTTTCCGTTATAAATTGTTTCAACGGTGGCAGTAAAATTTCAATTTTGAAGAGAAAACACTGTGAATACCCCGGGTCGACTGCCCGTCTGGAGCCGTACGGTTTACACAGATTTCCTGGGCGAGTACAAGACGCGGACATTCGCATATAATAACAATTATTTAATGACATAAGTAAAAAAATATAATAAATGTGTGATATAGTGATCAGCAAAATCTCCTCTCTTTTTATTTTTTCTATTCAATTAACATGCTATGGTCATTAAATGGCTTTCCTGAGCTAAATGTAACGTTATGTGACATAATTGTTCTCCTGCTGTTATATTGACCTCTTTCCTTGGTTTAAAAACAGTAGTTGGTCGATATTGTGTATACTTTCTAGCTGTAACCTACCTTACCCATGCCTGTTGCAATGTAAAAATGAGATAAATAATGGACACAAATGAAAAACATGAAATTGTTTATTTGATTTCATTTATTTATTTATTGTTGCCAAATGGACAGATCTTTTTTAGTTTCCTCGGTAGCAAACGTTAGCCTAGCTTGCTTGCCAAGCTATTTTCATAAATAATCTGTAAGATCGTTTGTACCTTCATCTGTGACTGGAGGCCAATGTCTAACATCATCAACCCAACATGTCTGCCTGGCTGTAGCTGTCATCAAGGGTGCGTTATCACCTTATCTCCGAGGTTTGTTTACATACCGGTGCATATGTCTATGCCGGTGTAACAGCTCAGTAATGGCGTCGCCACAAGATGGCAGCCTACACAAGAACGCTCGTCGGATTCGTCTATAATGGTTACAATTTTTTCTCTCTCTCTCTCTCTTTGAATAGTTCTGATTACCCAATGTGCTCTTCCATTAGATTATCATATTGTAGGTCTATTAAGTACCTGTTATACACTTTATTAAATTAAAAAAAAAAAATTCTTCATTTTTATTTAAAATGAAATGCCTCTTCCAAATTATAAGAGATGGGTATAGGGATAAGAAATGGATGCGGAAAAGGAAGACTCATTCATTCACGTCAAAAGCTAAATCTGCTGTTTTTACTCTACACGCCACTCCACCACTTTTATTAGATTGGCTTATTTTAAAATTTTGTCTTACCAAACCAGACGGTAGGATGTTTTTAATATGATTTTTCCCCCTCAATTATAATCACACTAAATTAGCCAAATAAAGTCATTAGCCATAAAGCTTCAGTATATAACTTTTTTGGGTTAAAAATTATCCAAAATAAATTTGAGCGAGTAACCAGCCAGTGTTCAAAACAATCTGCTTGCCTTAGCTCGATTCAAGCTTGTAATAATGTTTTTAATTCCAGTGGTACCACTGGTGGATTTCCGCGTGAGATTAGAGCATGTCTTTGTGTCACATAAAGAAGGAGTCTTGCTTGTAGGTCATATTGTGTGAGGATGTTGAAGGTGGAGATTTATAGTATTTTCTCAGAACACTTGATATAATTAAACTTATCAATTTGATGGCGGATCCAGAAAGGTTAAATCGATCTGTTATGCTCTTGATATGCTATTTTGCTTTAGCTGCCAAAGTAGCCTATCATGCCAGTGACGCCACGGATCGTTGAAAGATGGCTGTGCCAGGGGGTAATCCACCAGCCGGAAACTGAACCTTCATTTGGGGGCCGCCATTGTAGCAGACCATCACCTGCTGCTAGCATTCCATTGACTCCCATTCATTTTGGCGTCACTTTGACAGCGAATAACTTTACATCGTAGGCGTTTGAAGACCCCATTTGTCTATTATTTATTTCTAAAGAAACATTTCTGTAAAAATAGGCTAACGACTGCATCATAACGGCGGGACTCTCTATCACATTAGAGAAATGACCGTATAGACAGAAGGATAAGCTTGTAGGCAGTTGTTTACTGCATATATGAGGCAATCAGGTGGACATGGAGGTAAAAGTCAAGGGAGAAGCCCATAGATAGAGAATCCATAAAAGCAACAGAACAAAATATTTCAACACAGATTTGTTTCAGATATCAATTCAGATTTACAAGTATTGGCACAGCTACTAGAAGTCTAACAACTGTCAGAATGGTTGCTCACATAACATCTACATTATCAAGCCAGGGAATGACTAAGAAGAGAATTGGGACACTCTGGTTACTTCCGGTTTCTGGACTGGCTGCAGTAAAGCGTCTCTGTCCATGCGGGGGCACTCGCCGGCAATTGCAGAATGAATGGGAGTCTATGGAGTTTCACCCCCAAAAATCCACTTTTCTCAGGATGTAATATTTTTGTCAAGTAATTTGAAAGTTGCATTCAAAAGGGTTGCACATTGAATTTTGCTACATTCATTGCGGGACACTCACAGAAAACACAATCGCAAGAAATGTGAGTGTAAATGTAATTAAGAAAAATAACATTTAAATGATAATTTTGCTACAGTTTTGCTTGAACATGTTCGTAATAACATTTCATGTTTGTAATATCATAACATTTCGGTAACAGCCTATTCATTTTGCAATCTTAAAAAGCATTAAAACCAGTATTCAATTTTCATAATAAAACTAGTGTATGAAACGGCAAATTAAATTTATATGATTGGTAAATTTATTTATCAATTTATCAATTTCAAATTTCAAATGGTATATTTATATATTTCATTTCAGTTTCCCTTTAAACCCTGGTGCCATTGATGCTGCATTTTGGCAATCCAATGGTTTTAAATTAAAAAAAAAATTAAATTTAAATTTCAACAAAAAATGCCATATCGAACTGCACATTTAATAACTTATTTTTTAGCTTACTGCTAAAATTATAAGTCTGATTGCTAAGAAAAGTAGTATTACAGCTTTCCTCCAGTGGTGGAGGAAGTACTGAATCTCAGTACTTAAGAAAAAGTACAAATATCGAGATAAATATTTACTTTAGTAAAAGTAGAAGTAACACAATGACAACCATACTTAAGTAAAAAGTAAAAAGTATCTGATTTTAAATGTACTTTAAGTATTAGAAGTAAAAGTACTTGCATAACAATTTATTCTCTTAATGTCTATTTTTTCTTGATTAATAAAACATTTAATTCTAACCTGTTCCACCTAATACTCCTATAATGATGTTTAATAATGATGGAAAAAATTGTTGTCACCATTTCTGAAACAAGCTTGCAATTAGGCAATATGCACATCATGCTTATGCTTACTATATATCTATGTTTGGCAGTAAACGCGATTCATTTATGGTGTAATTCTGAACCTCTTGGCTTGCCATAATCCTAACCAAACGTATATTACACACAGTGCGTTTCTTATGCATATAAAAACACATTTTCGCGTATAAATTGCACATAAACACACTGCGTGTGAGACGCATTTAGTGTGAGCGGGTTGATGTATCTATGGCAACCAAACGTCACTGGTGAGACAAACGTGCAACGAACGGGCGGTCAGATTACGTCAGACGATCAGAAAATGTAATGCAAATGTAACAGAAGTTGTAGAAATGTAGTGGAGTAGAAAGTAGAATAATTGCTGCAAAATGTAATGAAGTAAAAGTAAAAAAGTATGCTCTATTTATTTTACTTAAGTAAAGTAAAGATACGTGAAAAATGTACTTAAGTAAAGTAACAAAGTATTTGTACTTCGTTACATTCCACCAGCTTTCCTCAACAAGCTGCGTGATTTGAGGAATCATTCCCAAGCTGCCAAATTTTAAAACATTGCAATATTTATTGTTTTGAAAAACAACAATACGAAACCGGTGTGATTAGCAAATGTGATGGCTTAGAAAAGCAACAAGCAGCTTGATTTCAGACATTTTTCACATATCAAAGTTTAATACTTTTTTAATAGTTTTGAAAAACTTTCATGATACTTTCATTTGCAAACGCCCTAATGATCATGAGAAATAAGCAGGAATTACAATTACCTTAATCAGAAGTATGAATTCTTGATTCTTCTCTTCGGTGACTCAGTTCTGTCTGTCTCTCTCTCTCTTTCTCCTCCTATTTATGTACAGTAGAGTTTCGTTTCCTCACCATCTATCTCTGTTGTCACTTTCATTCCCAGGAAAAGAAGCTGCACCCTCTGTTCACACTCCACATTTGCCACACCCTCTGTTACCCAGAGGTATTACCTGTTGACTAAGTTATAAGGCTATTAAGGTATCTGAGTACATGTTCCCACCTAGACTCTTAAGAGTGTTTAGGGAGTCAGATAAAATGTTTCCAATGAAAAATTATTTACCTGCGTAAGGTAATCATATTACAGGATGTCGAGGAAGGCCAGGGTGGATCAAGATGAACAGGAAGTGTATATGTTTGAAGGAATTAGGAGGCTTTATTATAATCCGTTCATTTGTTTATTCAATCAATTCCGAAAGTTTTAGTTTATTGATAAATGAATATGCATAACAAGAAGAGTTTTAACTGTGTATCTGACCAATTAAGTTTATGTGTGGGGTCATATGAAAAAGAACCTGAAGTAACACAGATGAAATAGAGCAATGTTTGTAATAACATTTTAACCAATGAATTCATTTTTGTATGCCCAAGTGTATCCCTATACTATTATTATACACACAACAATAATTGGGCTTCATTCTTATATTGAAAGAAACCTAACATCTGAAGTCCTCATTTACTTTTATTAAATGGAAAAGAGCATCCATGATATTATTAAGCATTTCTCATTTTGTGTTGCAGAGAGGAACAAAGTCATAGAGCTTTGGAACAACACAATTATTATGACTGTGAGTTAAACTGAACGTGTTGCTTAACCTTTTCCATGATGTTAAACAGCAGAAAGTGAATGTGAAACCAAGTGAGCATGTTGCCATGAACAAGAAAGCTTACTGTGAAATGAAACTAATATGCAGAATGTGAAAAGGAGTGAGAAATAAAAAAGTCAAACTAAAAAGGGAATGTAATTTAAATAAATGTGAAATGTCCATGAAGGAAAGTTATAGTTCTCAATCTGAGAATGTATCCTGTAAGAAAAACGACTCCAATTACGAGCCCTGGGGCCCCACCAAAAAAAAAAAAAAAAAAAAAAGTAAATGGTTAGTGGTTAGTCGCTCAATATACAATTTATACAAAATGTACATTTGATCATAATATGCATATACTATTTATTAAAAACTGTTCATAAATAATACATATCAGTCCAATCAATGTCACAAAGAGAGATAAACTACTATTCTAGGTATGACCCCAGGTGTGGGAGCTAAAGAGTGCAGGACAACTGGCCAAATAGGATACAGTCTTTGGAATTGTTCATAAGTTTAACGTAGTGGGTTCTTAAAAGTCAACTCAGCATTCTTCCATAACAGCCAAGGTAATTTCAGGAACCAGTGGGTGAAGACAGGTAAACTATTCACTGGGAAGCATCACATTTCTTCAGAAGCAGGGATAACGAAATGAAACTCAAACAGAAATGCCTACTCAGTATAAATTCATTTTTCCCCCCACTACTAAAATCAGACTGATCTCATGAAATAGCGTGTGTATGACACGCCAATTCGTATTTCCATTTTTGGCGTGCTATCAAGACGCATAATCGCCTTTCAGCGTGTTGATGAACGCCGTTGACTTAACGTTATATAAACATATGACTTACCTCAACCCCGTCCCTAAACCTAACCATCACTGGGGTTAATGGCATTTATGACTGTTCCCTTACCATCCTAGGAAAGAAAAAGATATGACTTACCTCAACCCCATCCCTAAACTTAACCGTCACTGGGGTTAATGGCATTTATGACTGGAGATTTGACACGCGGAATGACGCGGACGTTAATGGCGTCTGAATATACGCATACACGCGGATACACGCGGATAGCTCAAAATGCGTAGAGATAACACGCCACCTGGCGCGAAAGTGGCGTATATGTTTACGCAAAAGTCATGATGTCATGTTGCTAAAATAGAGAACTGAACATAACTATAATGTGTAACATAGAAATGCAGATAACACGTATCTGAAGATCAATCTGAGACACAGATAACACTTAGGAAAACACAAGATGAAGAGACCTTCCATGAGTGCACAGAGAGTATAGGCTATTTCCAACATTCAAGCCAGATAAAAGCCCAGTTCGCATGGGATTTGTATTATCTGGGGACCTCATGTGAATTTGAAATTACCCACCCACATCTGAATTTCGAAAGTTCTCTAACCGCATGCCATACATGTCATTCATCTCCAGTGAGATGAGATTCATCTTCGGTGAATTTGTTCCACCTACAACCGCCACTCGTTATTCAAGTATTAAATATTAACTGATAAGATTAGATTATAATAGCCTATTGAATAAAGTGAAAATAAAATTGGTGAGTGTCTGTGACCCGTTAAAAATACAAATAACAAATTAAGATAAAAAAGAAAATCTTGGTATTTTGCTTGCTCAGCGAAATATGTATGTCACGTGTGGTTGCGCGTGTCTCCGTGCCCCGTCAGTTTACAAATATATGGGTCATTCATGCGGTGACTTTTCCTGTCCCAATGATTTATATACTCATATTTTCTCTAAAATGAGTCACATATTTATAATAAATGGCTTAAATTGTAGATTTAAGTATTCTTTACAATTTAAACAGAGATACTAGACATTAAAAATACTATTTTGTATTTTACACCATTTTTATTGATGTGTGCATTCAATTATTTCATGTCCTCAGTGCACAGTAATCAGCTTCTTCAAAAAATATAAACCAAGAAATGACAAAAACTTCAAAATATTTTTTAATTATGTTATAGACTAGGCTAAATTGCATCTAATCATACATATAAATCATGTGAAAATATAGGTCTTTTTCTTAAAATTTTCTTAAATTACTGCGTCCCTGAAGTCATCTTCCACCCTGTTAGTATGTACTTTTTTGCCTTCCAAATCCGATTGCAATTTCATTGAGTACATTTTCAAGAAGTGATTTAATTTCTTTTACTTGCTGGAATTCAACTGTACAAACTGAGGTAAGCTTTAAATCTCACTCCTATTTTTTTTTTTTAGTTTTTGAGATGTTATCCTGCTTGTCCCACCCTTAAAGTTCCACCCTGTTCGGCTTTGTTATGAAGAATGTTTGTCCATATCAAAAAAATGTAAAAACAAATCTGACATATAAAAGTTCTGTTAATTTGTAGTAGTTTAGCTAGCTAAATGTTGATCACTAAAAGAGCTATGGCTAACTTTGCTCAGAATTTTCCACCCTGTTAGGTTCCACCCTGTTAGGTCTATAAACCTAACAGGGTGGAAATTCTAATAGAATAATTAGTATTTAATGCATATAGCAAGTTCTATGTATGTATACATATCTATATCTATATATATCAATATCTATATCCTAATATATATATATATATATATATATATATATATATATATATATATATATATATATATATATATATATATATATATATATATATATATCAAAGATTGTTATATAAAGGTTATTTATATAGTATACCATCCTATGCTGAGATGGTTCTTTCCATTAGAGTTTAAAGTTCTTTCCCCCTGCCTTTTTGCTTTTCTTTTTATTTTGTTTGTTAATCTAGTAAGTTGATGTAGCCAAAACACCACAAAGGGCATCACTGTCCATTACTGTTCCTTCTTGTGATGAATTTTGTATTTGTTTGTTAATCTGGTTAATTCAAATGAATAATATCATCTATATTTTTAATCAAATATAAATAAATAAAAATGTAATTTATTATGTCTGTCTTCTCTAATTTGTAAATATTTCTCTAGCCATCTGAAGAGAGAATTGTTTTGTTTTGCCCCCATGATTGATTATGATGAGGAACCACAGATATTTTTTTGTGTCCCTCCCCCAAAGAAAATTAGGATTTTTTTTATTGTTTTGAAACAATATGTTATAGGTGCAGTTCCACACATTATCAATGGTAAACCATGCATGACAATGACAAAAGGCTCATCCACTGAACACTGGTGTTCCACCCTGTTATACTTCGTTCCACCCTGTTATGCTCCTTTCCACCTGTCACGAAGTGATTTTGTGTGTTTTCGTTATTAGTTATTGCCCGTCTATTATTTATCCCAGGTGTTTCTCATTTCTCACGCCCCCTTGTTATCTTGTCTAGCTCGTTTGTCCTTGATTATTTAAGCCCTGTGTTTCTGCCCTGTCTTTGTTGGTTGTTGAATTTATGTGTGTGTATGTTGTCTGACTGCTTCGAGTATTTTCCTAGTTTCCTTAGTATTTCCTAGTTTCACGGTTCCTGGACTCTCTGCCTGTATCTGGTCTTCCCGTTTGCCTAATCCCTGAATTGTTTGATTACTGATCTGGACTGCTTACCTGGTTTTGACCCCTGCCTGTTTCCTTTCCTCTTTAATAAAGCCTGCGTTTGGATCACCTCTGTCCATGTTCCATGTGCAGTTTCATGACAGAATACTGAGCCACTACTGATCCAGCGGCTGAGAAGAACAACCAACCTCAATATGGGTCCAGCAGTCGTCAGCAACCGGGCTATGACAGAATACCTGTCGTCAGTCTTGCAAGAGGGCCGGTCTGTCCAAAGGTACGCGAAGGAGTTCCTGTCCATTAGCAGTGTGGGAGCGCTAGATGATATCCAGCTCATGGGCCTGTTTCTGAATGGGCTGGATTATGAGATCGCTCGATGGATGCCGCGGGACCTTGCCAACTGGACTCTTGACGGGTATGTCGCTCGGGCTTGTTACTTGCAGGACCTCTTCACTACTGCGCGCTTATTCTACTCGACACCCGCCGAGTGTACTTTACCCGCGAAGCCCTCGTCGTCTTCACCGCTGGTTCACGTCAGTCACGACGAGCCCGCGCTTCACGTGCACATTGACGAGCCCGCGACTCACGTCAGCCCAGCCGAGCCCGCGCTTCACGTCAGCCCTGCCGAACTCGCGATTCACGTGAGCCCCGGGAGGGAATCTCCTGTTCAAGTGGATGAATCTCCAGTTCAAGTGGATGAATCTCCAGTTCAAGTGGATGAATCTCCAGTTCAAGTGGATGAGTCTCCGGTTCAAGTGAGTGAATCTTCAGTTCAAGTGAGTGATCCTGTTCAAGTGGATGAATCTCCTGTTCAAGTGGATGAATCTCCAGTTCAAGTGAGGGCTGAGTCTTCAGTTCAAGTGAGTGCCGAATCTTCAGTTCAAGTGAGCGAGTCTCCTGTTCAAGTGAGTGAATCTTCAGTTCAAGTGAGTGATCCTGTTCAAGTGGATGAATCTCCGGTTCAAGTGGATGAATCTCCGGTTCAAGTGGATGAATCTCCAGTTCAAGTGAGGGCTGAGTCTTCAGTTCAAGTGAACGCTGAATCTCCTCTTCAAGTGAGCGCTGAATCTCCTCTTCAAGTGAGCGCTGAATCTCCTCTTCAAGTGAACGCTGAATCTCCTCTTCAAGTGAGCGCTGAATCTCCTCTTCAAGTGAGCGCTGAATCTCCTCTTCAAGTGAGCGCTGAATCTCCTCTTCAAGTGAGCACTGCATCTCCTCTTCAAGTGAGCGCTGCATCTCCTCTTCAAGTGAGCGCTGCATCTCCTCTTCAAGTGAGTGCTGCATCTCCAGTTCAAGTGAGTGAGTTGTCCAGCCCAGCGAGTGTGTCTAGCCCTGTGACGCGCCGCCGCAGGAGGAGGAGAAGGAGGACTCGTTTGGTTCGCCAGGCCCCGGTGAGCGTGCCCAGACTCCTCGCCCTGCCGGCCCCGCCTCTGCGCCTCGCTCTGCCGGCCCCGCCTCTGCGCCTCACTCTGCCGGCCCCGCCTCTGCGCCTCGCTCTGCCGGCCCCGCCTCTGCGCCTCGCTCTGCCTGCACCCTTCAAGCTCCGGGAGGCCTTTCCTGTACCCGTTCACCACCCAGAGGTTCCTCCCGTGAATTTCCCCAAGTATTTTTTGGGGGGGGCAGTAGGTACTCTGTGGGGGCCATGGAGGCGGCACTGACATGGACCGCACCTGAGTCTGCTTCGCCCTCGTCTCTGCCTGAGCCTGCTCCGCCCTGGCCGCCATCAAGTCCTGCTCCACCCTGGCCGCCTTCACGTCCTGCTCCGCCCTGGCCGCCTTCACGTCCTGCTCCGCCTTCACGTCCTGCTCCGCCCTGGCCGCCTTCACGTCCTGCTCCGCCCTGGCCTCTGCCTCGTCCTGCTCCGCCCTGGCCTCTGCCTCGTCCTGCTCCGCCCTGGCCTCCGCCTCGTCCTGCTCCGCCTTGGTCTCCAGCCCAGTCTGGTAGGCCCATGCTCTGCGGCCCAGGCCCGCCTTGGCTACCTCCTGGTCCTGTTCCCCTGCACGGGCCTGGCCCTCCGTCCCTCCCCCAAGACTGTCTCCGCTTCACCGCCCTCCTGAACTTTTTGATGTTTGTATGGGCGTCGGGAGCCGCCCATAGGGGGGAGGCTATGTCACGAAGTGATTTTGTGTGTTTTCGTTATTAGTTATTGCCCGTCTATTATTTATCCCAGGTGTTTATCATTTCTCACGCCCCCTTGTTATCTTGTCTAGCTCGTTTGTCCTTGATTATTTAAGCCCTGTGTTTCTGCCCTGTCTTTGTTGGTTGTTGAATTTATGTGTGTGTATGTTGTCTGACTGCTTCGAGTATTTTCCTAGTTTCCTTAGTATTTCCTAGTTTCACGGTTCCTGGACTCTCTGCCTGTATCTGGTCTTCCCGTTTGCCTAATCCCTGAATTGTTTGATTACTGATCTGGACTGCTTACCTGGTTTTGACCCCTCTCTGTTTCCTTGTACCTGTCTCTGGATTCTCCTCTTTAATAAAGCCTGCGTTTGGATCACCTCTGTCCATGTTCCATGTGCAGTTTCATGACACCACCCTGTTAGACAAGTCATTTTAAATAATAATTTGACAGCAACATTAAATGTTTGGCATACTTTTGTCTTATTTTGTGAGGTAAGGAGCACTAACAGCATATATATATATGTTTTTGAGCCATTTTTTATTGTTATTTACCATCCTATTTGCAAAGATGGGCAAAAAAAGTAACAGTTTTTAATAATCAAGACATATTCTCTTCATCAAAAATTGTTTTGCTTGTTTCAAGAAGAAAAAAAATCTAAGATGGCATAAGGGACATATACTATCCAAGAAAAGCTCATTATTGTTTAATATTTACATTATTAACATGTTGTGATAACTAATATGTCCCTAACAGGGTGGACTATTTTCATGGGCATGTCTGAACAATCTACCCATAATTATTATTTTCTGAGTCCCTGAGCTTGACCAATATGTATACCTTATAGTTAAACATGTCAATATTTTGGTAGAATGCTAAAAACATGAAAATCATGTCCTTTTTTTCCAACACTTATGAAGCCAAAATGTCACCGCATAATGACCCATATGACATATTGTATTTTTTTTATAGTATTTTTTTAACCATGCAGCAAACTTAAAAAAAAGAAAGAAGAAAAAAAAACTACACATTTTTTTTTTTAACTGTTTAACCGTTTCGGTACGTAATAGGTCAAAAATGTTAATTTCAGTTAATGGTTAAACGGTCGATATGAGCATCCCTAAATCCTTATTTTTGTTTTTGCTCCTCTGATGGGTTTCAGCTTTCTCTTTCTGCAAATTGTACAGTTGTATCGTGTATGACCCAGCGCCAGTGTTGGGAAAGTTCACTTTCTACATGATCTAGTTCAAAGTTCATGCACAATTTTTAAAATGAACTAGTTGAACTAGTATCATAGTTGATACTTCACAATTTTGAACTAAGTTCACAGTTCCAAAAAAAAGAACTAGTTAATAATTCTTTTTTTTTTTCCATATGTTGCTGCTAGCTACTACAGCATTGCTGCTTTTTTATAATTATTATTATTGCCACAACCCATACTGTATACAACCACTACAACAATTATTTTATCGGCGGACAAAGTTTGCACAGAAATGTAAGATTTTTCCCATCCTCACCAAGGATGTTTTTTCTTTTTTCTTTTTTTACATATTAAGGCCTGTTTACGTCCACACGTAAACGCAGTATCAGGACACTGAAACCCCTGCCAGGGTGAGGATTTTCAGAAATGCCGGTTACAGTGTTGTCGTATAGACGTTGAAACCGGGGGTTTTGCCTTGCGATGTAAGAGTGTGCGTAATTTTTTTTTTTGAAACCACTGGAGGAAAAACTCTGGTAATAAAAATACCCGTGCCCATGTGGACAAGGCCTGACTGATTGGACAAAGACATAGCCAATTCGCACAGGATTGAGATCACAGACAACTTCCACAATTATTGCAAAAGACTACAGGTCACCTAATACTTAACCAGTGTGAATAGGACTAAAGACTGATTGTCACTGCAGATTTTTTTAAAGCACAATGATCCACTAACAAGCATCAGTTGTGGTTCTTTAATGCTCTGGGAAGCGCAAGCAAGCAAACAAGGTGGATGGCAGAGCAAATTCCTGAGTGCAGATGTGACAGGCAATGTCAGTGAAATAATAAATGTTTATCTATAACTTTTCCACCTAGAACAGATCACAGTGGTGTAACGACTGAGACAAATCAGACACAAGTATTTGTTATAGTTAGAAATATAGTTATAGTTAGAAAGAAGGCCTTAGTTACCATGACCCTGATCAGATAAGTTGGTTTTATTGCTGTCAAAAATGTGGTCACGTTCAAGACAGAGACGATGGGGAAGACCAAAACAGCCATTAATACAGACTTTGCTGCATTAATTATAGACAAACTGATCTATAAATGAACATGAAGAACATTTTGCGAATTACTGTCTTTTGTAATGTCTTGTAATACTATTATTTTGTTGATGCTGTGTATTTTACAATAGAATCCATGGTCACCTATACATGTTTGCATTGGCAGCAGCCATAGCTTTCTCCCTCACTTTTGTAAATCCCTCATCACAATGAAGTTTCTGCACACACTCTTTTGAACTAGCCACGATGTCCAAACCTGTCCAAAGGTGTATCCAAACATGCCAGCGTGCACAAGGAAGTTGGGTGCAGTAATTTCTCTCAACAGGCCAACATCTTCCATTCGCAGCTCTGGACCATGGGCTCTTACAGAATCAATTTCAGTCAGAAGAGATGTGATCTCATTTAAAGTTTTTAAAAGGCGAAACACGGAAGTAAAGCAGCGCCGCCATTACTGTGGGCCTTGCTGCTGCGGAAGTAGCGTGTTGTTCTCGTAGGCGGCTATAGCAGATGTTAAATGTTTTTATTTAGTTATTTTGTACGTATGTCCAGTGATGCCGGGAAGAGCGTGTTGTGTGGTTGGCTGTTTTAATAATTTTCTCTGTATTGTTACTGACACATTATGGTACAAGTTCACTGCCTGTGAAAACCTCACGACACCTTTTAATGTGATGTGCTCATCTGCGATGGCAGTATCTGGCCGATCCATCCGGAGCTCGTGTAATTCTGACCTTCAATCAATGCCCTGTAATTTAGGTTCTGAAGCTCATCACATGCCAGATGATTAATGAAATAATCTTGAATACCTAAGAACATGTATTTTATTGCTACAACTGGTCGTGGTTAATAGTTATCTGCAACTTGTGAATAGGGTTGCCAACTTCAGAGAAAAATGTGGGACAAGTGTTGTTCTTTACCGGAAAATAAGAGACACTCAAAATATTTGTACTGTATCAAACAGTATATGTCATTTCAGGTTAGTATGCGTTTGAAATTTTCTTTTTTTAAACACAAAAGTTTAAACATTTGTTTTGCTTAACCTATTTATGTACAATTTAATTGTAAATCGGATTGTAAGATCACACAAAAAAGTCACATTACACAAATCATATTTCAAAATATTAGCATTTATCTGAAATAAAAAGCTTTTGTAACATACGCTACATTTGAAAAGAAATTAAAGAAAGTAGTAGCCTACTTTTATTCAGCAAGGACGCATTAAAGTAATCAAAAAGTGAACGCAGACATTTATAATGTTACAAAGATATTTTATTTCGGATAAATCTACTTTGAATCTTCTATTCATCAAGGAATCCTGACTTTTTAAAAAGAAGACATTAATAATAATCAGAAATAATTCATGGGCAGCAAATCACATCATCATTTTATTACCTATGTAATATTTAATGTTTTCTTGCGTGGCTGGATGTTGAGTTTGTATGGTCTGATGCGCGTGTGGGCTGTGATGGATTATGACCGGTGTCGTGATCATTCTCAAATGTCGTGTTGATGGTGTAGTCAGTGGTTAGATCAGCAGTCTATTTAATCGTTACAGTGAACATATTAGTCCTGCTGTGAGTGGATAACAGTTTTGCATATTATAATGAGTTTCAACTCACCCGCCGGTGCACGTGGGGAAAATTGTTATGAAAACGTCCAATGTTGTAAAAAATCATTCTGGTTTTCCAAATGTTGGAAACCAGAATGATTCGCCCATACATGTTCGACCCAGAGTCCATGTTTTACCCAATTCCTGTCAGATCCAATATAGATGGCACAGCACCGTTCTTTACTCTTCATCGGTCTGGAAATCCTTCTGCAAATCTTGTTTACAAAACAATCCTAAGTGAAATGAAGCGAACAGATGGACAATGTTCCCTTTCGAAGGGAACTCAACAATACGTCGAATGACGCAATGAGGAACGCCTCAGGCGTGACAGGTGTCTAAACAATGGAAGAATAATGATTAAATGTAAGGATGAAAAACAAAAACTAAAAATTCTGAAAATGAAAACGCTGGCAGGAGGAAAGATATCATGTACAGAAATAGGTAATGGAATCAGAGGGGTTATCTCAGGAGTACCTCTTAATGTAAGTATGGATGATATCAAAGCACATCTAAGTGGTGGCACAGTAATCTCCACTCGAAGACTGCAGATGTGGAAAGACAACAAAAAGTGTGAAAGCATGAGTGTGATGATTCTGTTTGAAGGTAGTAATCTGCCCACAAGAGTGAAGATAGGGTTTGTTAGCTTTTTGGTGCGAGAGTTCATACCCCCACCTTTGAGATGCTTTAACTGCCAACGGATGGGACATACTGCAAATTTTTGTAAAGGGAGAATGCGGTGTGCAAAGTGTGTGTGTGGGGGGGGGGGGGGGGGGGGGGACATGAATATGACAAGTGTGAGGAGGGCGTAGTGATTAAATGCTGTAACTGTGGCGGTGGACATAGCGCAGCATACGCAGGATGTCCTGTACAACCCTAAAAAAGTTTATTACTCAAGATACAGTAATAGATTATCAGAAAAAAAGGGCAGCTGCAAGAAGGGTAATTAAAAATGCAAAGAGGAAAGCCTGGCAGGAGTTCTGTAACACAATTGGGAGAGAGACTGGAATGCATGTGGTATGGAGAATGATAAGGAAAATGAACGGTATTAATATTCATAAACAAGTTCCTGTAATTGAGGAAGATGGAAAGGTGGCCAGAACAGATAAAGAAAAGGTCGAAATATTGGCTAAAACATTTGCTAAAGTTCATAGCATTGAAAACTTGAGTGATAGGTTTTTAAAAAGGAGACAAGAGTTAAATAAAATGTATATGAATGTTTGTAGGAAAAAACAAGAAGTTGATAGTAATATGGATGATGATTTTAATCTCTTTGAGCTAAAGATTGCTATCAGCAATTCAAAGGATACAACACCAGGGAGAGACATGATAAGTTATAGTATGTTAAAAAACTTACCAGACGTAGCCATTAAAGCAATACTGGATGTGTACAACCAGATATGGAATGAAGGTACCTTACCCAAAGAGTGGAAAAACGCAATAGTGATACCAGTAGCAAAACCAGGTAAAGATGCAACAAAATCAAGTAGTTATAGGCCAATTGCTCTTACATCTACATTATGTAAGGTGATGGAAAAAATGATAGTAAGAAGATTAAATTATTTCTTGGAGAAAAATGAGATTTTGTCTTCAGCTCAAAGTGGGTTTAGGAAGAAAAGATCTACAATGGATGCTTTGTTATTATTTGAAAATGAGGTTAAAAAAGCTTTACCAATGAAAGAATTTCTTGTTGCTGTCTTCTTCGATATTGAAAAGGCATATGACACTTTATGGAGAGAGGGACTTTTAATTAACCTCGATAAAATTGGAGTAGGGGGGAGAATGTACAACTGGATATTGGATTTCTTGTTTAAACGTACATTTCAAGTTAGAATAGGGGAAGAAATTTCCACAATGCATGATATTCTGAATGGGACTCCTCAAGGAAGTGTAATCAGTCCAATTTTATTTAACATAATGATTAATGATATTTATGAAAGAGTGAAACCAAGTATAGGGAAGGCATTATATGCAGATGATGGTGCTGTGTGGAGAAGAGGTAGGAACTTAGGGAATGTAGTTAAAGGAATACAAGAATCAATAAATAAGGGAAAAGCTTACAATGATGTACTGGGTTAACTTGCAGGGTTGTAGTAAGAGACATTGTACACAAGCAATTTTAAATGACTGTTGGGAATATAAAAAGAATAATGGGAATAGTTTTGGATGGAAGTATAAACAGTGGGTTGAGGAATGTGGTCTGGAAAATGTAGATATTTGTCCCAATATTCCATTAAAAGGTGAGCCTAATGTTGAAATGAGATTGCTGGAGGATAGGGAGAAAGCGGAAGGAAGATATACTAATAGGCATGAAATTAATGCTTTTATGAGAGAAGTTTTTTATTCTTGTATACAGATCTATACAGATGGATCTAAAGACCCAGTAGAACAAAAAGTGGGAGCAAGAGTATATATTCCAAAATTTGAGACTAAAATAAGTTTAAGGTTGAGTGACAAAATGTCTGTATATTCATCAGAATTAACTGCTATAATTGTAGGATTGCAGTGGTTAGAGCAGACTAAGCCAAATAGGATGGCGACTGTAATTTGTTCAGATTCTGCATCAGCACTTAAAAGTATACTATCAACAAAAAACAGACAGAGAAGACTTGATGGTAGAAATTTATACATTATTATATAGGCTGAACATAGAGGGGATACTTGTATACTTTTGTTGGGTACCGGCACACATTGGGATAGTAGGAAACGAAATAGCAGATAAATTAGCAAAAGAAGCATTAAGGAAAGACTTGGTAGATATTAAGATACCTTTAGGAAGAAATGAAGTTAGATCAATAATTAATAGAGAAATAATAAGAATATGGCAAAAAAGATGGGAAAGTAGCAGTACAGGTAGGTGGCATTATAGTATTGTAAAATCAGTAGGGATAAAATATTCGTGCTATGGAAGACATGGAAAGGAAGAAGTCATGATTTCTAGATTAAGGATGGGTCATACAGGTTTAAAATCAACACTGGCATTAATGGGAAAGCATGGAAATGGTATGTGTGATGAATGTGGCATACTTGAAACAGTAGAACATGTGTTTTTTAAGTGTAGTAAATATGAAGATCAGCGTAGGGCTCTTTTTAGAAATATAAAGAACAGGCCAGTGAGCATTATGGACCTATTGGGAAAGGGTTTGAGTGATAGAGAAAGGTTTAAGGAAGTGATAACTTTTTTAGAGCTTACAGTGCTATATCACATGATCTAGCCTGAGGAGGAGAACAAGTTTCTGATCTTCCTGGAGGTTTGAGGAGCTCAGTGTAGAAGCTGGAGGAGCTGAACACGCAGCGTCAGCTGATACACGAGCTCTGATAATATTTTTTTTTTTTTTTTTCCTTTCCCTCCTTCTTAATCAGATCCATTAATCATGTGCGTAAGGTATACAGTAGGTGGCGGTAATACTCCAAAGGAGTGAACGGCCATGAAACGAAAAGAAGAAGAAGAAGAGTTCTGAAAGTAAAACTCTCAGTTCACGCAAAAAACTCCCTCGAGAGCTTCCCGCACATGCTCTTCTTTCAGGCAGAACACGCACAGATCGTGTGAATCCTCCGGTGTCAAATATCTGGACACAAGTCGGCACACTCGCGCAAAGTGTTTCT
This sequence comes from Pimephales promelas, assembly GCF_988280905.1. Taxonomy (NCBI): domain Eukaryota; kingdom Metazoa; phylum Chordata; class Actinopteri; order Cypriniformes; family Leuciscidae; genus Pimephales; species Pimephales promelas. The sequence continues at coordinate 11,306,931 of NC_142769.1, forward strand.
CCACGTCTCTGCGCGCTTAATCGTTGATACTATCACACAGACAAACAGTCCCTTCAGACGATAGGATGTTGTCACGGTTTCAAGGCGCCCTTCTTATACATCCAGATTGACGCGCTCATCATTTAAGCTGATGATGCACGGGCTGTCGCCGGTCAACCTGATTACTGTGAGTTGATATTTGATTTCAGACACCTGTCACGCCTGAGGCGTTCCCCATTGCGTCATTCGATGTATTGTCTCGTTCCCTGTTCTCAGGGAACATAGGTTACAGTCGTAACCTGAGACGTTTTACCTCATCAGCTGGAAAGTCATTAAAAATAAAGTTTATGCATTCAGTCCTATTGGAATCCAGAGGAAGCATATGCAGTGACTGTCTTCTTCCTCAACCAGGCACTGCACAATATTTTGTCTTGCTCAGTAGCTAGATCTGGTTTGTCATCACGTTATTTAGCTATGCGTGTAATGCGCGAATCGGTGGGCGGGGCTAAACCGGCCGTGTTGAAGTTGGCGTTGATCTTCTTCTGTGCGGGTGGTGTTTTATCCTCTTTGTCGTCATAGTTCCCCACTTTGAAAAAAGAATCCTTTTCTGAGGCTGGTGTCAATAAAAGCTTTTATTGGACTAACAAGGATGTTTTCAGTTCTGAAACTTACAGGATATTCTTATAAGAACTCTTAGATCAAAAGCTCAAGGAAGATTTGATTTCTCAGTTCATCACCCCTTTAAAAGCCGTTTTCCTCATGGGCACCAAAAGAAAAAGAAGTTCCCATTAGGTCAAAGTTATGGTGCGTTCTATTATTGCAAACGAACCAACTCGGACCTCGGACTTGACATCACGTCCACACTTCAAGCGCTCTATAATGTTTTGCATGTTCAAGTCGGAGAAAAAAATGGAGGCCACCCAGAAATCTGTTATAACGGTAGCACTGGCCGAGTACCAGGCACTTACATTAAAAAAAAATATTATGACTACACCATATCAAAAAATAGCCATTTGAACTTGAAAATGTTCACTTTTTTTTAATGTTTTTCATATTAATCTTCTGTTAGCAACGCTAGCAACGTTAGTAACTGCACTCACAACAACCAATTCCCATACCTACAAGGGACGCAGTAATATGAGTGATTACAATAGTCATTTAAAATACCAAAGCAGTTCAAATACAATGAAAACAATTCATTCTTACAAGTCACAGGGCGCCGCCATCTTGAATTGTGAAACTGAATTCTTGCTCGGTGTCCTCGCGGTTGTCCGACGTCCGAGAGGAGAAATCCGAGGAAAGGGGGCGCGTTGCTAGGCAACGTCAGTCATCCGGTTCGGAGCTCCGAGACGGATGAATAATAGAACGCACCATTAGGTCATTAGGTTTTAATCAGTGACAATTTCTTTCTATCTCTTCTTGTTGCATTTTTGTTGGACAAAAACAAATATTTTTTTTTTCCTTTTAATTTTATTTGAGACATTCCAGATGATGGAAGGTTAAGATTTTCCAAAGAGCATCCTTGTTTCTGCTCTAAAAAGTCAATAAAAATATCAAAATAGCTGTTAGAAGGATTTTCTGTTGTTTACTAAACACATGCTTCTTTAGCACACACATATTCTCAGTAGATGTTAAATGGGCAGAAAACAGGTGCAGTGATCCCCAAATACAATGTTTGTTTAGTTTTTTCTGAAGAATGAGTATGTTGGTGCAGAGTAGTTAAACAATGAGACTAGACAAAATGTGCTCAGTTTTCGATGGCATGAATATGGAGAGACAAATAAGTTCTCAACGTCACAAACTTGCGCATATGACAGTGAAGTGATGCCTGAGATAGAGGAAAGAATTTATTCATCATCATCATCATCTTCCATGTCATCATCATCATTGTCATCATCATCATTATCCTCATCCTCATCTTCACCATCATCGTCATAGTCATCGTCATCGTCATTTTCATCATCAGGATTGATTTTGCCAGTCATCACGTCTTCGATCCAGGTGTCGAGCTCCTCAGCGGTGGGCATGTCCTCTTCATCATCCATCTCCAGCCACACACTGTCAGCCTGAGAACCAGACAGACAACATGAATCTGAGACAGTTACTGAGAAAGAGACAGACAGACCTTTTCCTTTCCTGGTTCTCTTTTAGAACCCTCTTTTAGAACCTTTACTTCCAAAAAACATACAGTGAAGAGAACAAGTATTTGATACACTGCCGATTTTGCAGGTTTTCCAGCCCGTTCTCATCCCAAAGCGCCATATAGGACGCTTTTGCAAAAGCGTAAATATCCAACGCACATGGCACCCTTTAACGTCAAATGAGATGCAGATATATTTGGGCAGAAGGCGCCCCCTAGTGGTCGCATCAGGAGGCACACGTGGAGTCTCCAAAGATCGGGACAAAGGGTGACATAGGGCCCCGTCTCTGAGAAAGGAGGACCTTCCTCAGAGGAATTGGCCAAGGAGGTGCTGTCGCGAGGAGTATCAGTTCAGAGAACCAGGTCTTGGTGGGCCAATAAGGGCTACCAAAATGACCTGCTCCTCGTCCTCCTTGATCTTGAGTCTGTGCGAGAAGTCTCACTGGGGGAAACGCATACTTGCGTAGGCCCCGTGGCCAGCTGAGGAGCAATGCGTCTGTGCCGAGGCAAACAGAACTATCTGCGAACTGGTCCCATATCAGCTGGACTGTCTGGGGAGTCGCCTTATGCCAGAGATTGGACAGAGCCGTGACAGATCGTCGGCTGCAAGACTCCGCTCCGCTGCAAGAAGCCGACGAGGTTGATGTACGCTACTATTGTGGTATTGTCTGAACGGACTAGTACATGTTGACCCTTGAGCAATGCCCGGAAGCAGTGCAGGGCAAGGCGTACTGCCAGTAACTCAAGGCAATTGATATGCATAAGGCGCTGGGGTCCTGTCCAGGAACCCGTGGCTGCATGTCCATTGCACATGGCAACCCAACCCGTGGCAGAGGCATACGTGGAGACGAAAACATGCCTGGAAACTCGCTGCAGGGGAACTCCGGCCCGTAAGAAGCTGAGGTTCGTCCACAGGAAGAAGGTCTGACGGCAGGTCGGAGTTACTGGAACTCTGAGCGTGTCGCGATGCCATACCCAGGAGCCTCTGAAAAAGTTTCAGTGCGACCACACTCTTTTCCTCGAACTGTCGAAGACAAGTCAGCAGTGAGTGTGCGTGCTCGCTCATAAGCTGTCCGGACATGGCGACCGAGTCTATCTCCATACCAACAAAAGAGATCCTCTGCACGGGGCAAAGTTTGCTCTTCCCCGAGTTGACCCGAAGGCCCAGACAGGCTAGGTGCCGGAGCACAAGGTCTCTGTGTTCGTAGACCTGATCTCGAGAGTGAGCTAAAATTAGCCAATTGTCGAGATTTGATATTAGCCTTTGTTCGCGAAGGGGAACAAGTGCTGCCTCGACAACCTTCGAAAAGACGCAAGGAGACTAGCCCGAATGGGAGAACCGTATACTGATATGCCTGCCTCTTGAAAGCAAACCGTAGAAACGGTCTGTGTCGAGGTAAGATGGAGACATGAAAGTAGGCGTCCTTCAGTTCTATCACTGCAAACCAATCCTGGAGCCGGAAACATTCGAAAATGTGTTCGGTCGTGAGAATCTTGAACGGCATCCGGTAAAGGGTGCCGTTTAAAACGCGCAGGTCCAGGATCGGTCGTAACCCACCGGTTTTCTTGGGGACAATGAAGTAGGGACTGTAGAACCATGACCTCATCTCGGCCGGAGGGACAGTCTCGATTGCACCCTTCGCCAGCAGGGTGGCAACCTCCACTCTCATGATTGGGGTATAGCCACCGATCATCGTAAAGCGGACTCCCCTGAAGCAGGGAGGAGACCGTGCGAACTGAATCGCATAGCCGAGCCTGATAGCTCGGGCGACCCAGTGGCACAGATTGGGGAGCTCTAAGCAAGCCCCCAAAACTGATCCAGTGGAATCGTCCGAGCCACAGGCGTCCCCCCGGAGGGGCAGCGGGGCGGAGAGCCCGGCACAGGCGAGGGTGGCATAGTTACCTTGCGCACTTGCACGGTCAAGCTCTGCGCCCTGACAGAGGAGACCAGGGAAGGACCAGCACGGGGGTCTGCTCTGCCAGGGGTCTGGCGATAGAGGGGGATGAGAGTGGTGTGGTCCGGAGACGATACACACTGCCATCCGCAACCTCAGAGACAGAGGAGGACGAGAGTGGTGAGGCACAGGGGCGTTGCACACTGCCATCCTGCTCTGTGTGCTCAGAGATGAAATGCAGCTCTTTGAAAGAAAGATTCTCCCCCAGACCTCCACCGGGGGAAGGAGTGGGCCTGCGACCACTCCCTGGAAGAACTGTAAGCCATGTCTGAGCTGCCCGTAACGGGAGCGCCGCAGCGGGGCTGCGAGGCTGGTACGGGCAGGGACGCCTCCCTGCGACCACCTCCACGGCACAGCCCAGTGCTGCTGGGGCCGGGCAGGAGGGGGCGGAAGTCCTAGGAGGGCGCATTCGGCGGCAAGCGGACTGAGGCGTCTGAGCCGTCGGCTAGTTTTGGCAGCAGAAAGCTGCAGGGTCAGACAAAAAAGCCACAGTCCACTTCGGGGCGGCCGAGAACTGTTGAGCAGAGTTCTCGACCGCGCCGCCGAAGAGGCCAGCCTGGGATATGGGGAAGTTGAGGAAACTGGTTCACTCAGCCTTGCGCACATCAACCAGGTTAAGCCAGAAATGTCTGACCACGCATATGGACATCAGCTGACTCAGGGAGCATGGGGTCACCTTCGTCGCTTGTAGAGCAAGGTCGGTGACGGCAGGCAGATCAAGGATGAGCCCTGAATCAGCCCTACCCTCGTGCATATCACTGAACACCTAGAAGGATGGCAATAACACACAGTGAGGTGGCAGCCTGCCCCGCAGCTCTATAGGTCCCCGCCACTGGAGTAGACAAGAACCTACAGGCTTTGGAGGGGTGCTTAGGGTTGCCACGCCAGGTGGAGGCGCTGTGGGGACACATAAGTGTTGCCACAGAACACTCCACAGGGGGGAACCCCAGTGTACCCTAGACTGCAGCCTCTACGAGGGCAGAGAAGGCGGAAGAGACCGCTGAGTGGTCGTGAAAAGTCAAAGGAGACTTCCACAATCTCATGGCCTCTTCATGCACATCCGGGTAGAAAGAATTTGGGTTCGCCACCCCGAAAAAACCAATCATCAGCCTTAAGTGCTCGGGACATGTCAGAATTTTCCACACAAACCCGATTCTCGTGGCAGCTCGGGAAAGCATAGCTGTGAACTCTGAATCAAACTCGCTATGCTAGCACATCCGCCTAGGCGAAAAGGCGAAAACCCCATTCTCCGTCATCCGACGTAACTCGGAGTGACTACGAAAGGGAACGTATGATCTCTGTAATTGCAAACAAAGATTTCTGTACTAAATATTAAGGTCGTTTTTTTTTTTCCTGATCTATCAAATACTTATGTCATGCAATAAAATCCAAATTAATTTTTTAATTATACAATGTGATTTTTTTGGATTTTTGTTTTAGATTCCATCACACACAGTTGAAGAGTACCTATGGTAAAAATTACAGACTTCTACATGCTTCATAAGTGGGAAAACCTGCAAAATCGGCAGTGTATCAAATACTTGTTCTCCCCACTGTATAATCTAAATTAAACTTGCATGATTACCGGCATTAAAGACATTAAAGAAAATTATGTTCTCACATCCTCAACATCCACCACACCGATTTGAGGGGACGAGAGGTCAATGCCAAAGGTCTTCTCCCAGTACGGCAACATCTGCAGGGGTAAAGAGGAGTCAAAGGTCAAATAGCTGATTTGTTACATACAGTACCTAACTCATTAAACTCATTCAAAGGTCACTTTTATCCTACAGAGGGCAGCAAAGTCAAACAAAGATCGGCAGAGTGCCGAAGTATCTGCTCTCAATGTCATTTATAAGAGTTCATTAAATTAGCATGACATTTTAACAGCTGAACATATTATGCATTGTATATTTGATATAATGTATTGTGAATACCATGAAATTTGTTTGAGGAATTATGAAATTATATTCACTAAATTAACTATAGCACAGATGATAAATGTAAAAAGTAGATCAAAAATATAGTTCTGTTCAGATCCTACAGGAAAAAAAAAATCTTATCCAAGGCATTTTATCCAAGGCATCGTATCGATGTACTGTAAAAGGTACATCATTCCAAAACATGTTCTTGGTTATCAAAGGAATATTTAATATTTCTGGATACAGTATTCTAGTGGTTTGTTATACCAGAGGAAAGTCGTCAGGATCAATCCAGATTATGCTTAAATCTGGGTTATCTGTGTTTTCTTGAGCCACTTCCTTCAGGATCTCCAGGAACTCATAACCGTCTGGGAAAAGTCAACATTCAATCATATGGAGTCATGAGTCAGTGTATGAAATCCTTTAAAAGACTTTTAAAAATAGTGGCTTATTATACTCAAATCAGTGTTTACCAGGGTCAGACTCCTCAGCAAAAGCAACAATGTGCTGTCCATTAATATCATCTTCCTAAGCCCAACGGAAAACAGTAACGTTCATGATAATGATATTTACAGGTGTTACAGAAAATAAATGATAAGACATCAACATTTTCTGATCAAGAGACAAAAAAAAGATAGGAAATGAATGGCATATAAGATCAAATAAATTATTTTGAATTCCCATACAGACTTTAAAATGTTAAAACTTAAGATAGTTTTTAATAACGGATTGACTTTGTCTTACCCAGATCTCATACATGCTGTGGGCCTCCAATTTTCTCAGAGTTGGTCTAAAATAAATACAAAAATAAATAACAGCAAGTAAGAAAAATATTTTATTCAAGCATCCTTCTGAGAGGACTTTTGAGGAAAAGTGTGACTTTATTTTGTTTTTCTGAGAGTTCACCTGTCGTGTTCCTCAATGTAGCTAATGATGTCCTCCTCCGTGTAGGGACGGCCAGGGATGGTGACAGGTTTGCTCATGAAGGGCTCATAGAAATCCACTTCATTCATCTGCAGTTTTAATTTCTTAGCAATCTGTAAACATTCAGAGATTACGCACACCAGACATAATGAATAAATACAGGGCTCATTAAAGTAACCATTATGCTTTTTGGGATGTTAATCTATGATAAAGATGTTTGTAAATGTAAAAGGTTTCAAAGATCAAAGTGCAGATACATGGAGTCATAGTCATAAGCCCTGTCCTAAATGGCACACTTTATGCACTTTCTTGTGGACTTACAAAGTGCAGTCTCATGTAAGACCTCAAGTGAGGGTGTAATTTTTTCCTGCTTGAACATTTATAACAAATCTCATTTATAACAAAATTCTCTGTATTAGAGCTGCATTATTAGTAGTTAAAAGGTCGAGATCTCGATTCAAACACCCATGCGATCTTATCGATTGACAAGTATGATTACAGCGAACATTCAAATCTGTGTTGGTGCTGCAGCTGACCTAGTGAGAGCAGTTGTTTTGTAGGCTAATAGATATGAAACAGCTTTCCAGTCTTTTCAACCACACATTATTTTTTCTGTTACAATAAATCAAATGATCACAGAACAATTAAAATAAAAGCTTATAGTTCGGATATACACACTGATGTATATGTCACTCACAGCTCTACTGCATAAAAGTGCTGAGGAAGATCCGGAGCTGAAATTCAGGCATGGGTATTTGGTATCTGTCTCAAGCTGTAAGTGGTAGGAACTTTTAAAATAGCAAAACAGGGACACTTTAAAGGTTTGCTTTCAATGGTTTATAGTTTCAAATTTTATGTTTTCCTACTTCATCCTACAAATAATTTGAATGTGTGTTGTGTTGAATATGGCAATCTTGTGGGAAGCTCTCAGCAGCATTTATTTGAAATTTAAATCTTTTGTAACATATAAATGTCTGTATAAATGTCTTTACTGTCACTTTTGATCAATTTAAATTTAAATGATTAAATTTGTATTAGATTGTGTATGGGGTGTGCAGATACAGGCGTCATAGTCACATGTCAGTGTGAAAATGAATGTGTGAAAGCACCTACTTTTGGCTCAAAGGTGGCAAAGAACTTGATGAAGGGATGAAATTCCTCAGCTGCGTCATCATACTCGATGAAGTCTGAGAAATAACAAATTTTGCAAGGAAATTGCTTGTTAAAATTAATTTAGAAAAAATTCCAACCTACGCTGGAATCATATCCTGAAATTATTTGGAACTTTTATCTGTGTTTGCACATGGCAAACACTCAATGGCATACTAACGTGAAGATTTCTCGCTCTTGAAATAGCCCATGAGTTTAATGTCCTCCTCGATGTTATGAAAACCTTTGAGCTCTCGGTCATTACTGATGATCTCCACTGGTTCCTCAATCACCTGATAGAAGAACTACTGAATTACCAGTGACATTTAGGTGTGTGAGCTATAATCATGGTAAAGCACTCACATCATAGAGGAATTCAAGCAGCGTGTCGGCTGCCATTTCTCCATCGTACTCTATGATCTCGTCATCAGCGAAGATGTAAATGCTGTCCACCTCCTGCATGTCTGTAGAAAACAAATGTCTGATAAATGTTTAAGAGGCAACAGATGGATTGGCTCATTCAACAGATAATAGATGGTCTGGATACTATATAAACATTTGTGTGAAATGGATTTGCCCATGTCCTTATTTATCAACCAATGATAGCCCTAATTTTACTTTTAAAATCAGAATACAATGTTTTAATCATTTAATGCTTAGGATAAGAGTGTTGTTTTATAGTAACAAAAATGAATACTGATCAAGAAACATGTTATACTTGTACAAATTGCATTAAAGAAACAGATTCTTCAACTACTGGGAGGTGACGTGTTAGACTCAATTCCTAGTTTTGTTGTGGCCACAACATATTCAGAGGGAACGACTTCACGACTTCTTTATGCAGAGGGAACGACATACACTGTAAAAAAAATCCTAATTTCACAGAAAATAACTGTGATTTTTGACGACCATTTTCTTTCATTTTAAATTGTACTCAAAACACTGCAAAATTACAAATAATATCTGGAAAATAAAAATGCAGCTGATATTTTAGGTATTGTTACATTAAAGAAAAAATTCCAGTCATTCACAATTTTTTACAGAAATTGATTGTATTTTTCATACAGTATTTTTCTGTTTTCTTAAATTACATAAACGTTTATGTAAAAGTACAAATAGAATCTGTAATTAAATGGTAACAAAACAGTTAAATGATTACATGACTGTAGCTCAAAAAACTGTAACATTAAAGTAAAACGTCATAAATTAAATAAACTGAAAAACACTGTTATTTACAGGTATTTCCTGCATTATTATGATCAAATACCTTCATTGTAAAAAAAATCATAAAAAATGGTCAAATGACTGGCAACAAAGGCTGCCAAACAAAAACCATAAAATTAAACTCAAATATTAAAATTTAAATAAACTGAAAAAACACTGTTATTTAAAGGTATTTCCTGCACTATTATGATCAAATACCGTCATTGTAAAAAAATCATTAAAAAAGGGTCAATTGACTGGCAGCACAGGGTACCAAACAAAAACCATAAAATTACAGTAAAAATATGTTAATTTAAATAAAAACTTGACATCACCATGATTGAGATCAGTGTTTGCTTTAGTTGAGCTCTTGACCTTTATTATATGCTATTAGTTTTACTCTGGCTGCTTTAATTATGTTTTCAACATACATTTGTTATAGCATTGAAAGCTGGAGAAAATATCAGCTGATATTGGTGAGTTATTGGTGATGTTATTGTCATCATATGGTGACCCGATTCACTGATATGACAGAGAAATACCCAAGTGTATTTGTTGTGATTACATTATAAATAGGTGTACTTAAGTTTTAGATTAAATCTAGGATTGTCGTATTTTTCCCCATGAACATTGTTATATTGAAACAATATTAATTAAGTGATTAATTTAGTGATGATTGAGCATTATTGAAGACACCTGGTGATAACAAGCAGAATCACTGAAAGAGAAAATCACAAATTGTAAGCCACCGTTATGGCGATCAGTGTTTGCTTTAGTTGGGCTCTCGACACTTATACTTTCACTTTAAATTTTGTTTGTCTGCTGAAAAGTGGGATCTGACAGAGTTGGTTATGTTTTGACATAATCATACTGTGATCTAAATGAAACCTATTCAGATGATTTGGTTTAACTTGTTAGCAACAGTTTAGTGGTTCTGCAGCATATGATAATCTGTATTGTACAAAACATTTAATAAAAATTGTTCTGATCAAATCCCTTTATCTTTATTTAGAAACGCAGACATCAATTATCAGCCTGTGTATCTCAACCGTGGTGACAATAATAATCATTGTTGCCACCAATCACAACTCATTAATGGCTCATGCATTGCGGTATGAATAAATTATGATCTGAATTGTCTATGTAATTTACTTTTCCTAATTGAATATTCTGCTCGCCACCATTGTTGAGAAGCATTGACTGAATCGTGATATCTGTGTGTGCCTAAAAGTTTAAGTGTGCCTTACAACTTTTAAGAAATCCATTATATTATATCTCAAATTCTGGGTATTTATACAGAATCACACTTATAATGTAACCAACAACATAAGTCACAAACATTAAGTTCAAATAATGATTGTCATAATATAACAAAAATTATTAGATAATATGTTTTTCTTTGTTCATCTGGCAGGTACAACTCAGATGCAACAGCCAATTAAAATATAAAGTTTATAAAATAAGGGTCAAGAGACCAACTAAGGCCCCGTCCACACTACTGCGTTTTCGTTTAAAAACGGAGACCTTTTGCTACGTTTGCACCTCCCGTCCACACTAAAACGGGAAAAACGAAGACCTAAAACGGAGAAGTTTAGAAACGCTGCAGCTGCGTTTTGCGTTTTGAATCTCCGGAGTGCGTTTTAGTGTGGACGAGACAAAACCATACAAAACGGAGAACTTTAGAAACGCTGACGCAGAGGCTGACGCTTGGCTCTATGATTGGGTGTTATCAGTCATGACGCATCCTTCCCTGATTCGTCATTCACTGTTTACACCGGCACGCGCATGCCCAGTGTTGGTGAATGGTCACGCAATCTGCGTTTTCAGTCGTTTTAATGTGGACGGAGATCGTTTCTAATACGCAGATAAAACGCTGGTGTGGACGGAGATGGTATTCGTTTTAATTCTCCGTTTTTAAACGAAAACGCAGTAGTGTGGACGGGGCCTAAAGCAAACGCTCATCTCCATAACGGTGGCTTACAATTTTAGATTTTCTCCTTGTGATTCTGCTTTAGGTGTCTTCAATGATGCTCAATCATCACTCATTTAATCACTTAATTATCTCATTAACTTTAACACTCTTGAATGTGTACTCCTGTATCCCAGGAGTGTTAAATTAACACTGACTGAGTTTTTGCTGTGACGAAGAGCCGTAGTTAGCTGACAAGCTGAGCCATAGTGCATTAAAAATCAGTTGATATCACTAAGCATTCAATTACATGAAAACCATTACCATTAATAAGTAATCAGATCTTCTGAACTGAGATTCTCTTGGACTCCTACCATAACAAATATGTATCAATTATGACACTCAGTTAAAGTTTTGTATGGCAGCCATAGCTGACAGTCATTGACTGTTTTTTACTATGAAGGTATTTGATCATAATAATGCATTGTTTTTACAGTTAGAGTGTTTGATCATAATAATCCAGATAATAGCTGTAAAATAACAGTGTTTTTCTGTAAAACAACTTAATTTAAATTAGGATATTTTACTTTATTTTTACAATATTTATTTGGCACCCTTTGCTGCCAGTTATTTGACTCTTTTTTTACGATTTTATTTTTTACAGTGTATATTTCTCATGGCAACAAGTTAAATACCTAAACAGCCTATGTGATCAACGGCTCTGGATAGACCTATAATCAATTATCACTAAATTATGAAAGTATATGCGAGAACATAAAATCATACTGGCCTAAAAGAAATAATTTTTATCCATCTGATCTCATAGCCTTTTAAATCCATTCACTGATCGTTTCTTTATTTAGGTGAACTTCCCGTAATATTTCTAGGTAATATCTAAACTGACTTATGAAAAGAACTGGACATCAGCATCTATTTTGCCTCAGAAAGCTGTCCAGATTTCACATTGTTAAAGCTAGGGTATACGATTTCAAAGATTGTTCATTATTAATATCCTCGTTTAGATGCTGGTTATGGTTATATAGTACAATCCTAACAATATGAATAGAAAAAAGAACGAAAAGAGTCCATTCACTCTATTGGCTGTACAGCCGCAGAAAAGTTGACCAATGTCAGCTGTGCGGCCGCACAGCTTATATTGGTCAACTGCTCTCATCCAATCACCAGCTCCACTTAAAACTCCGCCTGGCGCTCGCGTCTCCAACCCAACCGCACCCGCCCCCGCCCCCCTCCGTGCGCGAGCAAACAGCTGACAGACTGTCTATGGTAGCTAGCTAGTAGCGTCAGATCAGCAATGGATAAAGCAATGGATAAAAATATAAACGACAACAGCAAGCGGCCCCTGCTTTCCCCAACTGTAAAGTTTGGACGAAAGAGAAAGTCTGTGGAGGAAAGATCAGAGATTAAAAAGAAATGTGAAGAACACATTAGGACTCTGGATAAATATATAGCGTCCTTCATTGACCGTTGGAGAAAGCTTCAGGGAGATCTGGGACTGAAAACGACGCTGACACGGATGACTTGAGCATTTGTTGAGCATGTAAACATTTATTTATTCTTTTATGGTGTGACGTGTTACGTGGCTTTTTATCAGTTTGACAACTTGCTCATGCTGCCGGTCGGCATTGGAATGTTAGCCGTTTAGCATCGCCTATCACGGGTCAAAGTAATTATATTTCTTGTTCGAGGTTTCTGTTCGAGCCGATCGAAATTTTTGAATTTGAAATTGAAGATGCGCTGCGTGCTGCAATAACAATTACTGAAAACCTTAGCAATACTAGTAGTATTATAATGGTGGTGGGGAGTTTAGAACATTTCATGTGTTGCTAATCTTGCGTTGACGTGAACTCAAACGAGACATACGTCAGGGATCAGGTAGCAGAGAGGGGAGGGGGGTGTGTGTGGAGGGGCGGGATGAGTTTTTTAAAACTTCCCTACCGTCTCGACAGACTTTTAACATCGTATACCATAGCTTTAAATCTATGATGACCCTATCGGGCTTATATTGAACCATTCTCCCTTGTGTCGTGGTTTGTTAACTTGTCTTTGAAGAAGAAAAATTGGTAACACTTTATTTTACGACCCCCAAACAACTGTGTAAGTACACTGAAATTACGGTGTACGTTTCTGTAATTATAATGTACTTCTGTGTAGGTATAAGGGAACAATATGTTAAGTTTGGGGTAATAAAGGGGTAACAAACATATATACAACCTGCAAATAACTTTGTAAGTACACTGAAATTACGGTGTACGTTTCTGTAATTTTAGTGTACTTCCGTGTAGTTATAAGGGAACAATATGTTAAGTTTGGGGTAATAAAGGGGTAACAAGCAGATATACAAGCAAATTATTTAATTAATTAAAAAATAACAGGTACCTATTCTGTTAATATATTCCAGGCAAAAATTGTACGTCTGTTGTTTATAAAACATATCGCAGTTCTGGAAAAATATGTTCTTGTGCAATGTTACAGGGTAATTTTGACATCTGTGGGTTAAAAATTAAACAAACACACACACACACTGTAACGTACGGACAGAGACGGTCGGATCCATGTGCAGCACTTTATTAAAGCAAGCAGACATGAACACAGGCAAACACTTAATCAAAGGGGCAATCCAGAAACTCGTGGTCTAAACAGGCAATGGTCGAGGCAGGCAGCACAGGTTCGAGAGCAGTCCAGGAAACAGGCAAGGGTCAAGAGTCCAGGGAAACACGGAGACACAGAACAGGGAATAACGCTCGGAATTGTACGCTTACAGGGTAACAAGACTTCGCAAGGGACACAGGGAAAACTCAGGCTTAAATAAGGAACTTAATAACCAATAATGAAACACAGCTGAACATAATGAAACACAAAGAGTCCAAGGGGAAACAAACATGGGGAGAGGGTGCCCTCTAGTGGCTCTCGAGGGCACCACGGCTGCTGATCGTCACATAACCCCCCCTCTAAGGAGCGGCTTCCAGACACTCCTAAGAGCTCCGGGGGGAGGTCAACGGGGGCTGGGATGGAGGGCCAGGCCCATGGAGAGGCAGGAGGCCAGGCACATGGAGAGGCCTGGGGCCGTGGAGCGTGGGTGACCAGGAAGGAGCAGGACGTGATGGCGGCCAGGGCGGAGCAGACACAGGCGAGGTCCATGACAGCCTCGCCTCCATGGCCCTCACGGACTCAGAGGTCCATGTCAGGATCACCTCCATGGCCCCCACAGAGTACCTACTGCCCCCCCCCAAAAAATACTTGGGGAAATTCACGGGAGGAGCCTCTGGGTGGTGAACTGGTACAGGAAAGGCCTCCCGGAGCTTGAAGGGTGCAGGCAGAGCGAGGCGCAGAGGCGGGGCCGGCAGGGCGAGGCGCAGAGGCGGGGCCGGCAGGGCGAGGAGTCTGGGCACGCTCACCGGGGCCTGGCGAACCAAACGAGTCCTCCTTCTCCTCCTGCGGCGGCGCGTCACAGGGCTAGACACACTCGCTGGGCTGGACAACTCACTCACTTGAAGAGGAGATGCAGCGCTCACTTGAAGAGGAGATGCAGCGCTCACTTGAAGAGGAGATGCAGCGCTCACTTGAAGAGGAGATGCAGCGCTCACTTGAAGAGGAGATGCAGCGCTCACTTGAAGAGGAGATGCAGCGCTCACTAGAAGAGGAGATTCAATTACTTGAACTGAAGACTCACTGGACAGACTGAATTCAACACTGGACACACTTGATTCACTCGGCTCAGCACTTGACTCACTTGACTCGGCACTCGATTCACTCAGCTCGGTATTTGACTCACTTGATTCACTCAGCTCGGCACTTGACTCACTCGAGTCGGCTGGCACGCGCTCAAACTCCGGTTCGACCCGCGACACCTCCGCTGTCTTAGAAACAGCACTTTTAACAGGGCCAGTGCGGGATACGGGCTCGAGGGGTCCGACATGATGAGTGGTTTTGGCAGGAACAATATGCTTAGAAGCGCCTCTGACGGTCCTTAAGGGAGGATCAAACAGTTTAGCGAGCTGAGGCTTATGCGGCGTGCGGAGTGAATGAGAGAAATCCGCCGCATACGAACCTCCCCGGCGCAGGGAAAAGAGCAG
The DNA here is from genome assembly GCF_988280905.1 of Pimephales promelas. Lineage (NCBI taxonomy): Eukaryota > Metazoa > Chordata > Actinopteri > Cypriniformes > Leuciscidae > Pimephales > Pimephales promelas. The sequence goes on from NC_142769.1 coordinate 11,322,206, forward strand.
TTCCTCGAGACCCTCCTTTTCTGCGGGGAGTTCAAAAGCCTTTCTGAACAGGGCGGTAAACACGTTGAAAGGAGGAAACGACATCCGACCTGGTTCCCAAAACGTGCCTGCCCACTCCAGAGCCTTTCCAGTCAACAGTGAGCAGATGAAAGAAACGCGGTCAGTATCCGAGGCGTATAACTGGGGCTGATGTTTCATATATAAACTGCACTGCTGAAGAAATCCTTCACACGCTCCAGGTGAGCCATTAAACTTTTCGGGAAACGGCGTACTGGAATTACTGCATGCGGTACTCACACAGGGTTGCGGTGGAACAGGTGCAGCGGGAGCTTGGGCTGGATTAGTGCTAGTGCTCTGCGGAGACCATGACTGCACGGAGCTTGCTAGTTCCTCGAGGAGAGAAGTTAGTCTCGCCAGCTGAGAACTATGAGAGGCTAGCATTGAAGCTCGGGTCTTGACCACGGCGGATAGATGCTGAAAGTCTGCTGGATCCTCGTTTGGCGAAGTCTTCTCTAACGTACGGACAGAGACGGTCGGATCCATGTGCAGCACTTTATTAAAGCAAGCAGACATGAACACAGGCAAACACTTAATCAAAGGGGCAATCCAGAAACTCGTGGTCTAAACAGGCAATGGTCGAGGCAGGCAGCACAGGTTCGAGAGCAGTCCAGGAAACAGGCAAGGGTCAAGAGTCCAGGGAAACACGGAGACACAGAACAGGGAATAACGCTCGGAATTGTACGCTTACAGGGTAACAAGACTTCGCAAGGGACACAGGGAAAACTCAGGCTTAAATAAGGAACTTAATAACCAATAATGAAACACAGCTGAACATAATGAAACACAAAGAGTCCAAGGGGAAACAAACATGGGGAGAGGGTGCCCTCTAGTGGCTCTCGAGGGCACCACGGCTGCTGATCGTCACACACACACACACACACACACACACACACACACACATATATATATATATATATATACTATGATAAAAATTAAATTTATTGGCATTTCTTACTAGATTACTTAATGTTAAGTCAAAATATTTTGTTTTTGCTATGATTTAAATTTAGACCTTGCCATGTGGCAATTAGTAATTACCTTATCCCACTGAATTGCAATGACACTTAAATGTCATGGCAAATATACTGTGTAATTAAAACGTTTATTTTTTTGTTGTTGTTGTTGTTTGTTTCTTTGTTTGTTTGTTTTTGATAACAGTACCTTTCTCTGCAATTACAGTGCAAATAGTGTTGTTTCATATTGCTACATAGTAAGTAGTGTTTGTTACCCCCTTGTTCTGTGTAGTTACAGGGTAAGTGTAACTCCTGCGGGCTGTAAATTAAAGTGGTGCTTGTTACCCCTTTATTACCCAAAACTTAACATATTGTTCCCTTATACCTACACGGAAGTACACTATAATTACAGAAACGTACACCGTAATTTAAGTGTACTTACACAGTTGTTTGCGGGTCGTAAAATAAAGTGTTACCCAAAAATTATTTGAACCAAATTGTTAAGTGGGCTATAGTAAGATTATAAGTGAACCACAACTTAACCTAGCAGGTTACTCCAACCAGCTACAATGTAAGGCAAGTTTTCTTATTAGAGATCGTTCGTGGAATACGTTTGTACCTGCAGCTATAGAATTAATAAATAAAAATAGCAGGAGATTAGATTTTTTACTATGCATGGCACTTTATGTATTTTAGTTTTCTATAGTTTTGAATTTCTTTTTTAAATATTTCATGTTTCAATATTGTATGGATTTTGAATGGAATTAAAAGACTGTTGAATGGGATAGATAAGTGTACAAGGAATATTGTTTTAACATTTATTGATAATAATCTTCATTCAAATGCTGTTTTAGGACCATCTATAATATATCTACCATCTGATATTGTGGCCAAGGCTTATTTTTGCATTCCAGCGAGTTAATATGTCATGGTCACGACAAAACTAAGTGAACTAATTTAACAGGTCTCCTCCCAGTCATCATATTCAAAGAACTTATGTTAAACATTTAATCGGCCTCACGTCCAACTTGCATGGCTTTAATAAATGCAATTTCAGTCTGTTCCTCAAAAATAAAAATAAAAAATAAAAAAGCTAGTGCAAAATTTCAGAAGGTCCGATTTATATGGACTACCTTTCACTTCAACAGACTACTGGAAACTGAAGGTAAGAATTGTATTACAGGCAGTAAATGGAAGATTATGTATTTCAGACGCATTAATTGCATGGGATCAGAGATTACCTAGCTTCTTAGCAACAGTTCTGTCTTTCTTTGAATCCACCAGGCCGAATCCAATGTCCTCATCCTCAAGATCATCAAGCACCTGGGCAGCAAGCTGCAGGAACAGCAAAGAGTTTATTGTAACATATGTGAGTCTACATCAGAAACATAGACTAAACACAGAGCCTTCAGTCCTTTACTAATTGCAAAATCCTTTTAGAGTAGGCCATTCAGCACTACAGCCATAAAACACAACCACAACCTCTCTCACACTCAATGTACTCAAAGCATAACCAAGACACAAGGCCATCAATGCAAATGCCAGGAGTGCTGCCTTTGCACCTTCTAAATCTGTATGAAATAGGACCTAGAGAAAGACAAGAGATCTAACCAATGCAGAGTCCAATCAGGCATGTCAAAGACTGGACACATAGAAACAGGTGCAAATATATGTATGCAGTTGCTTAGGTCAACCCCATACATAAACATTAAGAGACAGACCAATGCACACTATGACTCTCAACACAGCATAAGTATGTGACCATTTTATAATTTCAGCTTGTATCAGCTTAAATAAGTGCATAACATAATAGTAACATTCATTACATTAAACATATGAATAAAAATATCATAAATAACTATTTACCTTCAGACGGAGAAGTCGCACCGAAATGTCCTTCACTAAAGACTGCACTAATACATCTGTGTTGAACAGCTGATTATTAAATATACTTCATCCTCATGTCAGCTTGGTCAAATACGCAAATACTTTCTCAAACAGTTTTTGTAGCTATCTGTCACACATTTTAAGTTCAATGAAGATGAAGATGGGTGGGGTAGTTCAAAATAGCATCATGGTTTTCTAAATAAAGTAAAACAGATATCCAAAAGGGTGCTGACAAAGCGAAACTGCTTTGGCAAAAACAACTGGACAATGAACTGTATGAACTAAGAAACTTCCATACTTGAGGACAATGAACTCAAATACGAGCAGGTGTGCTAATTAATAAAAAATCTTAAGCTATGTTCAGACTGTCAGTACAAATACTATTTTTGTGCATATCCAATTGAAATCTGATCAGACTTCCCAGATAGCAAACTGACATTGAATCAACGTGGAAACGACGTCTCTCATGACCAGTGATGCCGGTAACGCGTTACTAAGTAACGCGTTATTCTAATTTGACCCCTTTTTTCAGTAACGAGTAATATAACGCGTTACTGTTTCAAAACCAGTAATCAGATTAAAGTTACTTATCCAGGTCACTGTGCGTTACTATTTTTGTAATTTTCCTTAGTAAATATATATATATATTTATTTCTTATTGCATCTCGGGGAGTGTGCGCGACAAGTCACGTTTTCAGCATGAGGTTCACGTCACGTGTACCACGCACGCAGCGACACAAATGTAAACAACGTTGGAGGGAGGAGAGAGATGCGCTTTTTCTAGCTGGAAATACAGTCACTATTGTATTTTGAGTTTGTCTCAGCTAAAGATGGCAACATTAAGGTCCGTTGTAAACTGCTGGCGGTGACAAAGTGTTATCTACCTACAGAAACACTTCGTCAAATTTGAAAAAAACCCAAAAACATTTGGATTCGCAGCACCGCACAGTCAAACTTACAGAGCAAGTCACGCCAGGTGATGCGAAGCAGAGAGCAGGTTCCCCACCACAAAAGCAAAAGCTGGACTTCGTTGCAAAACCAGTAAGTGGGGGGAGTTGAAGAAGTTGGTCGGGCAGTTTGGTGTGGAGGAAATGCTGCGATTAAACACGGTTGATTCGTCTTCGTTTCAACCCGAGAGGTTTGAGAAGCTTCTGTTAATGATGTACAACCACTGGTTTTACTCGCCTCTCTCATTAACTCATAACATGGGATTAAAGATTAAGATAAAAAAAGAAAAAATGTAGATTATGAATAGTAAGTTTTGTCACAGTGTTAACTGTTAAATATGTCAGGTCAAGAAATTTTATAGTCTATATTTTACATTTTTATAAAGACAAGTATTTATGTTAAGTGAAGACAAGAAAGGCTGTCTTTATTTTATTTTTTATAAAAACAAGTATTTATGTTAAGTGAGGTGAAGAAAGACTTAAGTTGAGTCAAGAAAGACTTTTTTTTTTGTAAAACATGTTTTTTTCAGGAAATAGTTTTTAAGTTAAACTTTAAATGACAGGAGATAGATTGTTGATGTTACTGTTAAAAATACACTTCCAATAAAGTGAATGTTGGCAAAACTGGTTATCATTTTTATGTTGAGATCGTGTGTTTTTTTATGTTAAGGTCGTTATGTTGAGGTGTGTTGTCGGCAACTGCTGAATGTAACTAATAAAAGTAACTTGTAAGTAACTTAGTTACTTTTAAAATCAAGTAACTTGTAAAGTAACTTAGTTACTTTAAAAAGCAAGTAACTTGTAAAATAACTTAGTTACTTTTTCAAAGTAACTGTGGCAACACTGCTCATGACATTGAAACAACGTTGATTTGCTCATCGAATTAACGTTGAACCAACGTCAGACGCGGCATTCTTCAAAGCTAAATGAAATCGAAAATTGGTTTGCTTTCATAACGTTGAAACAACGCGTTGATTTCAAGTTGATTTTCCGTTAGTTTTGAAAGAATGACGCATCTGACGTTGGTTCAACGTTAATTCGATGAGCAAAACAATGTCAGATCAACGTTGTTTCGATGTCATATTTCCACGTTGATTCAATGTCAGTCTGCTATCTGGGTTAGCAAGTGTGAATGACAAAAAAAATCACATGAAATGCAAAATCTTGTTCAAATAGCATTTCTTGAAATCAGTTTCAGTCTGACTACTTTGATCGGATTTCTACTTTGATCGGAGCTCTAAGGAGCAATTTATATAAAAGTAGAAGCCAAGGAGGCGAAAAGGGAGCCTAACAACTTGAAAATACTGCCTACTAAAAACCAGGGGCCTCAAAAGAAAATTCTCATAACAAGAAGAAGCCTAACAATGCTCCAGACCTAAAATGGAGGCACCCTGGTCAGCTGCGGTTGCAATGGCTCATGAGAACAATGGACATTTAACGCCAAATAAAGCATCTTCAGCGGCTAGTTTACCAGTGAACGCTCTATGTAATAATGGCAGACTAACATACGATCGGCAGTTTGTCCTAGAACTACGCTTATACTGAATATCAACAACAGTGGACATCACAACTCTGCACACACTGAACAGCCTCGGACTGCTATGTCAGCAAGATCCGGCGGCCGACGAAGCAGCAGGAGCTCCCATCAGCTCGGACCTCACCCAGAGGAGATGGAGACAGTGCTCAAAGACTGTGCTGGCCAGCTGGCTCACTTCCTCACGGACATATTTAACAGCTCGCTGGCTCATGCTGTCGTCCCATCCTGTTTCAAGACTGCCACCATCATACCAGTTCCCAAAAAAACACAATTTCGTCACTTAATTATTACCGCCCCGTCGCCCTCACTCCCATCATTATGAAGTGCTTCGAGAGGCTGGTGAAGGACCACATAATCTCCAAACTCCCCCATCATTTGATCCGCTCCAGTTTGCTCACCGCTCCATAGAGGACGCTGTCTCCTCCACATTCCAGATGAGCCTGGAACACCTGGAGAAGAGCAACACCCACATGCGAATTCTGGATTTCAGTTCAGCTTTTAATACTATTATCCCCCAGCAAACTGGCCCCCCATGGACTCAACACCCCTCTAGTTGCTGGATTTCCTTACAGACAGACCCCAGTCTGTGAGGATGGGAAAAAACACCTCCAGTGTCATCTCCCTTAGCACCGGCTCCCCCCAGGGCTGCGTACTGAACCCACTGTTCTACACCCTGATGACCCATGACTTCCGTGCCAAGTTCAGTACAAATCACATTATTAAGTATGCAGACAACACGACAGTTGTGGGGCTCATCAGGGACAATAATGAACTGGCCTACAGAGAGGAGATAAAACACCTGGTGGACTGGTGTGACACAAACAATCTAATCCTGAATGTCAACAAAACAAGAGAGATTGTTGATGACTTCAGTAAAAATCAGCTAAGTCACACACCCCTTCTCATCAACAACGCCGCAGTGGAGCAGGCCAGCAGCATCAAATTCCTTGGGGAAATTCAAACACTTTGATCTGGTCCCTCCACACCTCTGCTCTTGTAAAGAGAGCACAGCAGCGTCTGCACTTTCTGCTTCGGATGAGAAGAGCAAATCTCCCCCCTCCCATCCTTACCACTTTTTTACAGAGGGACAATAGAGAGCAATAGGTTTGGGGCCTGCAACGCCTCGGACTGGAAATGGGTAGAGAGAGTGGTGAGGACAGCGGAGAAAATCATTGGGATGGCACTTCCTTCCATCCATGACACTGCTTGTAGACGCTGCCTGATCACGGCTCAGTCCATTTTAAGGGACCCTTCCCACTCCAACTATGGACTGTTCTCCCTGCTGCCCTCTGGTAAGAGGTTCAGCAGCTTCAAATGTAGAACATCCAGATTTCACAGCAGAGTCATAGCCAGAGTCCACATCATAAGACTGCTAAACTCCCAATAATTTTATTTTATACTGTCCATTTCTCTGTTTTTCGCTGCAACACATCCTGCTGCTACAGATGTCTGCACTTATAAGTGTCTCATATTTGTTAAATTTAAAAATGCACATATTTTATATATTGCACATATTTATATTTATACTGTTTCTCTTTTATTTGTCTTCCGTTTTTATTCAGAGCTGAGCAACAAAAACTCTAGCCTAAGTGAAGTGAGAGAGATAAGGAGGCACAGAGAGCCCAAAACCGCTTCCTGACGAGGCTCGAGCCTAATCAATTCGATCCAGATGAAGCTCAAAGAGTGGAGGCTAAAATAACTTTTTATAGCGAGTGGAAGCCCATGGTCCTAAAGGCAGTGGCCAAAGAGGCTCAAAAGCCTGATAACTCAACATTACTACATGGTGGATGGAGGGGTTGGGGATTCTGGTCTCGCTTCCAGTCCTCAGACCTGGACTGGCATGGTATAAAGGTCTTAAAAGTCACGGTGCGCGCCTCCGCCTCCCGAAACTTCTTGACCACTGTCTTGACAGAATCTCGGACGACAAAACTGGTGCATTGAGGAGAATTTTTTTTTTCATTTTCCCCGATGTTGGACAGGTTTACCCAGAGATGTCTCTCCATAGCTACAATGGATCGACCGACTGCAGCGGCAGTCTGTTTGGTGCACGGAGAGCCAAATCTTCAGGGGGAGCCCCTTTCCCTGGTCCAGGTCCTTCAGCAGTTCATCCTTGTAGGCTTGCAGCACAGCCATCTTGTCCAAAGCCACCCCAGCCTGATGGGCTGCTGCATATACTCTGCCATTCAGACGTGATGTAACAAACAGCGGCTTAGTTGGCAGAAATGTCATCTTCAATGTGGATGCCTCCCCTACTGAGAGAGAGCTGGCCGGGGTCTCTTCTATCAGAGGCATCGACACATAACGATATTCCTGCATGCCATCCACATCAGCATAGTTTGACTGTGCATGATGGAGGCAAGCAGAATATGGCTTTTTCCAAGATCTACGCCCCTCTTTGTAAAGATCTGGGAGAAAGAGAAGACTTATTTGAGCTGGGTGGTTAAATCCCAACAGGAAGCGTTGATCAAGGCAGCTGTGAGGGAGCTCACACTTCACATGCTTCTCTAGCAGATCTAATCTTTCCACGTTGCGAGCCATAACGTTCAACAGCTTGTCACATGTGGCGCAGGTGGGCTGTGAGTGCTCAGAGACATCCTCGATCTCAACTTGAACCACGAGGTAGAGATGGCTGTCCTGATTCCCGCGAGAAAAGGGACAAACGTGAGTGAAGCTTCCTCGTGGAAACTGAGCGTGCATGCTCCTCGCCCAGGCACAAAACACACAAGACATGTGTGTCATCAGGTGTCAGGAAACACTGACACTAATGAACACACTTTCTGAAATTTATAGTCCTATTGCTGGCTATAGTTTGTAGACACAGGCTCAAACAGACAGTTTCCATGCTGTCGACCTTTGTTTATCTTCAGAACATAAATTAAGATATTTTTGATGGAATCCGAGAGCTTTCTGTCCGGGAGCAACACAAAATACACATTCCAGAATGAAAGGACATTATTAATGTAATCCATGTGACTCCAGGGGTTTAACCTTAATTTTAGCTTTAGATTATATAATTTTTTTAAATATAGCGGTATATTATGTTTTTTGAACAAACAAAGCACTTGCGCAGCTTCATAAAATCAAGGTTTAAACCACTGGAGTCACATGGATTTCTTTAATGATGGCTTTCCTATCGTTCTGGACCTTGAATGTTTAAGTTGTGTAGCTCCCAATGGAGGGACTGAAAACTCTTGGATTTTATCAAAAATATCTTAGTCTTTAAAAGATGAAAACAATAAATCAGCACAAAAATGTCAGTCACTGCAACAACAAGACACTTGAGCTTCATTCCACCACATTTTTGCACTTCCTGAATTAAATCAACAAGGATTTGTTTAACACAGCTCATGATGTACAGGTTGGGACGTGGTGAGAAGCTAGAGGGTAAGCGGCACATTCAAAAACAGATAAACTAGTGGATGGATGCATTAATGTCAGCAGCAGGTCACTTGTATCAGCCTCACAGGAAGTGCTGTCCTGTAAAAACTCACTGCGACATCTCTCACCGGCCACATCCAACACGTCTGAAGGAGCATCAATTGTTCTTTCCATGGTTCTTACGAACCGCTCATATGTCATAAAACACCTTTAGAGTGGCTCTAGTGAGGGGGGAAGGATGCTTTTCAGATATTTTGGATGAAGCTTTAGTGATAAGCCAGACTTGAGAAACACAGAAAGAGAAAGAGAGAACAGAACAAAACACAATAATTTGAGGGCTTGAACATACCTGGTAGGTCAAGGCGGCAGGGCTTGTTAGCAACTGCAGAGAAAGGTCAGGTGACTTTAGATTTGAGCATAAAATAACTAACAGAGCATAAAATAAACTATTCTTGCTCTTAGTCACAGTTTAAGATTTAAAAACTAATTTGTTTTAGAACTGAGGGAAACTGCTTTGTACAAGCCTCTCTGGACTCCTGCACTTCTGTTAAGTTATTTTGTCTCAGCATGACAACAGATGTTAACCCTCTGAGACCTAAGGGTATTTTTACAATAAATTTTCCGTCTGGTGTCATTTACTAAAAAAGCTTGTAAAATATCAACCCTTTGGTGCACAGACAATTGACACACCTCTTTTTTTTCAGGACAAATTGAACTTTCAGCATATTTGTGTTACATTGATGTCACCTGAATGTAAAATAAGTTATGGGACCATAAAGACAAATGAAAAAATAAATCGGAAATGGAATCACTCAATTATTTATTGAAATCACACACAAATAAATAAAAGCTAAGCAATTTTCCTCTGGAAAATAGTTTGTTCATGTCTTTGGAGTCCTGGAGCACAGGAATAAACATTATAACTTGTACAGAACAAAAACTATTGACATTTTTCCAAAAGAAGTCCAGGCGTTTGGGGCCTCATGAAATTCACTGGTGCCAAGCCTCAAAACAGTTCCTATCAGCAATCACACAGAGGGCCACATCACAGGTTTTGCATTTCTATTTTATTTATTCTTTTATTTATTATGTTCTTTTTATTCTTTTATAATACATTTATACTACTATAATACTTTTTTACAGTAAATAAATAAATGGCACTTCAGCTGGGTCTATCCTGGTAATCTAGTTTCTCATCTGTCAAAAAGCTCTGTTCTCCTGAAAATCCTTCATCCTGCAATGCACCAAAATAGACCAGCGCTTTATTTACGTCCATTTCGCTGTGTTTCTCTGTGAATCGCGCGTCTCCGTGAGTCTCTCTATCTCTCTACACTATATCAGCGCTTGGTTCATGCGTAATGACGCACACCAATGTTTACAACGGATCAGCCTGTAATTGGTCAAAAACCATCACGTGAAAACATCACGTGATATCCAGGATGTCCGCTAGCATTGAGCTAGCGGCAAAAATGACCGAATATTTATGAATTATGGGCTTCAAGATTATCAAAGTTTGACATAAAGCGTTTGGATTTATTGCTGAAAACCTCTGAAAGGAAGCACAAGTTCCAGGCTGGATAGAAAACCTTCTGTAAAGGCTAGAAAGACCCGAAAGACACCCCCGTGATGGCTAGCTCGTTAGCTTTCTGCTGGAAAAAACGGTAAGAAAATCGATAAATCTGTCATCGAGTTATGTAAACATTTATCGGAGGTGACGTGTGGCATCGTCGACGACGCCGTCGGGCTCAGGGGGTTAAGAAACTAATTAAAACAAACAACCCAGGCTCATTGGAAATACGTAACTGCAAAAATGTATAGGCCTACCTATACACACATTTCACTGCAGTTAACAGCTGAAATTAACCCAAGTGGTAGTAAAAAACAACCAATTGTATTTATTTTCTCACAAAATTATGATTACAGGTACAGACTATCGATAAATACATTTTAGCAAGGTTCTTTGCACAACATGACATCAAAATACTTTTAATAGTGCATGATTTCTTGAAATATTCTCACAAATACGCACTTTTCCCCCTTAACACATTCTATTTACAATAAGTGACATTGCACCTACATCAAGCTCACATTAGATTCTAATGATTCTAATGATTAGAATGTTAGTACAGTATTAGTAGACTGGTAGGGTTGAGAATAAGTTGACATACTTGCAAAGTTACTTTTGGTCAGTAGAATGTCTCTTGGAGGACCATCACAATAAAGCATTTGAAAATTTTAACCAGAAAGTCTACTAATACTCTAATGGGAATTAGTTGACATGTAGTTGCAAAAGTCAACAGAAATTTCAAAAGGGACCATCAAAGTAAAGTGTTACCACAGAGAATGCATTTTTACTTTTTATTTTAAATGTATTAAAGGTAAAATAACAATTCTGTCGGATCCTGATAACTATCTTGCTTAATAAAAGAAATGTTTTGCTGTACTTCTAGCACCAGATTGTTGATGTGAAGTATGCTTATTTGTGAGAATATGACAGCTGATATGACTCAGCTATGATTCATTTCTGACAGCATGTGCTCAGACAGAGAAAGAATCTTATAAAACAAGAAAAAAGAAACATTTATTTTACCCTTAGGTTTTGTTCAGATCATTTTGGATACATTTCAGGTGAGGCATGGCACATCTCAAACAAGTGTCACTGTGTCTGGTTTCTGTACCCTGGGTGTCCACTTGGTCTCTTCCCATAGTGTCACCACCACATCATGAACTGCAATTCCCACAATGATCATTGAATTCAGCTGTTCATCATGTTCATGTGTACTTGCAAAAATAAAGGCTTCAGACCTGTACATGTGTATATACATGCATAATTGTGCACACACATTCATGTACACAAACAATTTTGAGTATTAAAGGCTTTTTCACAGATTAAGTTTATTTCTAAATAAGTCAGGCTCAGATGAATGATAAATGATGCCTAACGAAAACAAGTTGACAAAAAGATTGCATCAAATATTTGGTGAAAAAAAAAAACAGTATAATGAGTTATGTATAAACTATATTTTGAAGGCCAGTCATTTTGGACCAGAAACACCACAAATGTGCCTATTTTGTACAAAATTGTCATGTGGTGGGAAGGTGAACCCAGGTGCAGACAGGATGCAGTGACAAGAAGTTTATTATAAACAGAAAACGTCCTCGGGTTACGACTGTAACCCTTGTTCCCTGAGAAGAGAACGAGAACTGCGTCCAAGTGACACTTTGGGGGAACGCCCCTCAGCGTAGCGTCTCTGAAGCATGAATGAAACTAAGCCAATCTCCGATTGGATCAACGTGATGTGTGACGACACATAGGCGGACGCATATATAAGGAACCGGCACACACAACATGTCAGCTTCTGTGATGAAGCAAGCGCTCCCAGGCAGGGGAAGGCGTGGCCACGAGACGCAGTTCTCGTTCCCTTCTCAGTGAACAAGGGTTACAGTCGTAACCCGAGGACGTTCCCTATCGAGGGAACTCAAACTGCGTCCAAGTGACACTTTGGGGGAACGAGTACCCACTACGCCACAACGCGCCCTGCCTGTCCTGGTGTGAAGCTGCTCACAGGCACACTCAGGACGCGAGCACACAAGAGCCGGGTGTCGACGGAATGTCTAAGCTGTAAAACCTAATGAATGTATGTGGGGTAGCCCATCCAGCTGCATCGCAGACTTCCTGGATGGGGGCCCCTGCGAGAAGGGCCCTAGAGGATGCTATGCCTCTAGTGGAATGGGCCCTCACAGCCAAAGGTGAAGGCATACCGCGCACCTGATAAGCTGTGGAAATCGCATTGACAATCCAGTTGCTGATGGTTTATTTTGAGGCCGGAAGCCCCTTTTTGGGCGACCCGAAACATACCAGCAACTGGTCCGCCTTCCGCCATGAAGAGGAGCTCTGAATATATATCCTTAGTGCTCTGACAGGGCAGAGCCTATGAAGTCTCTCCTCATCCGCCATCAGGTGAGGTGGAGGATGAAATGCCTGCAGAACCGTAGGCCGTGCCACATTAGATGGCACCTTAGGCAGATAGCCAGGCCTAGGGTGAAGGATGGCCTTAATGTTGCCTGGAGCAAACTCCAGGCACTCGTTAGATATAGAGAGCGACTGAAGATCTCCCACCCTCCTCAGAGAAGTGATGGCCAACAGAAAAGCGACCTTCAGCGTTAGGTTCTTGGCCTCAGCCGACTCCAGTGGCTCGAAGGGGGCCTCAGCCAATCCTTCTAGAACTACTGACAGGTCCCAAGAGGGAACCCTGGTACGAGCCGCAGGTCTCATCCTCCAGGCTCCACGGAGGAAACGTGCGATCAATTGGTGTCTCCCCAGAGACCCATCACCCAACGGAGCGTGGAAAGCCGCAATGGCAGCCACGTACACCTTGAGCGTGGACGGGGTAAGACCAGAGGAGAAGCGATCTTGCAGGAACTCCAGCACTGAAGCCACTTGGCAGTTAACTGGGTCAACCTCACGCCTCCTACACCAATCAATAAATTCCACTGAATTTTCACTTTAAACCATACAGTTTCCTCGTGGAGGGAGCTCTAGAGCTGAGTATGGTCTCCACTACTCCAGCTGACAGGCCGGCCTCTAGGTACTGTGCCCCCTCAGGGGCCAGACCCACAGTTTCCATAATTCTGGCCGAGGGTGAAATATTGAGCCCCCCACCTGTGTCAGCAGGTCCCTCCTGAGGGGAATCTCCCACGGAGGGCCATCTAGGAGCAATATTATGTCCGAGAACCATACTCGGGCCGGCCACAATGGGGCTACCAACAGTAGACTGATCCCGTCGCGACGGACCCTTTCCAGAACTCCCGGGAGCAGAGCGATCGGGGGAAATGCATACAGATGCTGCCTTGGCCACGTCTGCACCATAGCATCCAGCGGGGCTGGAGGGGTGAGGGAAAACCACAGCGGACAGTGGGTCGTCTCTCGAGACGCAAACAGGTCCACTTCCACTGGGCCGAACCTCTGACATATCGACTCCACCACCTCGGGGTGAAGTCTCCAATCCCCGGGCCTCAGCCCCTGTCTCGACAGGACGTCTGTTCCCTGATTTAGACTTCCCGGGATGTATGTTGCTCTCAGAGACAACAGTTTCTGAGTTTCTCTCAAGCCTGGTTTCGGGTATTAATCGGGATTCGTTCTCGACCGCCTGAAACGGATCTCCGGCAGGACTGGACCGAAAACGATTCTCGATGGGTGAAAGCAATCGCTGCCCGTCCGCAGGCTCGTGGGGCGGACAAAGCAGCTTGCGATCGCTGGAAACCGATGCGTCCCTAAACGTACTTGACGGCGGGAGAACAACATCGATTTCCTGCGGGCTCCGCAAGGGAGACGACCTCAGTCGCTCCATCACGGGTGGGGCCGCCCGCAGAGATCCTAGCAGAGACCTCTTAGATGTTTTCTTAGCCTGCAGGACGGCCCTCAGGTCGCCCTGCTTGGCTTGCGGCTTAGATTGAGAGCGCTATCTATGCCCCCAAGCTCCTTGAGGGGGGCTCTAGACGCGACGCTCTCTCTCTGAACCTGCCTGTAGGTGGAGGAGCTGGTACCTGGCTGAGGCTGCGACTGCCCACTTGGGGCAGACTTCCTGGATACTGAGCGGCGAGGGAGAAATTGTTTGAAGGCCGCTGATTGTTTTTTCGCCTCCTAAAACCTGTCGACAACGGTATTAACAGCGTCGCCGAACAGGCCAGAAGGCGAAATCGGGGTATCAAGGAGGAAAGCCCTGTCTTTCTCCCCGATGCCCGTAAGATTTAACCATAAATGTCTCTCCGAGACCACCATTGCCGCCATGGAGCGACCGACAGCGCGGGCCGTCTCTTTGGTGACTCGGAGAGACAAATCAGCGACCTTCCTCAACTCCGCCACATCCTCCGGAGTTGGTCCCTCGCCCTCATCAATATCCTTAAGAAGGTCGGCCTGGTACGCTTGGAGAAGCGCCATGGTGTGAAGACTCGCACCAGCCCGACCCGCAGCCATATATGCCCTGCCCACCAGTGAAGATGTTTCTCTGCATGGCTTGGTGGGCAGCACCGAGGCTTTAAAGGATGATGCCGACTCGGGTGATAAATAATTAGCCAAAGGCTGTTCAACCCACGGCATCATCCCATAACCATTCTCTCGTGCCCCCATGATGTTACTATATTTTAATACAGTAGGATTGGAAACACGAGAAGAATGGGGTTTCTTCCACGATTTACACACCTCAGTATGCAAATCGGGAAAAAACGGTAAGCCCCGATGATGAGGTTGTTCCCTGTGCTGCAGGAAGCGCTCATCTAATTTGCTTTTAACTTGCACTTCCTGCTTTTCTTGTGGCCAATCAATCTTTAAATGAGCCACTGCACGGGAAACAACCTCTACCAGCTCCTTATATGCGGGGACACGGGGTGGCGAGTCATCCCCGAAGTCCCCGCCCCCTTCGATGCTGAGCACGTCCACCTCCTCGGAAGCAGACAGCTCAAGCATCGGATCCTCGACTCGCGCAGAAGAAGCCGCCGAGCGGGCTTCTGCGCGAGGCTCGAGGACATCGGAACTGTCCGATAAATCCCGATAAGGTGCCTTAGCAGCCTCGGGATCCCCAGACAGATCCATTTGCGAGCCCCATGAAGAGCGTCGTCGCGCCGCCTTGGCGGACACGGGTCCCGCACCACGGGGCTCACAAGGCTGACCCTCTTCATTGAAAAGGGCCAGCCGGGAACGCAGCACGCGGAGCGGTAAAGCCTCACAATGCTCGCAAGCAGCTCCCTCGAGAGCTGCCTGCGCGTGCTGCATTCCCAGACAATGTGAACACAGTTGGTGTGTGTCCCCGCCCGTGATGTATCGAGGGCAAGGGTGCACACACCGCCTGAAATTCACACTCGCCATTACTCAGTTTTTAGGGAGATTCACTTGCTTAGACAGACAAACAATAAATAAGACTGACAGTCACAGAGAGCGCTTAGCTGAAGAACAGAAAGCTGACATGTTGAGTGTGCCGGTTCCTTATATATGCTTCCGCCTATGTGTCGTCACACATCACGTCATCACGTTGATCCAATCGGAGATTGGCTTAGTTTCATTCATGCTTCAGAGACGCTACGCTGAGGGGCGTTCCCCCAAAGTGTCACTTGGACGCAGTTTGAGTTCCCTCAATAGGGAACAGAGGGAAAAAAACCACGAGGGGGAAAAACATGAACAGCAAAAGAAATAACTGGACTAGAACTGAAGAGTAAATAGACTAGAACAAACAACAAACGTGGAAAAGGACTTACTCTCAGAACAAAACAGTTGACTAATACTCAGGGTATAACAATGCTCAACAGAGATTCTCACAGTGTATCACATAATATCACAGATCCATTAGACAATGAACCAACACAAGACAGCAAACACCAGGGGATTAAATAGGGAGAAACTAATGAGGGGAACAGGTGACACAGACTAGGTATGACAAGACGAGGATAACAAGGGGACGGGGTTACCTAACGAGACAACACAAGCACATGGCCCAAACAACAGGCCATGCATGCTCTTGTACACAAAACATGGTTCTGCCATGATCATGCCACAAGACAAGGGAAAACAAGGACATGATGGCAGAATTATGACAAAAATAAAGCCATTTCAAAACAAATTTCCTGGTTAAACATTAAAGTTTAACCGTCCTCATCAGTAGTCTTTTACATAAAATGTAAAAACAAAAAAATGACAAAAATAATGCTTTTTTCACTCAAAATCTGAGGTATAATACTAGATAAATAAGGCCTACGATTTACCAGTTCCAAAAATAAATACAAAACCTTTCCTAATGGAAAGAAAACAAGCTGACAAAAAGACTGAATCTAATATCTGGTGATAAGGTAGAATAACTTGACCAGAAGCCTTTTTTTGCAGGCTGGTCATTTCTGACTTTGAACATCACAAGTGCTATAGGGTTTTTAACACAGCACAAGGGTTAAGATGATTTAACATCACAATCACTTGTGTGACAGGACGTGTGAAAGAATTGTAATTGAATTCAAATTCCTAGTACTGTTTTTTGATGCTGAAGAGAAACTAAATTGCCCATGCTAATTTTATCACCAAAACGTTTTATTCCTCTTGTTTGTAATGTTTAACATGCATGCATAGAGAGGTCTAACCTTCACTTCAAAAGTCAATGAGTTCAGAAAATCAACAATTATTAAAATAGTTCAATTAAATACCTGCACCAGAAAAAGCAAATGACATACTCAACCTTTGGCTTCAGATGTGAGTTCATAAGCTAACAAATAACAAAAAGTAGCATGTTGTTGTTTTTTCTTCGTTAGTACATGGCAAAATTGAGCAGTAGTCCTTAACTGGCTTTGCTTACAAGTGACCATTAAAAGCTACTTTTTCTACTGTTCTCTCTGTCTATAAGGCCTATAAACCTTCAAAGACTTTGTCATGTCATCTATATTTCTATATTGCTTTATGCAATACCGACTGTTTCAAAGCCGCTTCAGTAATAAACAGGAAAATAACAGAATCAATAAAGGAACTTTACGTTTTTTAAAAGAACAAATTCTGCTGAAAAAAAGCAGCTCTAAAGGACAACAGTGAGCAAGTCAAGTCACCTTTTTTATATAAACACTTTTTACAATACAGATTCCAGCTTAAGTAACAGTGATGGTTCATTTCTGTTGTAAAAAGTTAGTAATTTTCTAGATTTATCTATACCGCAGCTCTGGGGAAAATGGCGATGTCGTCGTCCAGCTCAACTCAGTTATCATACAATGGTGTCGATGAAGGCAGATCAATAATATTGTTGAATTTTAAGTGTCCCCAACTAAGCAAGCCAAACAATGCATGATCAGATTGGATCGGACCAGATTGAATCGGAACATTCCAAATATTTATCCAGTTCCATCTGGTTGAAGATCACGCTGGTATGGAGACGGGTTTGTTGAGGATCTGTGCCACTGGCTGTTTTGTCGATGAGACCTTTACAGGGGAGAAACTAGATGACACAATCTCTGCTGGCACTTCAGGGCTGTCATTATTCTGATTATTAATATTAACCTCATCAATCCGACATTTAAAATGTATCAGGGTTGCCAACTTGTGAGATTTGTTGGGGGGTCGTCACAATTTCTTGTAGGGCACAATGTCCCCTGGGCACAATGTCTTGTAGGCCAAATGTATACGTTGTCCAATTTTAATTTGGCATTAGGCTAACAGTTTTACTGATTTAAAAAAAAAAAATGTTTTGGGAGTAAAGTTCATAAATTAGTGTTCTTTCCCGTATGATTTCTGTCCCTCTAGGGGGTTCGGGGGCATGCTCCCCCGCAAGAAAATTTTGTACATTTTTTAAGGTTAAATGCATCAATCTGGTGCACTTTTACCCCTTTTCCACCAACAAGAACCAGGTGCTGGTTCAGAGCTAGAGCTAGTGCTGGTTCGGAGTTGGTTCGACTGACGAGCTTTCAAAGAACCGGTTTGCCTTTTCACAGGCTAGAGTGCCATCACAGAACCAGATTTACGTCACTGTATCTTATGTTGCCCAGTAACACAACGCAGCACACACAAACACACAAGGCTTGTACGAGAGGGTTCGGCACTGTGAATCTCAAACTGTGAGAGCGATTCGAAAAAACATTAGAAAAAGATTCGATTCAAAATTAGAAGGAGTCGTAAACTCTCCAAACACTCCCGCACGTCCTATCAGTCCACGCTGCTCCGATGCATCTCAAACAAGCCTTCCATCAACATTGGTGGTTCTTGCGTTACTATTTATGCTCATGGCTTTGCAAACCTACATCGGTATCGGTATATTTGTAAACCTAAAACGGAGATTGATTACAATCGAGCTGCTATTAGCATGATTAGCTGCTATTTAAAAAATGGCGGTCACAAGTTTCTATTCGTCTTATTGGTCATGGTAACCCCGGTCCCCGCCCCCAGCCACTGACGTAAGAGGTTCTTTCTATACCAGCAATGATTTGGTGCTACTTAAGAACCACTTTTACTGGTTCGGAGCTAGTGCTTTGGTGGTGGAAAAACAATAAAAGAACCGATTTGATTCGGCTCTGGCTCCGAATTATCTGTGCCTTGGTGGAAAAGGGGTATCTGAGAGCTCAAAATTAAGAGCTTTAACCGGCTTCAACCCATGAACTGTGACATTGAACAAAGGAAAAGCCTCGACTTGTACCTGGACATTAAAGAGGGATCAACCATCTTTTTAGTTATGATATAAAGTCTCAGTCTGTTTTAGGATGCCAAACGATTATTATAATAATGTAATAATGATTGATATAATTATTCCTAGCCTATAAATGTACTGTATAAATGAAAATGAATATTTCAAAAGTATATTTTACTTACACTACTGTTTAAGAAAATTACTATAGTTTTGTCCTAATTTCTTCACTTGCAAGAAATAAACCCTTGAGCTTTTATTTTGGAGAAAACACCAGATCACCATGCTGATTGTGTGACACTTTTCTTTAAATCATGCAGCACAAACAGAATGGCTATATAGGCTACTTATAACAGTCTTGTGCCGTTTTATAAAGGCACAATGTCATATCACGGTTTCGGTGTTGGGAAAAGGGAGAAGAGATTTCGGCAAAAGGCGGATTTGAACTCGGGTCGAACGCGTCAAAAGCTGCTTTCAAGCACCTCACACCCTCGCCCTACGCCACTGTAGATATTCAGTGAAGGGTATATTTTTTGCTAAAAAGACAGGCACGTAGTGCAAATGTACGCTCTCAACTCACGTTCAAAGTCATAAGCAGCGCAGCGTCTCTCTGTCATCGCAAAAGCCTGTGTTGACAGTTTGTTTAATATAAAGCAGGAGATTACCAGATACAGTATTTTGCTCGTGCCCTTGGTGGGTGTTGTAGGCAACTGTATCACGTGCCATTTGAACTGACGTGCTACTGCGATCTGTTACATTTAAAAGAGCCAAAACGTTCCATATCAAGAGTAAACTTCTCTGTCTAGTCTGTCGGTGTCAGTATCGTCTTTTTCCACGATTTTTCTCTGCGTGAGAAAATGGAGTGGTCCAATCAGTAGTTAAGAGCCTTAACTTGCTTATAGTAATACAAAAAAAACAGCACAGAATGTCTAATTTAGCGTGAGATTTCTTTGTTGAGTGTGAGACCATGAGATTGAGGCTGAATGCGTGTGTCACGCCAGATGCGTAAGAGTTGGCCACCCTGAATGTATATTGGCTAACATTACTTTTTCTTGTTAAATTTATGTGAATTTTATTTCATTCCAAATAATTTCCTTTTCATTGGCTGCTGTGAGCTAAAATGTACAGCCACTGTTTGTAATTTCTTCTGCTGCAATGCACAATACATGTTCTTGTACCAGTGTTTAGGTTTGGGCTGGTGGCTCAGCGAGTGAGTTTGCTATGATGAGTCATGTGAATCAGCACATTCACCACTGACTCATCACCACTGATCTTGCAGATGCTTTCATCACACTGAATGAAAGTGCCTGTTTCTGTCCCCTCTACACATAAAACAATCCATCTTCCACCATCCAAAACCCGCACAAACCACAATCGGACGTTCTGATTGCAGCTTGCTGTTTATGTGGACAGCAAAAGGCCAACTGAAAAAAATTATGCTTTTCATTTGATGAACACAAGATTTAGTATCAACATTTTAGAGAAACCGAATTTTCTATCTTGCCATTTGAAATCACAAAGGAAATATGAAACAGCTATGATTGCAGAGCAAGACTATTAAAATCATAAATACAATCCTAAAGGCACCAAGACAATTTCTAATGAGACTTGATATTAAATCGTTTTCTCTTTCTTATTCACTTCCGCCAACCACTAATATCTTTGTTTTACATGATAATTACATTATTTTACCACATGGTCCTAGTCATACATTTTCAAATAGTGATCATTTCTGAAATTTAAAACTGGTTTAGTTGTAGAAATGCCGATATATATATATATATATATATAGTTTGGGACACTTTGTAAATGAGATTCCCTGAGCACGTGACAGTTTTGTTTTGTTTCATCCCAGCAAAAAATATGCTCTAAGAAAGTTTGCATAACTTTCTCATTAAATTATTTAATAAAAGTTATTTCTGAACGAATTTCTGAACGTTCAAAGTATACAGTTTTTAAATGTCTAATAAAAAAATCTTGGTTATGTGAACAATAAGGGATTGTTTAATTTTATTTCGTTGCAAACATTATAGGAACGTTACTTTTGAATGATTTCTATGGTGGCTCAATGCGCTGCAACTGAAGCAAACATATGCAAATAGAAAAAAATGTGTGCAAATAAAAAAAAAACACATGCAAATAGAAAAAAAACACCAGCAAAAAAAACAAAAAAAAAACATCATCATCAGTTTCACAACACACGTGTGGTCCAAATACAGAAACGTGCTGCAAAAGTTCACAACACAAACAATAGAAACGTGCTGCAAATAACACAGACCACAACGGAAATGTTTTCAGGGGAACCAAATAAGTGACGAACCCAGCTGGGATGTGCTTATTGCTCGTGAGCATCCCTATGCCCTACTCCATTCGAAGAGCAGATGGCAGAGCCCTTAAAGTGGGACTTTGGAGGGAGCAGGGCTCTAGTTTGCTGTTATGCCCTGTGGAACGAACTTGATGAAGGAGTAATGAAAGATATGGTAATTCCTCATTATTTTCACCTGGGATGTTCCAATGACAACGCAGCACGATGTCTGTCAGCTGAAGATTAAATATGAGGATCTTTCGACAGAAATATACTGCCCTACAAAGCAAAAAGGCAGTAACTATGCAGAGTGCAGAACTGAGAAAAATGACTTTAAAGTTATCAATCCTCATATTTAATTTGATATTTTACCCCTATTTTGCAGTTACTGTATTCTTGCTTTTTATTACTTACCAAAAACGTGGCACCATACCAAGGAAAAAGTAACAGATTCTCCAGGAACTGCTAGTGTTGCGGAGTGGGCGTGTAACGGATACAGTACGTGGTGTAATTTTTTTTTTTTTTTTTGTAATCAGAAAACATGTCTAATTAATTGAAATCATGTATTATGAATCATTAAACTTAAACGATGAAACAAAATATTTAAAAAAAAATCTATGAAAAAATATTTTCACACTAATTCGGTGTTGTTGTTTTTCTGGTAAACAAATGAAAACATAAAACACTCATTTAATTTTTCATATGAAATAAAACAAACTTTTTGTCAAAAAAACAATAAGATTTAATAATAAGCTGCATGGGAGAAAATTGATTATTCCTTAAAAAAAAGAAGTTTTAATGATAATTTATTTGGATTAGTGTTAGTATCATTACATCGTCACACATGCTTCTGTGTGTGAGTGTGGTAAACGAAACGTATAGGTTACTTAACGTAACCTCGGTTCTCTATAGAAGAGGGAATGAGCATTACGCAAGTTAACTTACGCTACGAGAATACTCATAGGGACTTATACATAAGCACTCATAGGGACTACAGAGCGGCACCGCCGGTCTGTATAAGCATATAGCATATAGTGCAGCTCAGCCAGAAGAGCTAGGACACGTGAGAGTAGCCTGCGCATGATCGTATCTGGACAGAACGTACATCTTACTTAAACTGACAGAAGTTTAGCCGGCAGAGCGGGAACTTCTAGTTTAGAAAACCTGACAAAGGTGGACTGAGAGGTCCAGCCCACCGCCACACATATGTTGTGAATAGAGATTCCCAGAAATGCCCAGGATGAGCCATGCCTCTAGTGGAAGAGCCTGCACATTGCAGACCTTTCGACGCGTAAGCGGCTGCTATGGCGTCCACAATCCATCTGGACAAGCTTTGTTTCGAGGTGACGAGACCCTTGGTATGCCCATCAAACGAAACAAAAAGCTGCTCTGAGCGCCTGAAAGGGGTGGAGTGCGCAGTGTAAACCCTCAGCGCCCTGACTGGGCAGAGGAGATTAACATTCCTCTTGCTATTGGATGATGGCAGAGTCGATAGAGAAAAGACCTGCACTCTGAAAGGAGTGTCAATCACTTAAGGAACATAGCCGTATCTAGGTTTGATGATGACTTTTGAGTAACTCCACGGAATCTAGTGATTCAAAGGGAAAAGCTTTCAGGGCCTTGAGGACCAACGAAAGATAGGAACCGATGGGGGGTACGGAGGGTTCATCCTTCTGGCTCCTCTAAGGAAGCGGATGACAAGCTTGTTTTTACCTAGTGACGCGCCAAACGGCTGCCACGTAGACTTTAAGCATGGATGGGGACCATCTCTTATCCATCAGCTCTTGTAGAAAACTGAGCAGCCACGAAACCCCACATGTTGTTCAGGTCATTTAGGTGGCCAAGCACATGCGCTGCTCAGCGAGCGCAGGTGATGCTGAGACCACGTGAGGAGGCGCTCTGTCAGATCGCAGAGATTCCTGGATCTGACTCCGCCCTGACGGTTCACGTAGGACACTACGTACATATTGTCTGAACAAACTAGAACATGGTGGTCCTGTATGAACTGGAGGTTGCACTTCAGCGAGTTCTCAACCTCTATCATTTCCAGACAGTTTATGTGAAGGCTCTTCTCCTGGTCTGAGCACTGGCCAAAGACCAGTCTGCCCTCGAAGAGAGTGCCCCAACCTCAGTTGGAAGCATCTGTCGAGATGACCTTTTAATATGAGACAGCTCCCATCATCACGAGGCCCAAACTCATCGAGACAGTCAAGCGTTCAGCCAGTGTTTAAGTGGGCACTGGGCAGATGCGCAATAAGTCAATAAACGAGCCGTCATTACCACTGAGTGCCAGTTATATTCCTTGAAAGGAAATTGACTGACTGGGCAGTAATGAGCTCTTTGTCCAGTTGACCGTGAGACCCAAGCTTTCCAGGTGACTAAGGAGCACAGTTCTGTGAGATAGCAGTTCTGTCTCTCACTGTGCCAAAATCAGCCAGTCGTCCAGATAGTTCATGATTGGCAAACCCTGATTTCTCAAGGGGGCGAGAGCCGCATCCATCTACTTAAATGTACAGGGTGCTAGAGACAGGCCGAATGGCAGGGCGGTGTATACCTGACCGCCGAAGGCGAATCTCAAGAATGGGGTATTATCTGAATCTGGAAATAGGCATCTTTCAGATCGAGAGAAATAAAACAGTCCCTCAGGCGAACGTAAGAGAGGATTTTCCGGGTCGTAAGCGGCTGGTCACGTGAGCAGCCTGTAGAGGTACTTGAGCGTCAAGGCGGAGGAGCGTTGAGAGCCCGACCACTCCTCGCTGTCCGATGCTTGGATAGAAAAGCAATCCCTTGTGGCGTGTCCTTCGTCCTCATCATCAGAAACGACGGCAGTTCGGCTTGTGGGCGGCAGATGTGAGGGGAGGCGGAGAAGGTGAGAGCCAGGGTCAAAGAAGGGAGTCGGGCGAGCGCGTCGCGGTGGCCACAGGCTCCGGCGGCCCCTGAGAATGACGCTTCTTTTTGCACGGTCCTTCAAAGGGCGGAGTGTAAGGGTTGAACGCTTCAAGGCTCTGCACGAGACGCAGGAAGTGCGAGGCATCTTGAAAAAGACGCTCGCTGCTCTTTTGTGAGTTAGCATGGAAAAGGGTAAGTCGCCGAATAGTGTACCTCGCACGGATGGCTGAAGGTGGCGAAAACGGCCAGCTTCTTCAGACGCTGTCCTAAGCTGGTGGCGGTGGCTTCTCTCTAGATCCAGCGATGCAAAGAGCTTCACTGAAGAGATGAAAATCAGAGAAACAGCCTCCGAGCCCCGCTTTTATACACTAAGCCACAGCATATGACGCTGTGAAGGCGTGAGCGCCCTTCGTTGGATGAGACGTCACAACGGGCTCAGTGGTAGGCTGCTGCAGTTCCCGCAGAGCAGCCTATGAGCGCGTTAGACAGCCTGCTCTATGGCTGCTAGCTGCTGCACTCCGTTGACAATGAATAGAAAATTAAGGATAATTTTTTAGCTTCAATATCTCGAAAAGATTCATTTTAATCCGTGTTATTTGCAGCGCGTGTCTGTATTTGTGTTGTGAGCTTTTGCATTCTGTATTTGGGTGGTGTTGTAAGTATTTTGAGCTCACATGTGTTGTGAAACTGATTAAGATGTTTTCTTAATTTGCCGGTGTTTTTTTTTTTCTATTTGCATGAGTTTTTTCAGTGGTAGTGCGTTGAGCTTTCTCGGCCACCATAGGATTTTCTGATTTGTTCTAAAATTTTTGACAACATTCATTTATTACAGATAACTTTTTAACATTACTTTAATAGAGTTTGTCACAGAATAGAAGAATTCAAAATGATAAAAGATCAAGATCAAGATCAAAATGACTGCTGGACTACTGCATCTTCTGAGGCAGCAGCAATAACATAGGAGGCTGGTATGCATTGCTTTCTTCTGTGCTGACGTAACAAGTATTTATCATAATGTACTTTAAGTAACATTACAAGTAATGTCAGAAAGACATCAGCTCTGTTCATAAACACCAGTAGTGATGTTGTACAATCAGGATGTTGTTATTTTGCTGGAAATAGAGTCATCAGTGTCCCTATGTGTAGTGAGCCAGCATCCTTTACGGTCTTTCCTAGTGCCCGAACAGGATATACTGATTCACAAACTCAGGAGCTAGGGAGCTGATTGAGACCTATGTTTGAGAGATGCAAGTGCTTTTATGAGTGTGATTCAGCTTTAATATGAACACTGAAGTCTCAGACTTCTCATTTCACTGTGCAAATCTTGTTCTCCAGTACCAATGATGAGAAGCATAGAGAGAAAGTTAATGAAGCATGAGAAGCTGTCCTTCATAAGTGATTACTCATTCATAAAGCCTCAATGGAGTCCAGATGCATCCAATTCATCTGGTTTGTAGCTATAGTTTGGATGAACATGAAGACTCACTTACAGATGTGAACAGGAAAAATTCTAGCGGGTAAGAGCATGAGGTTAAAAGAAAATATATGACATAATTAACAGGGAAATTATTTAATAGTCCTGATTGCAGCTAATTTGTCACAATGAAATACACTTTGTTAAGAAAAGCTGCCATTAGACTAGTATACTGTCCATTTCAATAAATTGGTTGAAAACTGGGTCAAACATACACTCAAACAAACACTCACCTAAAGGATCATTAGGAACACCATACTAATACTGTGTTTTTGACCCCCTTTCACCTTCAGAACTGCCTTAATTTTATGTGGTTTGATTCAACAAGGTGCTGAAAGCATTCTTTAGAAATGTTGGCCCATATTGATAGGATAGTATCTTGCAGTGGATGGAGATCTGTGCAATGCACATCCAGGGCACAAAGCTCCCGTTCCATCATATCCCAAAGATGCTGTAATGATGAGGGAAGGATGAAGCGGAGAGGGAATCCAAACGCAAGCACTTTAATAATCCACCAAACAAATAAAACAGGATAAACTCAAAACAGGGAACACAAAACAGCATAACATTAAACAACGACCGACACCCAACAACTGAAGCACAGAGGTTTAAATACACAAACAAGCTAAACAAGGGAACAAGGGGGCGTGGCAAATCAGAAACACCTGGGGGAACTAATCAACAAGAAAAACTACAAAGGACTACAAAACATGGCACGGAACAGGAAATAACTAAAGTCCACACAACACAAGACAGGAATTGTGACATATGCTCTATTGGGTTGAGATCTGGTGACTGTGGGGGCCATTTTATTTTATTCATTTTGTATTGAATGTTATTCATTCCATATATAGATTATATGAAATAATATTATGATGTAAAGACAACCAACATACATGTGCATAAGTTCATGTCTGGATGTGAGAGAGAAAAATATCAGAGGACAGGTTAATCATTTTTGGAGGCTAGCTCTATTTATCATCAAAACAAAAATAAATGACAGCTAGTAAGGTGGATGAGGGCGAGGGTGATCCTCGTTCTGATGCGGGACAACAGGACATCAAACTGGGCGCAGGACAGTCGGAAGTACCACTGACAGTGGCCTTCATCCAGCGCAGCTCCTGGAGCGAGCAAATGGTGAAACTCGCCAAACGGTTTGCATCCAAAGGGTCCGGTGGACACACAAATATGGCGACGATGATCCCCATGCCGCTGTTCTAGCTCTCCAGAGCAAATACAGTGTGGTGAATCTCTCGAAGAATGCTCGATCAACATAAAAAAAGATGGCGGCCAACGGGTTTCGATTTTGACGCGCGAGACGTGCGTACATTTCGCTTCAAACTTTTAATTTTACACGTGTCAGTTTCGCTCTTGTCGCACGAATTAATTTGGCCATCTTGGCGGTGAGTTCACCATGGCCATCCAACACCCACTCCACAGAACTCTCAAAGTTCTCTCATATCTAAAGATCTCATATCTCCAAAAAGTCTTTAGTTTTATTATAGTTCTAAAAGAAAGGTGCCAAATCATCCCAAATCAAACCATGGCTAACAGTCAGATTCAGCCACACATCTCTTTAACACTGTAAACAACTCTGAATACATGAAACACCATTGTACCCTCCCTTTAATTTAACAAATGACGCATTTGGAGGCTGCATTTGAAGGAGCTTTCGATTTGGGACAGCCTTCGTCGCGCCGCAGTGCCTTTGATCAGCCAAACAAATCTGTTTCTATAGAAACAGTGATGAGCATATGAGCACATCTCTGACAGATTGGGCCACCCACATGAGTTCACTTACAAGATACAGAAAAAAAAAGATGAAGATCATCTTTTCCTCTTAAGTGTTTATTGTGTGCCCTTGCATAGAGCTTAGTAATTGTGGATTTTGCACTACTTTTTAAAAATCCATTTATATTACTGTTGAATACAAGTATATTATTTGCTAAAAGTCAAAACTAATGTATCAGACCTTGCTAACTGATAGTTATCTGCAACAATAGCAAAAATGTTATTTACACAACAAATTCATGGTTTATGTATATTGCACTGATCAGCCACAACATTAAAACCACTGACAGGTAAAGTGCATATAATGTTTATATCATTACAATGGCACCTGCCAAGCTATGGAACATATTAGGCAGCAAGTGAACAAACACTTCTTGAATTTATTTTGTTGGAACTGAACCGGCATCAGGTTAATATAGGCGCCTAAGACTCACTGGTGCAGATAGAGAAAGAAGGCTAGCCTGAAGAGCACTGTACACTGAAAAGCTACTGTACCTTTAAAAAATCTGCTGAAAACGTATTGCTGCCCATGATAGAATTAGAAGAAATATCAGATCACACATTGCACAACAGTTTGCTGCATAGCCGCAGACCAGACAGGGTGCCCATGACGACCCCTCTCCACTGCCGAAATTGCCTTCAATTTTGAGTGTCAGATCTCAACCACTCGACCAAGAGATGGCAGCAGGATGCATTATGGGAAGAATGCAGGCCAGTGGAGGCAGTGTGGTGCTCAGGGCATTGTTCTGCTGGAAAAACTTTGGTCCTGGCATTCATGTGGATGTTATCTTTGACACATATCACCTACCATGAGATTGTTGCAGACCATGGCAATGGTGTTCCCTGATGACAGTGCCATACTATGCCATACCTTGCCATACTATTGTTCTGGAATGGTTCAAGGCATTGCATCAGCTTCCAAATTTCCCATATCTCAATTCAAATGAGCGTCTATGGGATGTGCTTGAAGAAAAAAATCTGATTCATGGGGGCCCCACCTCACAACAGGATACCACAGGAATCATTCAGAGGTCTTATGGAGTCCTTGTATTTCAGAGCGGTAACACTTTAGAATACGGTTCCTTCATTAATGAATAACTACACAAGAACTAATGAGTAACACAATATTAACAATCTAGTAACTATTATTAACTAACAAGAAACTCTGATTAACGAACTAGTAAGTAATAGCGCACAGACGAAAGTGGTAATTCACTATTAAGTAATCAATAACTACTATTTTTAATACTTCCCAGAGAACTACTGAAAAAGTTTATTAACAATCTAACTACTATTAACTAAAATAAATTCTTATTAACGAATTAGTAAGTAATAGCTCACAGATGAAAGTGTTACTAGATACTTCTGTGGGAGTTACTAATTATTTGGATTCATATTATAAAGTGAAGATCATTGGAACTAACTAGTAATTACTCAAGTGTTACTAAAGACATTTTCTAAAAGTATACTAAAGTTCACCAAAAATCTCAAACGGTTGCACAAATCATGACTAGATCATGTAGTAACACTCGAGTAATTACTAGTTAGTTCCAATGATCTTCACTTTATAATACGGATCCAAATAATTAGTAAGTAATAGCTCACAGATGAAAGTGTTACTAGATACTTCTGTGGGAATTACTAATTATTTGGATCTGTATTATAAAGTGAAGATCATTGGAACTAACTAGTAATTACTTAAGTGTTACTGCATGATCTAGTCATGATTTGTGCAACCGTTTTTAGGTTTTAGCTCTAAGAACTTATTGGAATGTAGTTAAAAAAATTTAAAAATAAAACTACATAGTAATTAATTTACATAGAAAATATGGTACTTTTTGAAGTAAATAAATTCAAAAAATAACCCCAAAATAAAAAAAACACCAGAAATGGATAGACAAAACTTTATCGAAGACTGTGATATAACATTTATAATAAATAAAAATTAGGATCACACCTGCGCCCATATTTGTCCACAATTACCGGATTAAGGGCTATAAAGTGAATACGGTTTGAGGGCTACAACAAAAACAATAAAAATTCATAAATGTGTTCATTTTTTAAACATGAAAATCAGTTTGACCTGGTTTTTACTGCAATACATCTATTATATTTTACACAATACCTTCTGTTTGCAGAAACACCCATAAATAGAAAAATATAGCTGTTTACTAAAATATTTTGATATATTAGTTTATATATAATGAAAAAATTATATTTTTTGTTTGTTCATTTACCTTAGCTATTGGTTCCATATTTGATACGTCTGACTGAAAAATATTAAGATGCAATAATATCGTTCATCGCCCATCTCTAATCATTAATCCTCTTGTGCCAAATCCACAACAAAACAGACATGATTGTCTGAAATGAGGTATAGTCTCTGTTGGAGTCTCAGAGACTGTACTTTCCACATTAATAAGTCAGATGTGCCATAAGCACACAAAGATGCAAGACTCCACTGAGAGGCCATAAAAAAATGAACATGGCTAGTTGATATATGCAAACTACAAGAGACACACTTGAAAAAAAAAATACAAAAGCTGTCACAGGGGTGGTCCCTTTTCCAAAAATACATTTTTGTACCTTAAAGGTATGTACAGTAGTAGTAAATGGTAGATAATAGTACCTTTTGAATGGGGACAGGCGCATAATCTTTCTTTACAAAGTGACATCGACAACTACTAGCCTGGCAAGCATAATATAGCGTTTTTAGTCTTTTTCGCAGATCTGGGTGAATGGGGAACGTTTTATTTTGTTGTCAACTGTACAAAGAAAAGGCTTTTTTTAGTACATTGTTGTCATGTAAACATACCCATAGTCTGCGTAAGGTTAGACTCTTTAGACTCTTTAGGCCTCTTTCAGTTAGGCTTGTGCCGGTATCAATTTTTCATGCGATTAATTGATTGAGGTTTTAGGATGGTATAATATCACAATATGTTAATTGTACAAGATATATATATATAGAACTTGAATCACAATGTGTAATTGTCATTGTCAAAACAGTTGGTAACTAAATCGAATTTTATTAAGTTTAAGTGACAACATGCTTCAATGCTTACATATGTACAATGACTGGTAGGCTGCTGTTTGTATTATTGCTTAACACGATTTTCACGATTTCAATTAAATTCTTGGATTTGATTTCAATCTTGATTCAATATTGACTCATTTGGATAAATATAGGCTACAGTAGATAGCCTGCATGTTAATTTTTCTCAAGAAAAAATATCTCACATAATGCTGTAAACATACAGAGAGAAATTAAATATAATGTAGATTTCATTATAATAACAATTATATAATGACACAAGTAAAAGTATAATAAATAGGTAATATAGTGCACATATTTAGCAAAATGCTCAGCTATATTTTTTTTTTAGTCAACTAATGTGCTGGTAATTAAATGGCTTTCCTGAGGTAAGTGTAACATTCTGTGACATAATTGTTCTCCTCCAGTTTTATTGACCTCTTTCCATGGTTGAAAAACACTGATTGATCGATATTATGCAGAGCCAGATTAAATAAATGGACTACACTAGGCAGGCTGCACTTTTTGGGAATCTGCACTTTTCAATTATGAATTGAAATCTGAAACTTACCAAAGTTACTAGTTAATTCACATTTTACATAGCCAAGTCTTTGTTTACAAATTGGTTGTTTGTATGGCAAAATAAGCCATGTGTTGTATAATAAACAGTCTATCAGACTTTTTTTGATATTCATTATTTATACGTCATTACACAACTCTATTAAATTCTATTAAATTATCCTCATCTTATCCATTGGGAGTGTCATTGTTAAGTCAGTAGTACCAGTAAACAACCAATAGGCATCAGTAAACTATGTAAACAGAGCAAATAAGTATCTTGGTTAATGTCAAGTTGTCAGTAATAAAGACAAAAAATGTCTTGATTATGTCAAGTTGTCATAACAAATACATTTTTGTCTTTCTTAATGTCAAGTTGTCATAACAAAGACCTTTAAACAATGTCAACTTTGCATTAAAAGTGTCATAATTTACAGAGTGACACTTAATGACAAAAGTCATAAACATTCATAAAGACTCCTTCATGTTCATGACAGGTGTTATGTCATGTTAATGACAGTGTCATGTCAGTCTTATGCACACGCCTTCAAATCTTACTTTAATTTTATGGTTTCTGTTTGGCAGCCTTTGCTGCTAGTCATTTGACAATTTTTTTATGATTTTTTGTTTTTTTTTTATAATGAAGGTAATTGATCGTAATAATGCAAGAAATACCTTTAACCTCTTAACTGTCACCCCCCTTTTATGAATAGACATGGAATGCACATTTCAAACTTAAATGGTTTTAATTCAAGAACGCTTTGGAATATAGACATAAGATTGGTCTCGTTTTAAAGAAGACATTTGGCAGATTTTTGTCGAAGTGAAATAAATTAAGAGAGTGAAAGAGAAAAAAGTTATAGAAGTTTGAGTTTATGGAAATGTACAATGTAAAAAAAATAATTATCCAAATTTTATATAAAATATATTTCAAAATCTGGGCTAGATTTCAAAATCTGGGCTACTCTAAAACTGCAGAAAAATCTAATCCAAAAATCGAAACAAGTTGTGTTTAAAATTTTAGGTTGATATCTCAAAAAATTAGCTTTCTGTGAGATTTTGTTTGGGCGCAGTACCAAACTTTTTCACTAGGGCACAACCAGACTCCATTACTGATATGTAAATATCCATATAAGGGCGCCTCAATTTCCATATGTGTTTTGAGTGATATGAACCATTATTTTCACAATTTTCATACAATTTACAAAGTAGAGATCCTATTCAGAAGTAGTATGGGAAGTTTGGCAGATTTTGATATGAATTCAACCTCTAAGAAACATATAGGCTATACAAAGAACACGCATGCGCATTATAGCTTATTGCCACATCACAAATGATGAATTTATTATTTTTTTCGTAATATTTAAAACATTTTCAGACCTTTTTTTTTTCTAAAATAGTTGAATGGATACAATCTTTTGAACTCTTAGCATGAAAACAAACTGAGGTTTCTACCTTTTTTTCATGATTTTTCATGTTCATTGCCATTTCAAAATAAAGGTCTGAACACGCTTTATGAGTATGAAAATATTCTTGTTGCAAATTGATAAATTACAGTCACCAAATATGGAAACTAGAGATTGTAAGCTTTGAAATGATATATAGTTTGTCAATATTACTTAAGGTCTTTTCTAACCCTTAAAGAGTTTCTGTATCTTGGGGGATACAGACATTTAACAGGCTGTAGGGGGAGGGGCTATGAGGGGAGGGGCATTATTTGGTTGCAGTTGATGAGAAACACTGATGGGGTGATGGGTCATGTAATAAGGTCATGTGACTTTTTGCTATAACATTCCAAATATTTGTATCAAACTCCAAAATGGCAGCATACGTGGACAAAGGCACTGGCCATGAGCAAAGTGTTTTTATATTTTTCACGATTATGATATTTTAGAGTGATTTTGTTTTAGAAAGTAGTTTTTTAAGGATAGTTTTACATGTTCGTGTTGATATTTTCAAAATAATCTTCTCACAACTTTGATTATCAGGCATTGAATGTTTGTATCCCGGGGGATACATTGCCCATATAAGGGTATTTGCCAGGGCTGATCACTCACAGATATTCTCATGTTTTAAGGCCTGTTCTCTACAGATATTGAATGGGATAAAGGGTTTGGATGTGCCAGGATGGGCAGATATCCATCATGTGTCAGAAGTGCAAAGTGAGGCTTTGCCTGGTCACTGGACAAAATGCTCGCAACTGTTTTGTCAGCTTCCATTGCTCATAGAATATATCTGTTGTGGGGCACCACAGCGAAGATGGTAGAGTTAAAAAAACAAAACAGGAAAAGGGTGTTTTAAAAATCGGCACATGAACTGTTTAAAAAGTTATGAAATATTACAAATGTATATCCTACATAGGCAATGCATCTTGGGAGAAAAAGTTCAGTTTTTTCCAATTTTTCTAATGTTGTATGGATAATATGAAAATTGTAGCATTAAATGTTTTAAAAGTTGTCATATGAACTATAAAAAAAAAATGCAAAATGTAACCCTAAATGGGCAATGTATCTCGGGAGATACAGAGTGTAACTTAGAAACTATAGGTCATATTTTGAAAAAAATGCATGAACTCTGTCATTTTAGTCTAGATACATACAAAAATAGCAGTGAATCATTTTTCCATCAAAATTATTTATGCTTGCCCCTTAAAGGGTTAAGATAGAAAACTGTGGGACGGTTACAGTGTTTTTCAGTTTATTTAATTTATGATGTTTTACTTTAATGTTACAGTTTGTTTGTTTTTTGAGCTGCCAGTTATGTAATCATTTAACTGTTTTGTTACTGTTTAATTAAATTCTATTTATAATTTGACATCCGTTTTATACAATATAAATACAATCAATTTCTGTAAAAGAATGTGAATGACTGGAATTTTTCTTTAATGTAACAATACCTAAAATATCAGCTGCATTTTTATTTTGCAGATATTATTTGTAATTTTACAGTGTTTCGAGTACAATTTAAAATGAAAGAAAATGGTCATCTAAAAATCAGTTATTTTCTGTGAAATTAGGATTTTTTTTACAGTGCAGCTTACAACATTTATAAATGTTGTAAGCTGCACTGTAAAAAAAAATCCTAATTTCACAGAAAATAACTGATTTTTAGATGACCATTTTCTTTCATTTTAAATAAGAACAAGAAGGCAAACATGACCCCTTCACATTCATCAAGATCATTTAGAAACAATAATAATAAATAATAATAAATATAAGGATGGAGGATTTAAAATATGGAAAACTAAATGTATTAAGACTATTAAACATGGATGGAATACTTCTTACATTTCAAGCATTGTATGATAAACACCAGATTTCCTCAAAAAAAAAGTTTTTTAAATATTCACAGCTTAAAAGTTGTATGTCTTTCAGGTTTGCAGATACATTCCCAAACTGTCATCAATAGAGGAAATGATTGGAAAAAGAGGTGAAAAGGGCCAATTGTCAAAATATTATAATTTAATAACATCTAACTCTAAAGAGCCTGCTGTAGACAAATTAAATGCATGGAGGAAAGACATTCAAGAAATAGAGGAATTTGTATGGACTGAAGTATATTTAAAGGCGCAAAAACAAATCATAAACACGCAGCTTAAATTATTACAGTGTAAATGGTTGACAAGGGTTTATATAACACCTGAAAAATTCAATCATACATCTAGCAATACGTACAAAATGCCAAAATTATAATGGAACTCTAATTCACTGTCTTTAAACCTTCTTTGAAAGTGCACGCTCCAGACCATCCGCAGAACACGTGAAGCTCCGAGGCACACACACGACACGAGGCCGCTCACCCATGAAGCCGTGTTCAGCAACATAAGAGAACCATATGTGCAAGTATATTCGTTTATCGAGCTTTCAGAGCATTAAGATTGTGTTTTTACGTGTTGTCTCTCAAAGGTTTTAAGGTCTGTAATTTGCCACTGATCCTTCCAGATTCTCTCTCATTCTCTCTCTTTTGTTATTTATGTATTTTCTTTAATTGTCGTTGTGTTACTATCTGTAAATACATTTTATTCCTTGTAACATTAGTAGCTCTAATGTAGTTTCCATTTATTAAAATACATTATATTCATTTGATTGACTGTCTCTTGCTCATATACAAGTCCCTTTAATGTACAATCCAAAGCTACTTGCTTTACAAACGTATTGATACTTAAAAAGGTATTGTTAAAGAACAGGAAAGTTAATCCTAGTGACCAGAGGAATAGCTTCTCTTAAAAGTCTATAAAGTAAGATTATTTTGTGAGGTTTGATGGAGATCGAATGATCAGGTTTGCTGGACAAGCAGATGATTTGATCATAAATGAATACCCTTGAAGATTATCCTGACAATCAATCTATGATAGACATAATTGATATATTAATATTTAATTATATTTCTTATGATTGATTATTGATAGTGCAATTGATCTATATACAGCCTTTTTCCACCTTAGAAACATTGCTAAGCTACGTAACATGCTGTCTGTCTCTGATGCAGAAAAGTTAGTTCATGCATTCATGACCTCGAGACTAGATTACTGTAATGCTTTATTAGCCGGTTGTCCTGTATCCTCAATAAACAAGCTACAGTTAGTCCAAAATGCAGCTGCTAGAGTTCTTACTAGGTCAATAAAGTATGATCATATAACACCGATTCTATCATCACTTCATTGGTTACCTATAAAGTTCCGTATTAATTATAAGGTATTGCTTTTGACTTACAAAGCTCTAAATGGTTTAGCTCCAGTCTATTTAACAGATCTTCTATCGCCCTACAATCCATTGCGCTCTTTAAGATCACTAAATTCGAGGCTTCTGGTCATTCCTAGGATATCCAGATCCACCAAAGGAGGGAGAGCATTTTCACATTTAGCTCCGAAGCTCTGGAATAGCCTTCCTGATAGTGTTTGTTGCTCAGACTCGCTCTCCCAGTTTAAAACTAGACTAAAGATGCATTTATTTAGCCTGGCATTCATATACATTTTTTATCTTACAGTTACTGTAAATTTGGGCTCTAGTTCATAAACGCCAGAGGAGAACTGCCCCCCGACTGAGCCTGGGTTCTCCCAAGGTTTTTTTTTCTCCATTGGGTCATCTGATGGAGTTGTTCGGTTCCTTGCCACTGTTGCCTTTGGCTTGCTTAGTTGGGGATATTCAAATGTTCAAATTAAATGACCCATCATACCATTGATCAGCTCTACCAAACTTGATTGTCTTTTTTCATGAATAAACAAACACTATTATGTTGTCTTGATTGATACTGTGAAGCAGCTTTGATACGATCTGTATTGTGAAAAGCGCTATATAAATATATTTGACTTGACTTGACTATTTTCGCTGACCTGGATGGAGAACTGACCATAATTTGTTGTGTTTGGCCGTTCGTAACCGTCTAAAAAGGCCGTTCGTAACTTTTTCCTTTACGGGTAATTTTATAAGTTGTAGTAGCATGTCTGAGGCATTAATGAAACTATTCCAATCCTGATTGACATTGCGTCATTACGTGACATCTGACAGCATACATGGCAGACAATTTGCTCTTCAGCAAGCACTCTTTGTCTACTATCTTATTTGGTGTTGTTTGTCCTGAAGGAACTTGAGTTGTTACCAATAAGCACAGCTGAAAGAGTGTCTTCCTGCCCACGTTAAACTTTGGGAGCTGACACATGTGATTGGTGTGTGATACTATTTGGGTGTGAGGCTCTTGAGGGTTCTGGCTTTCTTAGTTTAGAAATATCTCGAAGCGTATATCAAAAGAAAATGCCGTGCGCTTTCAGGTGTTTCAGCATCACGCTTTTTGACTTTCTTCTCAAGGGAAGAAAGCATCATAAACGGGTCGTATCTCACGTTGCCGCGGCAACGTGTAGATTATGAGAGCGGTTAAATGAATGAATAATATCTGGCTTGAGCAGTTATGTTTAACTCAGCCCATCATTCAGACTTTGTTTCACATGTCTGGTGTTTATGGCTCCATTTAATTCTGATTAATTAAAATTTTAATGAATTAAAATCTGTCATGGAACGTGCAAGGCAAAAAGGTGTGAGGACTCAGTGCAGGAGAAAACGATGTTTTACAAAAACAAAACAAACACAAAGCAAAAACCCATGAGGGAGAAAAACACAATGAATAAAAATGAAACAACAACTAAACCTGAACATGTAGAAGATCACAGGGAATTGGAGACATTAGACAAAGTACCGACAAAAACTGCAAACAAGAGGAGACTTAAGAAGGGAAACTAATTAGGAGGGAACAGGTGGATAAACTCAAACAATAATCAGATAACAAGGGGGAGGGATCAGACAATGACAAGAGCACATGGCCCAAAATAACAAAACACCCGTGCATCACAAGACAGGACAGGCATGTGAATGAATCGGGCGGCCAGGGCAAAACAGACACTCCATCAGGAGTCCAGGGCAAAACAGACACTCCATCGGGTGGCCAGGGCGAAGACCCCACCAACTTTATACTTTATATTTTAATTCAGCCTATCATTAAGAACATGTTTTAAATGTCTGGTTTTTATGGCTGAATTTAATTCTGAGGAAAAGGTTAGCTTATTAAAGAGGTGAAATAATAATGTGACTAAGCTTGGAGCGGAGCATGCATGGGCGGTTCTTGAGGGGGCTGACTCCTAGTTGAAGCAGCAGCGAATGAGCGGTTGCCGATATGTCGTTCTTGGCCACATCCAGAGCTCGGGGTTGAGGCCCTATCTTGCACCCGGCGCAAATGATTTGAATACACTGAAGCATGTATCATTCCTATTTTGCATCTGCGCAAACGGGGCTTTTCCCTCCACAGACACACATCAATGTGCTCCCTGTGTGGGTCGGCGCAAAAAGGAGGCGCGTTTCGGCGTAAACATTCACTAGTGCTGTTTTGCAGATCGAGAAAAAAATTCTGCCACTAACCAGAAAAAAACTTTGTCTAAAGTCAAGCGCGCATGCTTGGCCATAATGTAGCAGGTGCACAACGCGCATTCACTTTGATTTTCTCATCAACACAGATGCAGCAGTTTTTATTTTTGAAAATCATACATTATAACAAGGAAAAATATTTATTTTTTTTCAGCGATTGCGGGCCCAAGTCGGTGGCATCGCAACCCCCCCCCCCCCCCCACCCCTTAAACACCGCAACATTCATTTAACTTGAATGTACCATTTATATTTTATTTAACCACTGATTGGTATTAAATCATATTTGTGAAAAACAAGCAGTTAATTAAGAAGTCACTAAATGAAGCACATTTTAGGTTATCTGATTTTTTTTCAGTGCTGTTAACTGTGCAGTCTTTACACAAAAAAATACTATGAAAAATAATTTACAAAGTAAATTTTATAAAGTGTTTTTGTACAGTCAATTAATTCATCAGCTTCATCAGGGCCGGAGAGAAGCCAGGGAAATCCTTCAGGACAACAGCAGGGATCCTGAACACGACACAGGATTGGCAACTGAAAGTGGACTTGGGCAAACAACTTAAGTTCCCCCAGCATGTCGTTGAAACCACCCTGAGGCCTGACATTGTCTTGTTATCAGAGGCAACAAAGAACCTGGTCATGTTGGAGCTCACTGTGCCATGGGAAGACCGAATGGAGGAAGCCTTTGAGAGGAAGAAAGATAAATATGATGGCCTTGTCAGCGACTGCCACAACCAAGGCTGGAAGGCAAGGTGCTTACCTGTGGAGGTGGGGTGCAGAGGCTTTGCAGCGAAGTCCCTCTACGGGGCCTACACTGCACTCAGCATCACTGGTGAGAGAAGGAGAAGGGCAATTGGCAAAACCACAGAGGCGGCAGAGAAGGCTTCGAGGTGGCTCTGGATCAAAAGAGCGGAGCCGTGGTTAAATGCTGCTAGGGCACAAGCTGAGGCCTGATCAACTTCAGCTGGGTCGCCTGAAGGAGGGTGTCTGATCTTTCGAAAGACCCGAAACACCCAATGAGATCAGGAACATCACTGATGATGTGCCCCAGCTTAACATCAGAAGATGTATCGTTACAACTGTCAATCTGAAGAAACCAGTGACTACCAGGAACAGACTGGTTGACAACCAAGAATAGGTTGGTGACATCTGGAGAGGCAGATGGCAGCTCGGGAAGACGGCAACCGGGGCGGTATGGGCTAGCACCCCTAGCCGCAGCCTCTGTGAAGAGGAACCCAAAACTGCCCCCCCCCCCCCCCAGTTTATACTGGCCAATAAATGTGATGTCTCTGTTGAGTTTCATGCAGTTTCAAGCATGCTAAGAGTCTCAAAAGCATCCTAAAAGAATTTCAAAGTTTGATGCGTTGCCACGGCAACAGTATCAAAGATATCAAGAATCCATTCACAGGTCTAAATCTGCCGTGTTTTTACATTATACAGATGAAGTTTGAAACAAATCGGGTAAAAATAAGAGGGTGATTTCAAAGCATTTTGAAAGTGACACACTTCCTGCTGCCAGTTGGTGGCACTATAACTTTGACTCACAATAGTCACATCCATGTGATCGGCCTCTTAGTCTACAAGTTTCATCGAGATCAGTTAATGTATGCTGAAATTATGACACACTTCCTGTTTCACGTTTCTCGCCATAATTTTGTTTCCTCGCCAAGGCCAAACCGTGGCAAACTTTCATCCTCAATGTCTTGACTTCACGCTGACTGAGTTTCGTGGCATTTCCTTGAATTTTCTAGGAGGAGTATTTCAAAATCCATTGCATGTGTTTTACAAACAACCCTAAATAGCTAACTTCCTGTTGGGCTGGGGTAAAAAGTAATAGTATGAAGTATATATGAAACGATGAGATCTACATGTGTACCGAGTTTCATATTATTACATGCAAGCGTGTTTGATTTATGGACCAAGTTTTCGGACTCCGTTCCAGGGGGTGCTGTCGAGCCCTGTCTGCAAAGTACTGACTTTACTTTGATTGATTGATTGATTGATTGATTGATTGATTGATTGATTAATACTTTATTTATCCCGAGGGAAATTCAGGTATCCAGTAACATACAAAAACAAAACATACATAAAAATGTACATACATTAAAACCTATTAAAATAAAAAATTAAAATAAAATTAAAAATACAATTACCCTATAACAACCGTAGCCACAGTAAGCAGTGCAAAGACAGTAAATAGTGCTAATGGAGTGCAGATGTAGGTAAACCATACAAATACAGATGGAAGTACAAGAAGTACAGATTGGGGTAGAAAAATTGTCCAATTATCTATTATCCTCCCTGTTATACAGTCTGATGGCCAGTGGGACAAAAGAGTTTTTAAGTCTGTTGGTGGAGCTGGGCTGAGACAGCAGTCTACCACTGAACACACTCCTCTGCCCGATGAAGGTGTTGTACATAGGGTGGTTGGCATTGTCCAGTATGGACAGCAGTTTGTCCAGGGTCCTTTTTTCTGCCACTATTGCCAGAGAGTCCAGCTCTGAGCCTACTACTGAGCCAGCTCTCCTTACCAGTCTGTCCAGTCGACTGGCGTCTCTCTTCTTGCTGTTTCCTCCCCAACAAACTACAGCATAAAAGAGGATGCTGGCCACCACAGACTGGTAGAACATCAGCAGGAGTTTATTACAGATGTTAAAAGACCTCAGCCTTCTCAAGAAGTACATACGACTCTGCGACTGCCCTGTCAGAGCTCTCAAGATGCCAGAGATCTTTTTCATGGCAGAAGTCAGATCAGTTGCTGGTGTGCTTCGGGTCGCCCAAGAAGGGGCTTCCCGCATCCAGACCATCAGTAACTGGATCGTTCAGGCTGCCTTTATGGGCTATGAGGTGCACAGCTTGCATTCACCTTTGGCTGTGTGGGCTCATTCAACCAACCTCATTGGACCACCCCTCATACTTTTATCAGATTCTATAGCCTGGACATTCCTTCTACACCAGGCACTCTAGTGCTCTCATCCTAATTGTGCCTGTCCGCAGCTTCACACTGGGACAGGCAGGGCTCGTTGTGGCATAGTGGGTACTCGTTCCTTTTGAAAGGGAACATCTCAGATAACGATGCAATGCCAATCAAGATAGTGATTGAATAGTTTCATTCATGCTTCAGACATGCTACACTGGGGGCATTCCCCAAAGTGTCCTCATTGACACATAAACGGCACA
Organism: Pimephales promelas; assembly: GCF_988280905.1. Taxonomy (NCBI): domain Eukaryota; kingdom Metazoa; phylum Chordata; class Actinopteri; order Cypriniformes; family Leuciscidae; genus Pimephales; species Pimephales promelas. Next base: position 11,363,246 of record NC_142769.1, read on the forward strand.
CAACAGAGTTATATTTTGAGATAAAGCAAGTTGCTTCTAGGCAGGGGAAGGGACACAGTGTCTCGTTCCTTTCTCAGGGTACAAGGGTTACAGTTGTAACCAGAGACAATTTTTATGCATTAAGGTTAATTAAGGAACACTGGGCCATTATTTTTCCAGTCATCTCAATGGCGAAAAGTCTCAATTTGAGCAGAATTTACCCCGTATTAGAGAGGTAATGTAGATATATCAACATATTTTACTGTATTGACAGCCTTAGTTTCTGTTAGTTGAAAGTTTGACCTCTATCATAATTTCAAAAGGAAATGTCAAATCCATCACAGGAAAGCATTTGAATGTTATTTTGCAAGAGGGATGGGAAACCTTCACAGCAAAATCCCCAGTGTTAAATTAACACTGAGAGTGTTAAATTAAATTATATAAACTCTGACCAGAGTGTTAAAAGAACACTGAAGCAGTGTTAATGTTAATGAGATAATTAAGTGAATAATTGAGTGATTATTGACAAACAACCACCTCTGAACATAAGTTCATTATTTATTCATGCAGCAATGCATGATGGGAACCATGAATGAGTTTTGATTGGTGGCACCAAGAATGCAATGCAACATGCTTTATAACTGTTACCATTGTTGAGATTCACAGGCTAATTATTGATGTCTGTGTGTCTTAACATTGTAGAGAAGTAAAAAATTGTATAAGAAAAGCTTTTAAGAAATTATGTTGAATATTCTGTAGACGTTGAGAGTATTACGCTGCACAAGGTCACTGCTGCTATAATTAATAAAGTAAACCTTATTCAGAAATTAGAATTTATATGAATTCAGTGATTCAGGTCATATGATTGCAAATTAATGATTATGTTAAAACACAACCATCACCATCAGATCACCTTTTCTATTTCTTCTTCTGGCTGTTATAACTCATGTACAGCAGCCAAACAAAATGTAAAGTTATGATTCAAGGGTCAAGAGACCAGCTAAACCAAACACTAAACTCCATAATGGTGACTTAAAATTCCGTTTTTCTCCTTCAGTGATTCTGCTTGTTAACATCAAGTGTCTTCAATAATGCTCAATCATCACTCAATTATTCACTTAATTATCTCATTACCTTTAACACTGCTTCAGTGCTCATTTAACACTCTGCTCAGAGTTTATATAATTCACACTCTCAGTGTTAATTTAACACTGGGGATTTTGCTGTGTTGGATGTACAAAGACTGAAAACCAAAATAAAAAATAAATGACAGAGAGAGTAATAAATTCACTCAACCCTTGATTTTTCTTTTTGGTGGGTGCTGTACAGTTACTCACTGAGGGACTAACTGAAGCTCAGCAGAATTGTAAGAGGACACTTACAGAAGTGATCTAAAAACGTCACTGACAACAGCTGAGAAGAGCAGGCTGATCTTCAGTTAGCATTATCATGTCTATCAAAAAATCACAGCAGGAAACACGTTTGTAAGTATATTAATAATAATTCATAGACCACACTCAAGAGATTATAGGTATAAATGGCAGAGCTTTCATCATTCTAGGACAGGACCGAATCCAGAGCCTTATTCATAAAATGCATGTACAAATAAATACCATGGATACTATCCTACATCAAAAAAGAGGAACATACTGGGATTTATAAAAGCATTCTTACATGTACATGAGAGTGTACATACAAAATAAAGAGCATGTTTTCTATTTTTGCTCAAACATTTTTTGACATTACTATTTAAAATGTAAAAATCCACAATATGCATTCATATAATTATAGGCACAAATGAGCAAAATATATATAGTGAGTGCCTTACTTCTGAACTAAAAAGATCATTTTGGCGTCTGTAGCTGATGCACTTGTACAAATTCCGCTTGACTTTAAGATGAACTTTAATATATAACAATAGTTTAATTTAGAAACATTTCACAGGCATTATTACAACTTAGAATTCAGAGTTAGAATAACTTTCCTGGATTTAATGTAAGATAACTAAAATAGCTGTCACTTAATACTACTTAATTTTAATACAACAATATTTTTCAGGCAGCACAAACACTTTGTTTATTTGTTTTTTATTATTTGTTTATTTATTTATTTATTTATTTATTATTTATTGTCATTTGACATTTCAATAACTGTCATATATTCATATTTAGGATCATTGTTTGCACATCTTTATAAATGAGGCCCCAGATCCCTACGAGCCTCTCTGTGATTTAACCCCATCACCTAGTGGTTCACTGAAGGTCACTTCATTCCTTGAATCTTTCCCAATTTCATTCCTTTCTCATAATTATTCACGCACCTCCAAAGCAAGTTGTTCCACTTCAAACTGCTTTCTGGACATGCGGTCCTCGCCAACAGGTTTGTGGAAGTAGATCACCATGACATCATATTTCTTCATGACTGACTTATAATTCTTGTTGGTCAGTTGATGGACACGGTCCTTCCCGTCATATTCGGGGAACTCCAGGCCCTTTTCGCTCCAACACAGATAAGCAAAAGATAGTAGAACCCCTAAAAGCACCCAACCCCACTTCATGTCACTGTTATTCCTCACTTGAAAAGGTTAAAAGTTGCTTGTTTTTACTTTGCTCCTAAATAAAGAAGAACTATTAGGAACAAGGTCCAATCCATGTGCTCACCACACAGAGAAGAGCAGGTCTCAGTTCCTACACTCCCTTTTAAAAACGCACAAGTTGACTAGCTTATGGGGAGGGTGGGGGTGTCACTCAGAACACGGGTAAGGGTTGGAGCAACTAGTGTACAACTCGAATTACATCAAGACCAGTCATGCAATCCGCTTGTTAAGTTATGACGTAAGGAATGCTGTTTCCGGTTCCAAGCCTCTATTCATTTCACTTGAGAAAACTCATCACAATCTGAACAGCCATTTATGAGCACTCACGCCTCCTTAATTTTTACTTTTTTAACTCATACACCCCGTAACAATAAAAAAGTTGATACCATATGACTAAAAGTTTTTCCTTCCAAATATAAAAACTCAAAATACGACACTCCCATACCTAAAATACATATTTAACAGTCACTGTTATGCAAATTGAAAACCACTATGTCAACCCTCAGCAACTGGAAAACAATGAACTTGGCAACCTTGCAAGGAGGTTTTTGACTCTGGTAAGCATATCCATGGCAGACAGGTGTGACTGGCTTTGGACGGAAACATGCCCAGTTTCTTTGTACAAAGTTTGGCTTTGTAGTTTTCTATCAATTGGGCCAAAGGGGGGGGGGGGGGGGGGGGTAGGCTTTATAATATATAGGCAATATAGCTCTGTAACACCTCCTTTCTACTGTATAAGCAGCCAAGTTTTATTGAAAGCCCATTTTGCCAGTGGTGAAGTACCCCTTAACTAAGGAATTAAAAATATACACTACAGTCTCCATTTTCATGACATCTCCGAAACAAAAATTTTAATGATTTATAACCATAATCCATCTGGGATCTTAGTATGAGATAAAGTTTAGGATCATGATTGTTTCATTAGTATTACATTATAGTGTGAGCGTATATTAGCACTGTTTGTTGTTTTCTGATAAATGCCAAAACCATACGACATGACGCATGATATCAGAGTTATCGATCGGATTGCAATGTTGTCAAATTTGACAGTTTTTACCTGCTGCTAAACTTAGGGTGCTTTCGTTGAAAGACGACAGGTATTAGAGTGGGCAACAGGATTCCATTGCCATATTAAGTTTTGCAGGGCTTTGACCCTTTCTAAAAATAAGATGATGTTTGGTCACTGAGAACAAGATGGCGTTGAGCCAATACATGGTCAAGCTGGCACAACTGAAATGAAGTGTCTAGTTTCACTGTGATTTTGTTGGCCAAGGAAAACATTCAAAGCTTGTGTTATTCATGGTGACATGAATCCATAAAAGAAATGTGGGAGGAATTGGCTGTTTATGACAATGTATTATGTATTTAGCATAACCTACATACAAATATAATGCATTGTAAGTGTCTGCCAATTGCATTAATATAAAAGTAATGAATAAAGTAAAAGTAATATACATTTCTGCATATTGTAAAGATACATTGATTTGATTTCTTTTGCATATTTTACGTTAATCTGCATATAAGATTCATAAAAAGCAGCAGATGGATAGAAAAAGAGACGAAGCATTGAAAGATTAATTTACAAAGTAAAATCATTCAGATGGGATATTACATTTGTTTGACACTTGACCTCAGTTCTTTTATTTCATGTGCTGCCAGCTAAAATAGATTGAGGCATTTGAAGGGAAATATGTTTGGGCAAGTTAACTATGGACTGTTTTACAAAAAAAAAACACTAATTATTGCAGTGGATTGCAGTGCTTTTGCTTTCAAGTTGAACACCGTATCAAAATAATATTTTGATCGCATTTCTTATTTACAATTCAGATTTTGTTTTGTAGATGACATTTGCCACTTTTCCATTACCAGTACCAGCTCGACTCGACTCGCCTTAGCTCGCTTTTCGCTCCGTTTTCCATTGCAGACAGTACCACTACAAATTGTTCGCCTTTCATTCCTTTTTGCGCTATCAAGCTCTCACTCGATTCTTTTTCCGGCAACCAAACTAAGGAAAGTCTGCTCCTCCTCATTTGACCATGGCGTACTCTTCTGAGTTGCCATAGTAGGGCTGCAAAAAAACGATTATTTTGATAATCGATTAATCTAATGATTATTAGAGTGATTATTAGAGCGATTATTTGACTAATCGCTGATTATTTCACCAGCTAATCAGTAGGTTTGGAACGATTATTCTGATTTTTCGATGAGTTAAAACCTTGAGTTATACATTTTCCTACTATAATATAAAAATATAAAATCAGTTCAGCTTTTGAAATAGTTGTTTTAAATGAAGTTTTATGTAAACAAAGTTCCGGAGGAGCATGTTCAGGTAATCAACCAATCAACTCAAAGGAAGCCGGTATAAATAAAGCTTCTCTCGCCTCCTGTCTCATGACAAGTCTCTCAGAATTTGACTCCGCCCTTGTGCCATCATGTCTGAGTTAGAGCTTTTCCCTTCCGATGACGATTCTCTCGAGACTCCATCGCAATCCGCGGATCGTTCCATCACCAGCCTCCAGACGCCAGCTTCCGCGATCCTCTCCACGCACGCTAAGACGCCGAGGACTCCCCTCACCACCGCCGGCGAGGACCCCACCATCTTCCTCTGCGTCTTCGCACTCTTTGACCCACCCAAACATACATCCCATAGGGAAGTGGACCGTTAAAGCGCTGAGACAAGCCCTGATTAATTCAGACGTTAACTTTTCTCGCAGATTGAAAAAAGTGGATTTATATAACTTATATGTGTCTTTACAATCTACTCACCCTTCTGTTCCAGCTCCCATTTCACCGGCTCGAACGAGCAGAGCCTGCCGGACCCGGATTGCTCGCCCTCCAGCCTCTCCACCTTCAGTGTCGGGCTCCGCCCACGCGCCACGTCGCCGCAGACCTTCCGCCAGCCTGGGCCGCGCCCCAGACCCAGTCGCGGAAGGGCTTCTTTCTCTTCCAGGTCAAATCTTCTCCCCAGCCCCTCCCACCGTGGCACCGTACGCTCCGGATCTCTGCAACACCAACATTACATCAGCTCCTCAAACGCTTCCTCTCCCTCCTGACGTCACTTCTTTCAATTTTCCATACTTTCAAGCGCCAGGTGCACACACCCTAGCGCGAGGATGCCTCTGTTAGTTGGTCAGACGCCGACGCATTTTCTTCCTCTTCCTCTTCCTCACTATCCTCATTTCTTCCCCCCTCCACCCGTACCAGGGGCTGACGCTGGCGTGAGGATGCCTCAGAAAAAAGACCTCAGCTTCGGCCCTTCCCACTTCCAATCCTCTCCACGCTCGACCTTCCTTCTCTCTCTTTTCAGCCACTCCTCAACCAGCCCCTCCAAACGCCGTCGCCGCAGAACCTCTGCCAGTGACAAACAGCATCAGAGCTCAAATTCTCGCAGGTGCGGATGTAGACTTGGGCTCCCTCCTGTCAATGTTCCCCATGTCGGAATCCAATCGCCAGGTGGATTTGCGCCGATATATCCGTCACCTTAAAAAACAACACGCAGGTTTCATCTCGCACATTGTCTTTGGCCGAATTCTGTATTTCCTTGAACCGCTATACCGAAGTCATATGCTCTGTTTTTCCCCATAGATGGCGCAAGCTTAACGATTACCTTTCTATCATAGCGGAGCTCGGGCTGTCGTATGGGGGTAGTCATTTTACACTTATCACAAATTATTTTCTGCTAAATGCGCCGTCCGTATTACTCAATGGAATCAGTGTCCTTACTTGGGAGCGTTGTACTCTGATCTCCATAATCGCGTGTTTCTCGGGTGCCGAAACATCTCTTGCGCAATTTGCAGGTCCGTAAACCATGCCACCTCAGCACGCCCGCAAATGAATCCCTCGATTCCTCCCGGCCCAGCGCAGATCCCCATCAAATCCACAGGCTATGTCCCGCGACCGGCAAGAGAGGACCTCTCTTCCGGTAGCGACTTTCCGAACAGAGCCCCAAACGTCGTGTCCAACAGGCAAGTCTGTAACAATTTCAACGAGGGTAAATGCCTAAGACAACGCTGTCGTTATCTCCACATTTGCAATTATTGTGGCGGTGCCCACGCCCGTGTTGTATGTCCTGTACAAAAAGCTGTAAATAAAGGTGAGAAAAAACTATCTCTCGACTCCAGTGAATATTTCCCGTCTGGCTGAGGAATTATTCCATCACCCAGACGTCAACTTTACAAATTACCTGTTGTCCGGTCTCAGCCAAGGTTTTAAACCCGGTGTGGCAATGCCAGCCTATGAAAAACATCATCTGCAATAATCTTCAGTCCTCCATAGCAGAGCCTGAAGTGGTAGACGATCTAATTAAAAAAGAAATAGAATCAGGTTTCATGATCGGTCCTCCCCGTTCGACAAATTTCGCTTTAGCCCCATAGGTGTAGCTACAAGAAAATTTTCAGGGAAAAAGAGTTTGATTATCGACCTCTCAGCTCCTCACAACTCTCCATATCCAAGCATCAACAATCTCATTCCCCTCGAAGAGAATTCAATTAAATATCACGACATTGATCAAGCTATAACCATGATCAAAATAGCAGGTTGGCGAAAGTAGATATCACGTATCTACTTTTGAAGTAATGCCTATCCACCCAGATTCGTGGCATTTATTCGGAGTGAACTGGCGGGGAATTTTTTTTTTCGGTACGCTTAACATTCGGTTGCAAAAGCAGCCCCAAAATCTTTGACACCCTATCAGAAGCCATATGTTGGATCCTTTCCTTAATCAGTTAATCCTTAATTACCTTCAGTATAAACCTTCAGTATTTGTAGTTTTGGCCAGATTACTAGTTTTGAATGAGTGATCTGAAAGGTTTTCAGACCGAAATGAACGGGTCCAGATCGGATCCGGATAGGGTCTGCCGCGGATCTAGTCTGGATCCGCAATCCGGATCTGTTTCGGATCCGTTGCGCTGTGCAAGTGGACTCCGTTCCGGACCTTGTTCTTACCTCCGCGGCAGATCCGTTCCGGATCTGTTTGCTATGTGGGTAAGACTGAAACAACGTCACGATAGCAACGTTTCAATTTGCAAAACCGAAGCATAATTAAATGTTGGTTTAACTTCGACATACAACCTTTACTCACCCATATTGAAAGGACAGACCATGAAACAACGTCGCGACATCAACAGTGAAACAACATTCATGATGTCAATGGTGAAACAACGTTGCAAAATCAACGCTGATTAGATTTGCAAAATCGAAACATAATGCAATGTTGATCCAACCTTGGTCCCTGACATTGTTTCACCGGTGAATCAACGTTAAAATGCCAGCTGGGGAATTTGAGCTTCACTACAGTGCGATTTAAGAGATGCAGATCTAGAATGGGACGCAACCCTCCATCTTTTTTCGGAACAATGAAGTACCGGCTGTAGTATCCTAACTCCCTGCTGGGTGGAGGAATTCGTTCCTTTTTGCAGCAGAGTTTTTACCTCAATTCAATTCAATTCAATTCAAAACACTTTATTTGTCCCCAAGGGGCAATTTGTGAGGCCACATACAGTATAGTAACGAAAACATTATGCAATGTAACATCCTACGTTAAATAAATAACACAGTATAAATAAATACATATTAATGAATACCTAAAAAATTAACTAAATCAAGACAGATAATCAACAAGGGGCTAAAAATGGTTGAGAATTTAAAAGTTGCACTAATCTGGGAATAAAGGTTGCCTTCCTCCTTTGTGTCCTACAACATGGACAACGGAGCCGTCGCCGCAAAGGAAGCCACTCAAAAACAGAAAACATCACGTGTGATGTGTCCCGCAAGATCCTCCCTGCCAACCTCAGTGTCTGCTGTTCACTTATGCTAGAAAGAGACCTGATAAGGAGACCGATAATTTTCGAGCAGACTTTAACCGTGCGCTCCAGACTATTCCTGTTTTGAAGGCTTATAGAGTGAAACCAGCAGACAATGGAAAATGCGCTGACACTTTCAATGTAGGAGTAGTAGAACATAGTGAGTAAGTTCTTACTAACTCCAAAGGAATTAAGCTTCCTTAAAAGATATTGCCGCTGCTGGCATTTCCTCAATATCTCCTCTGTATTCGAAGTAAATTTTAACAGATTGTCAAAAATTGTCCCAAGGTACTTGTACTCCTCGACAATCTCTATAGGGTTCCCGTGAATAACTGTAGATGCTGCCATAGCCACCTGCCTCTGCTTATTAGAAAAGGTTACTACCATCTCTTTAGTCTTATCCAAGTTAAGCTCCAAACAGGAGATGTCACACCACTCAACAAATTCCTGAAGGGCTGGGCCATGATGCTGTGAAGGGCCTGAAAGCAGAGACAGTAAAACAGTATCATCGGCAAACTTAATCAGCTGACAATTAGGTTGAGTAGATCTACATTCGTCGGTATACAGAATGAAGAGCAGAGGTGAAAGGACACATCCCTGGGGGGAGCCAGTTGAAGTATATCTGAGGTCAGAAAAGATACTGTTGACCAGCACTCTCTGAGACCTATTGGTTAAAAAATCAATTATCCATAAAATCAGTTGGTCCTCCAGATGTACCTGCTCTAATACCAGAGCCTGCTCGGGGCCCATCACCATGGGCAGAACCCCTCTGAACCGAGGTGGACGCGTTCTGAACTGAATAGCGTACCCATCCTTTATAATATTCAGGACCCACTGAGAAACATTGTGAAGCATTTCCCATTCCGCCAGGAACTCTACTAAGGGAACCAGCCTCTCGAGGCTGGCCTCTGGATGAACATCCCGAGTGACAGACACAGTGCCCTGTAACAGACTGGCAGGAAACAGCTGGTCTGAGCACTCCACAACCCTCCTCAGAGGGGGCGAGCGTCCCTCTGGAAATAGAACAGACCCCTGAGGGCATCGAAAAAGGCAGGGCACCGTGTTCTTGTGCGGTGAACTCAAGTCTTTCCCGATGGGGACCACCCTCAGAGTCCCGACGTTCAGCCCGTCAGGACTTTTTCGATGCGGCCTTCCTGGCTATAATGACTGTCCTCAGATCAGTCCTGTCCCGAGAAGGCCGCTCCGGAGAGTGCCCGCCTCGTCCCTCCAGTTTCTCGCGATCCTCCAGACGCGACCCTCCGCTTCTGCTGTGATCTTTTCGAAGACGAACTCGACGTCTGGGGCTGCCCTCTTTCAGCAACCCCAGTGACACGCACGTTTAGGGGAATAAATTTATGAAAGGCAGCTGTCTGCATTTTCTCTTCCTGGAACCTCTCCGAAACAGAGTGTAGAGCGTCACCAAAGAGGCCCACAGGCGAAACGGGAGCATTCAAAAGGAGAGTCTTATCTTTCTCTTTCATAGATGTCTGACTTATCCATAAGTGCCTTTCTGTGGCCACCATGCTGCCATAGACCGACCGATTGATTTTGTGGTCTCTCTGGTGGTCCGAAGAGTGAGATCAGCAGTCTGAGTTCGCTAATCATATCTGCAGAAATTTCTCCCCCTTCACACACATCTTTGAGCAGGTCGGCCTGATAAGCCTGCATAATGGCCATTGTATATAAACATGCAGCCGCCTGTCCAGCCGCCGAGTAAGCCTTCCCCACCAGCACAGAGGTAATTTTAGTGGTCTAGATGGAAGAGCCGGTGCTTTAAGTGAAGACGACGAAGCAGGAGAGAGATAGCTCGCGAGCGTCTCCTCTGTCTTCGGCATCGTCACATAACCAGCAGATTTAGCACCAAAGATGTTACCATAAGCATTGGCAAGGTAAGGCAAGCCAAGGCAAGTTTATTTATACAGCACATTTCATACACAATGGCAATTCAAAGTAGCCTGGCCGCACCCTCCTACGCACTTCCGCTCAATTTCATTTTACTTCAGTACTACGTCTGGGATCGCTCCATATCCTTAGGTTTCCAGAAATCAATTTTTTGTAGGACCAATCAGCGAATAGAGGGAGTGGCTGAGAAAGATGACGTTGATGTAAGCGCGTCAGTTTGAGTTCAGTAATGGCAGCAGAGAAAGACGTGAGAAAAGCTATTCGGTCCGTTGTTGGAAAAGAAACTGCCGAATATACAGAATTTAAAGCCGGATTGTTATCGTCTCACCTCTTGTTGCACAACTGAGGACCAAGTGAAGGAGGCAGAAAGTTTGGAAGTTTGTGCTGGGCAGCTCGTGCACGATGACCGTGACATTTTGGACGGACAGTTTACCCTGGTGTTCGCGGTGTTCGGAAGCCCCGAGTCCTGGCTGCTAAACTATGGTTGAAGATCCGCTTAGGAGTCATGTCAGTCTCTCTGTCACAGTCTTCGTCTGCACCGTCCTGTCTTGTCATCAGCACTACACTTCCCAGGATCCTCTTGTCTCCACACCTGAACTCACTCCCTCATCAGCCTCCCGTTCAGCGTCCTGTATTCATCTGTTTCACCTGTTTTCACCTCGTTTAGTTTGATTCCTCTGCGTATTTAGTTCCTTCCCATTCAGTCTGTCTTTGTCGGTCGATGTGAATGTTACCCTGCCTGTATCCTGTTTATTTGTTATTAAACCTTTTGTATTGGAGCTTTTGGACTCTGCCTGTTCGTCTGCCTGCACCCACCCCGTGACACACTCATATTCCCAACTGTAAATTTACTGATTCTTGTGATGAATAGAACATTTTGAGCCCCTTTGTGCACTCGTGCAGGAGGTTTGTGTGTCAGTTTTACATGTTGTAAATCATACAATTTGGTTGTGATTTTTAAAAAATAATTGTCATAAATAAAAATGTAAAAAACCTTTGAAGATATTTGATTTTCAGTTTTAGATGGCAATGGTTGATTTGTTTTACTAAAAAAAACTAAATGCCACATAAAAATGTACAAACACATACTTTGAAGACCATAATTAAGGTAATTAAGAAACAATAAGACGTAATATGAAAAATTGTTGTTTATTACACATCTGCAGATAGAGACAAGACTGATCATTCACTGTAGCTGCTACAGCATTTGCGGCAGATCAGAAAATGACCACAGCGGCGTATTTGTAATGATTAGACACAGCTTCCACCGTTGAATGAATACATCACTGTCCTTCGTGTCAAATATACATTTCGAATTAATAATTGTTCCTAGATTAACAAAACCTGCGGCACTCGTTGACTGAAATCCTATTGTAAACATAATCCTCTGATCATTCGGACTTGTTGTTTCCAGCCATTTCGGCGCATGACATACGTCACTCACGACACCCCGTTAGCGATTGGCTATGGCAGATCGTGAGTGATTTTGGGCAGATCCAATAGATTTGAACTTTAATAGTAAACCCGCCTACAAGGAAGGAAACGTTTCTCAATGGAGCGGTTCCAGACTCTGTGTGGAAATGAAATGAACTAGAGTCTGGTTGAACCAGGCTAAATTCAAAGTGCTTTACATAGAAGAAATTAAAATAATCAAAAGAAATCAGAATAATGAAAACAGTTTAGAATAAAAAAATAATAATAAAATAGAGTACAGTAAATAATTAAAACAATTTAGAATCAAAAATAAAATGAAGCGCAGTAAAAGTTGGACGAACAGTGGCACAGTGCTCATTCAGTAAATGCACAGCTAAACAGAAGTGTTTTGAGTCTGGATTTGAATGTGACTACTGTAGGAGCACACCTGATCTCCTCTGGAAGCTGGTTCCAGCTGCGGCTGGCATAATAGCTAAAAGCAGACTCTCCATGCTTAGAGTGAACCCTTGGTATTTCTAGTTGATGTGATCCTAATGATCTGAGTGATCTGTTGGGTTTATATTCAGTGAGCATATCTGCAATATATTGAGGTCCTAACCCATTAAGTGATTTATATACCAGTAATAATACTTTAAAATCAATCCTAAATGTAACTGGTAGCCAGTGTAAAGACCTGAGGACTGGTGTGATGTGTTGATATTTTCTGGTCCTGCTCAGAATCCTGGCAGCAGCGTTCTGTACGAGCTGCAACTGTCTTATGGTCTTTTTAGGAAGGCCAGTGAGGAGGCCATTACAGTAATCCACCCTGCTGGTGATGAAAGCATGCACAAGTTTCTCTAAGTCTTGACTGGAAACAAAGCATCTAATATTTTTGAAATATTTTTCAGATGATAGTATGCTGATTTAGTTATTGCTTTGACATGACTACTGAAACTAAGGTCTGACTCTAGAGACACCAAGATTCCTGACTTGATTTTTAGTTGTTACCCCTAGCGTCGAGGACTCGAGGTATGCATTCACCTTGAGAACTTCATCTTTGTTTCCAAACGCAATGACTTCAGTTTTGTCTTTGTTTAACTGCAGAAAGTTTTGACACATCCAACTGTTTACTTCATCAATGCATTGGCACAGGGAGTCAATGGGGCTGTAGTCGTTAGGTGATAGGGCTAAGTAGAGCTGTGTGTCGTCTGCATAGCTGTGGTAAGAGATGCGGTTCTTTCTCATTATTTGGCTCATTGGGAGCATATACAGGTTGAATAGGAGTGGCGCAAGAATCAAGCCCTGAGGGACTCCGTAAATCATGGATGTCCACTCAGACTTATGTTCTCCTATACTCACAAAATAACCTCTCCCTTCTAAGTATGACCTGAACCATTTTAGGAATATCCCAGAAAGCCCCACCCAGTTTTCCAGCCTGTCAAGAAGTATGTCGTGATCGACAGTGTCAAATGCAGCACTGAGGTCGAGTAGTACCAACACGGATAATTTGCCTGTATCAGTATTTAAGCGAATATCGTTTATTATCTTTATGAGCGCTGTCTCTGTGCTGTGATGCGATCGGAAACCAGATTGAAAATTGAGCTTAAGCTTTGAGCTTAAGAATTTGTTCAGCTGATTGAGGACAACTTTTTCAATGATCTTGTCTATGAAAGGGAGATTTGATATTGGTCTATAGTTGCTTAAGATGGTATTATCCAGATTGCTCTTTTTCAGGAGGGGCTTTCCAACTGTAGTTTTCAGGGAGTTTGGAAAACGTCTCGGGTTATGACTATAACCCTTGTTCCCTGAGAAGGGAACGAGACACTGCGTCGATAAAATCGACTCTTTGGGGGACGCTCCCTAAGCGTGCGCCTCTGAAGTATGAATGAAACTAATCCAATCCTGATTGGTGTTGCGTCGTGACGTAACATGTGACGGCATACCCGGAAGTATAAAAGTGACGCTGTCACAACACACACTAGCCTCGCGATGAAGCAAGACGCTCAAGGGTCTGAAAAGGGGGCGTGGCAACACGACGCAGTGTCTCGTTCCCTTCTCAGGGAACAAGGGTTATAGTCATAACCCGAGACGTTCCCTATCGAGGGAACTCAACACTGCGTCGATAAAATCGACTCTTTGGGGAACGAGTACCCACTAGGCCACGCACCGAACAGACCCGCCCCAGAGTGAAACTGATTAGGCACTCAGCAAGGGCCGAGTACGTGTGCACCGGGCGTACTGGGAAGGCTGAGACTGTAAAACCTGATGAAAGTATGCGGGGTAGCCCAGCCGGCTGCCTCACAAATCTCCTGCAGAGGTACTCCCGACAGAAGGGCCCTAGAGGAAGCCATGCCTCTAGTCGAGTGAGCCCTTAAGGCCAAAGGTGAAGGAACCCCACGCACCTTGTAAGCCTCAGTAATAGCCTGGACAATCCAGTTACTTATAGTTTGTTTGGTCGCCGGGAGCCCCCTCTTAGGTGACCCAAAGCATACTAACAACTGGTCAGATCTTCTCCAAGAAGCAGACTTTTCCAAGTATACACTCAAAGCTCTGACGGGGCAGAGCAAGTGAAGCCTCTCTTCTCCCGCCGACACATGAGGTGGAGGATGGAATGCCTGAAGGACTACAGAGCGAGCCGTACTCGAAGGAACTTTAGGCACGTAGCCCGGACTCGGGTGCAAAAAGGCCTTTACTTTGCCAGGGGCAAACTCCAAGCAAGCTGGCGTTACCGCCAGGGCCTGGAGATCTCCCACCCTCTTAAGAGAGGTAATCGCTAAGAGAAAGACCATTTTCAACGTTAAGTCCTTAGGCGAAGCCGACTCTAAAGGTTCGAAGGGAGCGAGGGACAACCCTTCCAGAACTATTGCCAGATCCCAGGCAGGCACCCTGGACCTGATCGCCGGCCTCATCCTCCAAGCACCACGGAGAAACCTAATGACCAACTGGTGCCTCCCCAGAGGTCCACCATCTACTGGCGCGTGGAAAGCCGAAACGGCAGCCACGTACACCTTAAGAGTGGACGGGGAGAGACCCGCAGAGAAACGATCCTGAAGGAATTCCAGAACTGAAGCCACTGGGCAGTTTACTGGATCCAACCTTCGTTCTCCACACCAAGTGTGAAACACCTTCCACTTGAGGCCATATAATCTCCTGGTAGATGGGGCCCTAGAGCTAAGTATGGTTTCAACCACCTCAGCTGATAAGCCAGCATTTAGGTACTGAACCCCCTCAGAGGCCAGACCCACAGCTTCCACAACTCTGGGCGAGGGTGGAAGATTGTGCCCTCCGCCTGAGACAATAGATCCCTCCTCAGAGGAATCGGCCATGGCGGAGCTATGAGGAGTGATATTATATCCGAGAACCATACTCGTGTCGGCCATCTCGGGGCAACCAGAAGTAGACTGATGCCCTCTTGACGGACCCTCTCCAGGACCCCTGGGAGCAGAGCGATCGGGGGGAAAGCATACAGGCGAAGCCTCGGCCAAGCCTGTACCATGGCATCCAACCCCAGTGGGGCTGGATGTGAGAGGGAGAACCAAAGTGGACAGTGGGACGTCTCTCGAGACGCAAACAGATCCACTTCCATCGGTCCGAACCTCTCCCATATTGACTTCACCACATCCGGATGAAGTCTCCATTCCCCGGGCCTCAGCCCCTGCCTCGACAGGATGTCTGCTCCCCGATTCTGAACCCCTGGGATATACATTGCCCTTATTGACAATATCTTTCCCTGGGACCAAAGGATAATCTGATGCGCCAGTTTGCACAGAGGGCGCGATCTGAGTCCCCCCTGTCGGTTCAGATAGGCCACCACTGACGTATTGTCTGTCCGTATAAGGACGTGGCGACCCTCGATGTCTGGGAGGAAGCTCCTCAAAGCCTTGAATACCGCCATCATCTCCAGGCAATTTATATGCCAAGTGCGATGATGGTCCTGCCACAGACCCCTGGTAAAGCGGCCGTCCATGACCGCGCCCCAGCCCGTAAGGGAGGCGTCTGTCGAAACGGTTTCCCGGCGACATGACACCCCCAACACTGGCCCTTGGGATAGGAACCAAGGCTTCTTCCATATTTGCAGAGACTGAAGGCACTTGCGCGTTACTCTGATCATACGGAACGGATTTCCTTTGGGTGAGAACCCCTTGGTCTTCAACCACCACTGGAGGGGCCTCATGTGAAGGAGGCCCAGAGGAATAATGTTGGATGCCGCTGCCATGAGGCCCAGCATCCTTTGAAAGTGTTTCACAGTGACGGCCTGACCTAGCCTCACCCTGGACACCGTCGCCAGAATTGACTCGATACGTGCGGGAGACATACGTGCCTGCATTGTAATCGAGTTCCACACGACTCCCAAAAAGGTCGTGCCCTGGGACGGTTCTAGCACACTCTTCTTCAAATTGAGTCTTAACCCCAATTTTTGAATATGGCCAAGAACGACATCTCGATGCCGAACTGCCATCTCCCGAGACTGGGCCAAAATAAGCCAGTCGTCGAGATAATTCAATACGCGAATCCCCTGAAGTCTCAGTGGAGCAAGGGCCACGTCCATACACTTGGTAAATGTGCGGGGAGAGAGTGCTAGGCCGAACGGAAGAACCCGATATTGGTATGCTTCGCCCCCGAAAGCGAACCTCAGGTATCTCCTGTGACAAGGAAGGATGGAGATGTGAAAATAGGCGTCTTTCAGATCTATCGTGACAAACCAGTCCTCGGATCTGATTTGACTCACGATTGTTGGAATGGTCAACATTCTGAATTTGAACCTTCTCAGAGACCGGTTCAACACCCTGAGATCCAAAATTGGCCTTAACCCCCCATCCTTCTTTGGAACTATAAAGTACCGGCTGTAAAACCCGGACTCCCTGTCTACCGGAAGAACACGTTCTATGGCTCCTTTCGACAGCAGAGTCTGTACTTCTTGTTCCAACACCTGAGCCTGCTCTGGGACCACCGCAGTGAGCACCACCCCAGAGAACTTGGGGGGGCGGTGCGCGAACTGCAGTCTGTACCCAACTCGTATTATCTGCAGGACCCATGGAGATATGTTGGGAAGATGATACCATCCCTCTACAAAATCTGCTAAGGGTACCAGCCTCTCGAGGCTGGCCTCTGGTGTCTTTTCGCTGGAAATTGATGCGGCCCGAAGCGCTGTTAACGGCGGACCTGCATCTTTTCCTAGAGGGCCCCGTTGTGAGAACAACCTCGGTTGTCTCACTGCGGAGGGGGCAGCCCTCTGAAGTCCTGCCTTGGCTAGGACCTCTTTTCCGAAGTCCTCTTAGCCTGAATGACGTCCCTCAGGTCGCCCCTCTGGCTGGAGGACTTCGGTTTTTGGGAGCGTTTCCTCTGTTGCCAAGACCCCGGAGGGGGGGCTCTAGAGGAAACGCTCTCCTTCTGCTCTGCCCTGTGGGAGGAGCTGGCTGATGGCTGGGGCTGATTGCTTTGCCCCCCCCTACTAGATTTGGCCTTCGCTTTCCGGGGGAGGTACTGCTGGAACGCCGCAGATTGTTTTCTCGACTCCTGAAACCTGTCGACAACCGAATTAACGGCGTCGCCGAACAGGCCAGAAGCCGAAAGCGGCGCATCCAGCAGGAAGGACCTATCCTTTTCTTTAATACCGGATAAGTTCAGCCACAGATGCCTCTCCGTGGCCACCATGGCCGCCATAGAGCGGCCAATAGCGCTGGCCGCTTCCCTAGTGGCCCGGAGAGACAAATCTGCGGCCTTCCTCACCTCCGCGACATCTTCAGGAGTAGGCCCCTCCCCCTCATCCAAATCTTTCAGGAGGTCGGCCTGGTATGCCTGCAAAATCGCCATTGAGTGCAGACACGAACCAGCCCGACCCGCCGCCATGTAAGCCCTGCCCACCAATGCAGATGTCTCTCTGCAGGGCTTACTAGGCAACACCGGGGTCTTTAGGGAAGACGCCGATTCGGGAGAGAGATAGCTCGCTAAAGCCTCCTCCACCTTCGGCATCTTCCCATATCCCATATCTCGAGCCCCCATAACATTGCTGTAATCTATTACATTGGGACTCGAAATACGGGACGAATGCGGTCTTTCCCACGTTCTCGAGATCTCTTTATGGAGATCAGGGAAAAACGGCAGACCCCGGCGGTGAGGCTGTGACCTGCGCTGCAGGTAACGCTCGTCCATTTTACTGGTGACTTGCGTTTCCTGCTCATGTTGTGGCCAGCTGATGTTTAGTCTGGCCACAGCGCGTGTCACAACCTCCACCAGCTCCTCATAACCCAGGCCGCGTGATGGCGTGCTGAGATCACGGTCGTCCGCATCGATGCTGAGCACGTCCCCTTCCTCAGAAGTAGACAGCTCAAGCACCGGGACCTGATCGCGGGTAGGAGAAACCGCAGCGCGGGCTCCCACACCACTCTCAGAGGCTGCGGGACCAGCCGATGGCGAGCGAGAAAATGCCTCAGCATTCTCACTCTCCTCCGCCAGATCCCGCTGCGAACCCCAGGATCTCAGTCGCCGCATCGCCTCGACATATGCGGGACCGGAACCCTGGGGAACGCGAGCCTGACCGTGCTCGTCAAAGCACGCCAGCCGGGAGCGCAGCACTCTAATAGGCAAAGCCTCACACATTTCACAAGCAGCCCCCTCGAGAGCTGCCCGTGCGTGCTGCACTCCCAAACAATACACACATAGAGAGTGTGCGTCCCCACCCGTGATGAAACGAGGGCAGGGATGCACACACCTCTTGAATTGTTCACTGGCCATACTTTCTTTCAATAATAAGACAAACAACACCAAATAAGACAGACAGTTTCAACATAAAGCGCTTGCTGAAGAGCGAAAGCTAGTGTGTGTTGTGACAGCGTCACTTTTATACTTCCGGGTATGCCGTCACATGTTACGTCACGACGCAACACCAATCAGGATTGGATTAGTTTCATTCATACTTCAGAGGCGCACGCTTAGGGAGCGTCCCCCAAAGAGTCGATTTTATCGACGCAGTGTTGAGTTCCCTCGATAGGGAACTCCCAGAGCGAAGTGAGACATTTACCACTTCTAGGAGATCTGTTTCTAAGCTGTGTAATACATTTTTGAAAAAAGATGTGGGAAGTGCGTCAAGGGCGCAGGTTGATGTTTTAAGGTGATGAACGGTTTCTACCAAAATTGTGCCATCAATTTCTTCGAAATCAGACATAGCAACTACTTTCTCAGGTTGTGGTCTGATCTGCCTGACCCCAGCGCAACTCAAGGATGTACTGATCACCTTTCTGATGTTATTGATTTTCTCAGAGAAGAAAGAAGCAAACTCACTGCACTTGCTTTCTGAGAGTTTGATTTCAGCACTTGATTTTTTATGGGAATCTGCCTCGGGGGGTTTGTCAGTCTCTCTACAGTAGCAAAAAGTGTGTGTGTGATGTTTATATTGCTGTTTATAATATTTGATAATAAAGTCTGTCTAGCTTTGCCTATTTCCCTATTGAAAGCATGGATGCTGTCTTTGTACATAATGGACTATAATGGACATTGGACTGATTTGTGTAAATTCTGCTTGAAACCTTTCTTACCCAGGTCTTTGAAACCTCAGCAAGAAGATCTGGTAAGAACGGTAAGCACCGGCGAGAAGGTTGAGGTCGTACAGACAGAAATCTATCATGTATTTTACTTTTGTTTTTAGACTCCTGTCTATCAGCTGGCCACTCGATACTGAGCTTTTCAACAGCCCTAGATAACACATCCATCAAACCCTCTTCATTTGCAGTATAATGTGACGAACTAGTTTCTTCTGATGCAAAACTTTCGACATCCAGCTCCTCAGAACTGGATAATCTCAATTCAACATCCTCATGTGCCTCCACCCGGGCAGAAGTAACTGCCGCAGCGCGTGCTTCCAGAGCAAATTCCGCAGTAGAAAAATAGGGCGGGGCCCGTCTCAACGCCGCCGGTGAGATCCATCTGCGAACCCCAGACAAGTGTCGTCGCTCTGCCTCAACAGAAGTGGGACCCGAGCCTTGGGGAGCTTGCAGCATACCGCTCTCCTCTAAGAGCGATCGCTGGCGAGCGTGGAGTTCTCAGAGGAAAGCGCTCGCAATGCTCACAATCGACTCCCTCGAGAGCATCGACTGGGCATGCTGCACTCCCAAACAAGCCACACATAGCTTGTGTGAATCCCCACCCGTGATGTATCGTGTACAGGAGGGAACACACTTCCTATACTGCTCGCTCATTTTGTTTTTTTAATATATAATATATATATAGTGATAAACTCCTCTGACAGAACAGACAAATACAATGAAAGATTTCAGACACACACAGAGCACTTGCTGAAGTAACAGAAGCTGGCGGCTTGTGTATTCAGGGGATATTTATAGCTTCCTGGTCGATGACGTCATCTGACGCTCCATCTTTCCATTGACTGATTTCATTCATGCTTCAGACACGTTACACTGGGGCGCGTTCCCACTGAAATTACACAGTGCTAATCCCTGAAGGGGAACAACATACACTCATCGGCCACTTCATTAAACCTTGCCAGTACTGAGTTGGATCCCCTTTTGCCTTCAGAACTGCCTCAATTTATTTGTGGCATAGATTCAACAAGGTGCAAGAATCATTCCTCAGAGGTTTGGTGCATGTTGCTGCAGATTTTTCAGCTGCACATCAAGATTTGAATCTCCAATTTCACCACATCCCAAAGGTGTTTTATTGGATTGAGATCTGGTGACTGTGAAGGCTTTTTCAGTATTGTGAACTCCTTGTCATGTTCAATAAACCAGTTTCAGATTATTTGAGTTTTATGACATTATATGATGTTTTATGAACAAGGTTCGAGAGGTGCACGTTCAAATAAACTTGACAGTTTCAGCATTTGGTCCCGTCCATTTGTCACAATGTCAGAGATCAAACTCTTCCCTTCCGATGACGACTCCTTCGTTGGTCAGGCTTCATCTACGCTCCCCCGAACTTCCGAACCTCCAGGTTCACCGTGCGGTCGCCGGCCTAACAGAGCTTCTCGTACCCAGAGGTGCCGTGGTTTGCCCTCACCTCCACCATCAAGACCTCTACCATCTCCAGCTTCCTCCTACACCCAATATCCTCCTAGCAAAACCCAATATTCCTGCAATCGAGAAGTGGACAAAGCTGGGGTTGAGACAAGCGCTAATCAGCGCTGGCGTTCTTTTTTCTAGGTGGATGAACAAAGCACAACTGTACAACCTGTACGTTTTTCTCCAGGCAGCTTTCTCTTCTCCAAAATCCACTCCACCTACAAAACAGAAAAAAAGGCAAATAATAACAAAACTCCAAACTCACGTTTTCAGAAAACACCTTCTCCCGATGTCGCAGGGCCTAGTTTTCCGCAAGCATCAGGTAGCAGCAGGCCTTCAGCTAGCCTGGGCCACGCCCCAGATTCCTTCGCCGCCAGGCCCCACTCTTCTCTCCGCTCCGCTGAGCTACAGACTTGCTACAGCTTTGTCCAGTACTGCACCTCACACCACATTGCCAGTTTCAAGTGAAACAGGCTGCTCTTTCAAAGTGAGTATACCAACGGTACAAGCTCAACCACCCCATCATCCTCCTGTAACTTTTTACAGGATCAAATGAAAAAGGCCACTTCATATACTTCTTCAATCTCCAATCATCAATCCAACCATACCAAATTCCTTTTACATACTCACAACTCAGAAACTCACAAACCAAGTCCCCTTCCGACCCACTTTTCACCGATGACTTCAATTGCCCCGTTACACGATTCTAGTTCCAAAAACATCTCAAGTCCATCTTGCTTCAATCAGGCATCCCTGCAAATAATTTTTCCAGCCATTCATTCCGCATAGGTGCAGCAACCACAGCTGCCCACAGCTGCCTCTCCCAGTAGCAAATCTAAGAGCTTGGCCACTGGTCGTCGGAGGCCTTTAAGAGTTACATCCGTTCAAACCACCTCCATACCAAACAAGCTCAACAAACCCTCCTTAGCTAACTTCCTCTCAACTCACAATAGGATCCCAGGAAAGCAAGTCAAAGGCAAGTTCATCTACCGTCGCAGCAGCATCTTCAAACTCGCTCCACTGCCGCAGCAGTGTCTTCTACCCCGCTCCCGCAGGAGCTCCGTTACTCCAGACCAACTTGCTCCACTGCCGCAGCAGTGTCATCTACTCCGCTCCCACAGGAGCTCCATTACTCCATGCTAACTTGCTCCACTGCCGCAGCAGTGTCATCTACTCCGCTCCCACAGGAGCTCCATTACTCCATGCTAACTTGCTCCACTGCCGCAGCAGTGTCATCTACTCCGCTCCCACAGGAGCTCCATTACTCCATGCTAACTTGCTCCACTGCCGCAGCAGTGTCATCTACTCCACTTCTACAGGAGTTCCATTAATTCAAGCAAGTCTGGTCCACTGCTGCAGCAGTGTCGTGTACTCCGCTCCTGCAGGAGCTCCATTACTCCATCCAGATTTGCTCCACTGCCACAGCAGTGTCATATACTCCGCTCCCGCAGGAGCTCCATTAATTCAAGAAAGTCTTGTCCACTGCCGCTTCAGTGTCATGTACTCCGCTCCCGCAGGAGCTCCGCTACTCCATGCTAACTTGCTCCACTGCCGCAGCAGTGTCTTCTACTCCGCTTCTGCAGGAGTTCCATTAAGTCAAGCAAGTCTGCCCCACTGCCTCAGCAGTGTCATGTACTCCGCTCCCGCAGGAGCTCCGTTACTCCTTCCAAACTTGCTCCACAGCCGCAGCAGTGTCATCTACTCCACTCCCGCAGGAGTTCTGTTAACCAAAGCAAGTCCAGTCCACTGCCGCAGTAGTGGCTTCTCCTCCTTTTGCTCCATCCACCTCACTTCCACTGAATCAGCTATACCATCCTCCTCCACTCCTGCGGTAGACCATTCACATCCTTCTAACTAAGAAGCACACCCATCAAACCTCAAGACAACCAACTCCCATCCTACGTTAAAAAAAATCATCCCAGCAAACCACCCCTTTCCACAGCTAATACCTTAAATTTTGCATTCTGCAGGTTTTTTGGGGGTCATCAGCATCATTCTGGCGCCTGTCCTGCATTTTATTTGTAGCTTTTTGGGGGGAGTACTCTGGGTTTGGGCTGCATACTGAGCCCGTAGCCCTCTCCTCGGACAGCACGCTAAATATGCCTTTATTCCATCTGACTTATTTGTAAGTGTGAACTTTAGAAACGAAGTTTTATAAACAAGGTTTGGGAGGAGCACGTTCAAATAAATCATTCCAATCAACTCATCACCAAACAGTTTCATGTCTACCCTATCAGCACGAGAAGAAGCATATATAAAAATTCACTGTCAACCCACCTAACATTCCTTGACAGTTTCAGCATACCACCACCACCCCGACTCCTCACTACTGGCTTATTTTTTCACAGTCAGGAATATAGGGGGGGGGGGGGGTACTCTGGGTTCGGGCTAAATACCGAGCCCAGAGCCCTCTCCTCGGACAGCACGCCAAATATGCATTTTTTCCATCTGACTTATTTGTAAGTGTGAACTCGTGAACCTGATATTGGGAGTTATCCTGCTGGAAGTAGCCATCAGAAGATTGGGTACACTGTGACCATAAAGGGATGGACTTGGTGGCATTTAAACAATATTAAATTGGTTCTAAGGGGCCCAAAGTGTGCCTAGAAAATATCCCCCACACCATTACATCACCACCAGCCTGATAAGGCAGAATGGAGTCATGTTTTAATGTTGTTTACGCAAAATGTTGACCGTACCATCTGAATGTCACAGAAGAAATTGAGACTCATCAGACCATACAATATTTTTCCAATCTTCTATTTTCCAATTTTGGTGACCCACAGAGCCATATTAATTGTAGTCTCAATTGCCTGCTTTTAGTTGAAAGGATTGCCACCCAGTGTGGTTTTCTGCTGCTGTAGGCCATCTTCTTCAAGGTTTGATGTGTTGTGTGTTTAGAGTAGGGGTTTCACAACTACTGATTTTTGCTAGTCGACTAGTTTTGCATAACAGTCGACGACTAGTCGACTAGTCGTTAAATGGTTTATTCTAGGGGTGTGCGATATCACGAATAGTAAATGTCTCCACGATCTGCTTTTGAAGAAATATGGTAGTATCGTGTTACAGTGTATTCTATCAGTTCTGGCGCCTCTGTATCAACTGTACAACGCGACGTAGCCTACACATCACACGTCAAGGAATAGGTACAGGACACTGCAATTCACAAAAGTTCATTATTTGCATAAGCCTTGCCGGTTAAACATTTAATTCATGCGCTGTTCTAACGTGCGCTTTCCTGAGCGCGCGGCATACCCCCAACGTTCACAGGCACTAGAAGCCTGTCAAACAGCGCCTGAATACTGGACTAAGTTATCTTTCGAGTCTTATTATACTATTACTGTTAAAAACACACAATGTTTACATAAACAGAATTGGCTATGTCTAAAGTGAAAGCAAACATTTAAGAGAAAATCTGATGTAATACACGTCGCGTGCTGGTCTAAAAGCGAGAGTAGTAGGCTACTCGTATTTTTCGATAAACAATGATAAATACTCACAGACGTTGCATTAGCAAAGGGGGAAAAGGAAAAGCGAAGGATTCAGAACTGACGACAGATAGAGCTCACACATTACCACGGCCGCATTAACCATAGGGCTAGGCGGGGCTTAAGCCCCGGGGCCCAAGCAAGGAGGGGGCCCGTGATTGGCTGTGGAGCAGATACTGCAAGCCATCTGATTACCAAAGCCTTACCACGCAATAACGTCCCCCACAAATTATCCCTGTTATTTAGTTGCACTTTGCCGCATATTCCATGCATTATCATGGAATCATTATCATTAATAGAGACGTTCGCAAAGACCCGCCTTTTTTAGGTACTATGTGACGGTCCACGAGCCAGGCGGCTCTCACGAGTCACGCACATCATGTTCTCATGCACTCACGCAGTGAAAAATACTTCGCGGGGCAAAGACTAACGTTACACCGAGTGATAACGAGAGAGAGTTCAGAGCAGCTTACTGCTGATATGAAACAAAGTCTCAACTTTCAAATATTGTCATTTAAGTAATTTAAACATTACCGTTTTCAAGTTCATGTCCACCGACTGACAGCTTTGTTGTCGGACAAAGTTGCGTATTCGGCGTTATGATTGGCCAGGCCACCTGTCAATCAAACCCCCATAGGCATGCAGGGCCAACGCTCTGAGCAGGGCATGGTAAATTGAAACGTCAGGTTTTAATTTGATATGACAAATACATTTATTCTATATTTAACTTGTGAACGACCGACCTGCTGCTGCACGTAGGCCTATAGATGATTGCTGACTGCGCCTTATTAGAATAGGCTACACATCAACCAATAAATCGCCTTTACTCTTCTCTTCATTCTAATCTAATCTATTCTTAAAGGAACACTCCGACTTTTTGGGACTTTAGCCTATTCACCTTACCCCCCAGAGTTAGATAAGTCCATACATACCTTTTTCATCTCCGTGCGTGCTATAAGTCTGTTTGACGCACCCACCGCTAGCCTAGCTTAGCACAAAGACTGGATGTGAATGGTTGCAGCTTTCATACTGATCCAAATGAGTGACAAAATAACGCAAACGTTTTCCTATTTACATGTTGTGGTTTGTATAGTCACAGAGTGTGCAAATATCAAGGCCATATGAGACACAGACATCTTTTGACCGTATAAATACTATATTTTCTGAAGGGGATCACTGCTACTTGGGCAGAGTGATAACCATCACCTGAGACGCACCGTGACGAGGAGCAGAGAGTTCGCTTCGCTCAGCGTTGGAATAAAGAGTCAGCAATTACTAACGTTAGATAGAAAAGCATAGTTTATCATGGGTGTTTGCTTTATTGTATGAGCTGTGACAATAAACAGGGGAGACCAGGTAATACCATGTTTCATTGATTTCCAACCAAAAACGCACCCAGTCCCAGATTTATAAATATCACATGAATAAATAATTATTATTATTACAGGAATCAATATATTTTAAATGCAATTTATTAGCTGAACCAAATGTATTCAACAGTAAATACATTTGCCTATATATTGCATTACTATAGGATAGAATAAGGGGAAAGTAATAGCACAAATTGTTTTTGCACAATGAACTCACAGCCTATCGTACCCTTTTGCACGCTCAAGTTCGTTATTTCCATGGTTATTTCAAATTTAGGCTACTAGGCGCGCAGCGCGCAGGGTGCAAGTTCAACGCGGTGAAAGCGCTCGTTTTTTTTCCCAAGCGCGTCCGCACCGCATCAAGATAAAAACATATTCATACCCTAATCATATAATAGTGTCACTAACGTTACATTAGATCTGGCTAAAGGCACTGTTACAGTAGGTCATCTAAAAACATAACGGAACACTTACCTCAGCCGCAGGTGATCCACTGTCCTGTCTGTGCTATCGATGGGATGGCCGTATCCTTCAGCACATTATGGTCCGTGTGGCAAATTCCATTTTTTCAAAATAGTCGTCCTCATTGAAATGTACCGAGCAAACATAATGTCCCTTGATAATCTTGTGTGTTTGGATAAATATCCAGAGTAAGTTATAGCCATTTCTTATCCAGTCAGCGTTTTTAGTTGGAATTCTGTGAAACATGGTTACCTCCCCTGTTTACAGTCGCAGCTATTTACAATAGAGCGAAAACCCATGACTCTAAACTAGGCTTTTACTATTTATAAATTGCTGACTCTATTACCCAAACACCGAGCGAACTCTCCGCTCCTCACCACGGCGTGTCTCCGGTGATGCGGTTATTACGCCGTCAAAGTAGCAGTGCTTCGCCTTCAGAGAATAGTTCCCAGGTTTTATACGGTTAAAAGATGTCTGTGTCTCATTTGACTTTGTTATTTGTACATTATGTGACTATACAAATCACAACATGTAAATAGGAAAACGTTTGCGTTATTTTGCCACTCATTTGGATCAGTATGAAAGCTGCAACCAGTCACATCGAGTCTTTGTGCTAAGCTAGGCTAGCGGTGGGTGCGTCAAACAGACTTATAGCACGCACGGAGATGAAAAAGGTATGTATGGACTTATCTAACTCTGGGGGGTAAGGTGAATAGGCTAAAGTCCCAAAAAGTCGGAGTGTTCCTTTAAAACACAGCGTCATCATCGACCCCACAAACTTTCGGTAAGTTTGAATATTGATTTGATGGATGTATAATTTTGCTTTTTGTGTTTGATTAAACTCTATATTCGCCTAAAGGACTGGCGATAATTTATCCGGTAGAAATATTTAAATTTTGCTGCGCCATCATGATGTAAGTTTATCATTTAAACGCGTTTTTAAACTTTGTGGTTTGGATACAAATTATTTTAAACTGCTCAGGCACAGTGAGCAGGGGGAGAGAATTCATTTTGTAAATGCTGGTTTTGAGACCATGGTGAACTTGAGACGGTTTTGCACAGCGCACTTGAATCCG
This sequence comes from Pimephales promelas, assembly GCF_988280905.1. Lineage (NCBI taxonomy): Eukaryota > Metazoa > Chordata > Actinopteri > Cypriniformes > Leuciscidae > Pimephales > Pimephales promelas. The sequence continues at coordinate 11,390,347 of NC_142769.1, forward strand.
ACTCTGAGGTCTCAAAGTGACAGACGCTGCTAATAAAGCTGCTGTCGCCATGTGTGTCAATAATGTTAATCAAACATCAGAAAGAAAGTAATTTACTGCATTTGACTGAATTACTTTTGCAAAATTAACAAGAATGAATGTTGAATTTATAGTGAAAACCTATTGTATATTTGATTACTTTATATAATGTAATATTATTCATCATAAACTTGAGATTATTTTCTTAAGCTACTATTATTTTTTTGGTGATATTGAAATTGGTCACAATAATTATGAAATTTTAGTGGCAATACATTTTGATATAAAAAAATCGTGTTAAAAGTAACATAACTTAACTGTGAAGTATATCATAGATGGATAAAATGACTCGTATAATAATATAACATTTAGCTAATGTAGTTGGTGACCTAAAGTAGTGGGGGGGGGGACCCTGCAGTAACTCATAGCCCCGGGGCCCAGTGAGCTCTTAATACGGCCCTGCACATTACTATAGCCGATCACCGCATGGGGATCTTTACTTCCTGTTTCCGCACATGCGCAGAACTGAGTTACTGTGGTAACGAACCTAAACAAACCACACGTAACTACTGATTCAGATAGAGCGGCATGACACTCCCCGCTTGGGATCTTTAAAGAGCCCACATTAATTAGCAGAATCAGACTTTGGAGAGAGAAGCAGAACGACTTCTGTAACAGGACGAGAAAAGGACTTTCTGGTTCCGTCCTTGACAACTTCCACTTGAATCTTCCGAACCAATCCATCATCTCCTGGGAGGGTTTTTGTGATGATGCCCGTTGGCCATTGATTTCTCTTTGCTTGATTGTCTTTCAAGAGAACTATGTCTCCTTCTTGAAGGTTCTGCCTTTTTCCTTGCCACTTGTGTCGAAGCTGCAATGTCTTGAGGTATTCATGTTTCCACCTGTTCCAAAACGTGTCTGCTAGGCCCTGAACCCGCTTCCACTCCTCTCTGATGAGATGCACTTCCTGGTAGCTTCCTGACGGAGGAGGAGGAGGTGTAGAGCCAGTCTTAAGAGTCAGGAGCGTTGCTGGGGTGAGTATGAGCAGCGATTCCGGATCTGATGACACGGGGATGAGCGGTCTAGCATTCATGATAGCAGCTACCTCAGCCATGAGTGTAGTCAGAACTTCGTGTGTAAGGTGAGACCTCCTCTGCTCGAGCAGCATGCAGTCCAAAATCCGACGGGCAATGCCGATCATGCGCTCCCACGCGCCGCCCATATGAGACGCATGGGGCGGGTTGAATACCCAGGTGCAGCCCTGTGTGTGTAGGTACTCTTCCACACTGTTGAAGCCTGGATTAGTCTTGACCATCTCCAGATCACGGGAGGTGCCGATAAAGTTAGTGCCGCAGTCGGAGCGGATCTGCTTTGCCGGGCCTCTGACAGCAAAGAACCTTCTCAAGGCGTTGATAAAGCTGCTGGTACTCATTGCTTCTATTACCTCGATGTGAACTGCCCTTGAACACATGCAGGAGAACATCACAGCCCATCGTTTAGAATTGGAGACTCCTCCTCTTGTGCGGCGTGAGACAATGTCCCATGGTCCAAAGACGTCGACACCTACATAGGTGAAAGGGGGTGCTGCTTGTAGCCGTTCCGCTGGGAGAGCTGCCATCTGCTGATGTTCGGTCTTTCCCCTCAGCCTTCTACATGTGATACATCTTTGAAGCAGACTGCTAATGCAGCGTTTAGCTCCCACCAGCCAGAAACCTGCCGCTCGAACAGCACCTTCGGTCAGATGCCTTCCTTGATGTTTTACGGCTTGGTGATAGTGAGAGACAAGCAGGGTTGCGAGGTGATGCCGGCCAGGAATGATGATAGGATGTGTCTCATTAATGCTCAGATCTGACTGTTCAATCCGACCTCCCACTCTAAGAAGTTGATCTTGGTCCATGATAGGGCACAATTTCCACAGGCTGCTGGAAGATGAAATGTTGGATCCAGAGTTTATACACTTAAGTTCATCTGAATAGCACTCATTCTGGACACTTTTCACAATAAACGCTTTTGCCCTCAGCAACTCTTTCTCTGTAGGACGACAGATGTGCCATCCCTGACATTCATTCTTGGTGGAGTGAGCAAAGGTGCGAGCCACGTGGATGAGGTGTGCTATGGCTGTGAGGAGATTGTTGAACTTGGAGAAACGTTCAAAGCGTTGTGGGTGTACCACGTCTCTGGTAACATGCGTGAGACTTGCCAGTACCTGGGGACGCACTTCAGAGTCGGTGTCAGGGTCAATAAGATTATAAATCTCTTGAGGCTCAGGTGAATGCGAAGGTGCATCATAGAGAAAGGCTGGTCCTTTGAGCCAAGTTGTGCTGCTAAGCAAGGCTGGTGTCACAGTTCTTGACCCAATGTCGGCTGGGTTGAGATGTGTTGGGACGTACTTCCACTGGCCGGAACAAGGTGATTGATGGATACGTTGGACCCTGTTATGTACGTAGACATAGAATCTCCTTGACTGGTTCTGGATGTACCCCAATACAACCTTGCTATCAGTGAAGTAGGTGATGTTATCGAATGTTACGTCCATCTCTGTGACTACCATCTCAGCGATCTCAATGGCAAGTACAGCCGCACAGAGCTCAAGTCTCGGGATAGTTAAAGCAGGCTGGGGTGCCAACTTAGCTTTCCCAAAGACGAAGCCAACCTCAGCCTGTTCTTGATGGCTTGTTACCTTGATGTAAGCTACGGCTGCTATCTCCTTGACTGATGCGTCTGCAAAGACACAGAGTTCTCTTCTTAGTGCGCCTGCAGTAGAGAAGGACGTGTAGGGACGTGTGATCTGGAGCCCCTCTAGGTCTTGAAGCGACTGTTTCCATTTAGTCCACTCAGTCTCCTGTTCCTTAGGAAGAGGTGAATCCCAGTCCTCTGCCTGCATGGTGAGTTCCCTGAGTATGAGTCTTCCATGAACCGTGATGGGTGCGAGGAACCCTAGAGGATCGTAGAGGCTATTCACGGTTGAGAGTACTCCTCTGTGAGTGAATGGCTTCTGGTCATCTTTGCTTTGAAACATGAAGGTGTCAGTGCGCATGTTCCAGAACAATCCAAGGCTACGTTGGATTGGCAGATCATCAACAAAGAGATCTAGGCTGTTGACGTCCTTGGCGCGATCATTGGATGGAAATGCTTCGATGACTGCCGGTCGATTTGAAGCAATTTTGTGTAGCCTGAGGTTAGAAGCTGCAAGCATTTCCTGTGCTCGACCGAGGACGCTGATGGCCTCTTCCTCTGTGCTGAAGGATTTTAAGGCATCGTCAACATAGAACTCACGGTCAATGAATCTTCTTGCGTCGCTGCCATAGTCGGCTTCTGCTTTCTTAGCTGCCCGCCGCATACCATACACTGCAACGGCAGGCGAGGGACTGTTCCCAAAGAGGTGAACCCTCATTCTGTAGTCCACAATGTCGGCGGTAGGATCGTTATTCCTATACCATAGGAAGCGGAGAAAATCACGGTGTTCCTCCTTAACGACAAAGCAGTGAAACATGTGCTCAATGTCAGCGGTGATCGCCACCTGTTCCTTCCTGAATCTCATAAGAACACCTAGCAGGCTATTATTAAGATCAGGGCCGGTGAGCAAGACATCGTTGAGCGACACTCCTTCACATGACGCACTGCTGTCAAAGACCACGCGGATCTTATCTGGCTTCCTAGGATGGTAAACACCGAACAGGGGGAGGTACCAACACTCTTGTCCAGGCTGCATTGGCGGGGCGACTTCTGCGTGTGCCTTCTGGAGCATCTTCTCCATAAACTCAAGGAAATCGGCTTTCATCTGTGGTCGTTTTTCCAATGAGCGACGGAGTGAGACAAGACGGTCAAAGGCCTGTTTTCTGTTGTTAGGCAGCCGCTGTCTTGGTGACCGGAAGGGCAAAGGTGCAACCCAACTCTTGGAGCTGTCCTGATGGCACTCAGCTTCCATTATCTTCAGAAACTCTAGATCCTCCATGGATGGAGCGAGTCTGTGATCGTCAGGAGTACGAGCAAAGACGGTCTGCCCCAAGCAGTCTCCACTAAGCATCACTGAGTCACGCGAGGAGGTTATTGCAGGATGATGCTGAGGTTTAGACACTTGACCGAATATCTCTTTCACTCTGATCTGATTGTTGCATGGCTGAAGATAACTGGTACGTCCATTCTGGTGGTTGTAACTTGTAACTTCCAAGATGGTGGTTTTGTAACTTCTCACTTCATGAGACCTATGAGCGCCTCCTAGGCACACATCGCCGACGATGACCCATCCTAGGTCAAGCCTTTGTGCAAACGGTGCGTCTCCTGGGCCACTTATCTGATCTCGGACCTTGTGCGCCTGTAAGATGTCTCTGCCCAGTAAAAGAAGTATTTTGGCGTTTAGATCCAGTGGTGGAATCTTATTGGCGATGTGCTTCAGGTGGGCATGGTGGTAGGCTGCTTCCGGCGTAGGAATCTCGGCTCGAATGTTAGGAATTTGGTTGCACTCGAGGAGTATAGGCAGAGGAATGCTTAGTTTCTTGTCTAGCGATTCCACAGTGTAACCGCTTGCTCTCCTCCCCGCTGTCTCTGAACGCCCTGCACAGGTCTTAAGTGTATACGAGTAGGAACTTCCTGAGATCTTAAAAACCTCAAAGAACTCCGACCGCGCCAGGGAGCGGTTGCTCTGTTCATCCAGTATGGCGTACATTCTCTTGGACTCCTCCCTGCATCCATTTGGGAACACGCTGACAAGGCAGATCTTAGCACAAGATCTGGCGCTTAATCCTTCGCCGCAAACTTGAGTGCACGTCGACTTGACCTCCTGGATGTCTGCTCTGTCCTCCTCCCCGCCATCCTCAGAAGCGGAAGGGGACGACTTAGATTTCCAGGCAGGTGGGCAGGGGTGAAGTGCAGTCGCATGAGCAGTGCTCTCACACTCTGTACATTTTATCTCAGCTGTGCAGTTCTTTGCGAGATGCTCTGTGGAGGAGCAACAGCGAAAGCAGATGTAATGTTCTTTCAAAAGCTGTTTGCGATCATTTATGCTCTTTTCACGGAAGCCTCTGCATTTCCTCAGAGGGTGTGGCTTTTTATGTAGAGGGCAGTGTTTGTTTGGGTCAATTGCTTCTGTACTTTTCCTACACTCAGCCTTAGCAGTTCCGGAGACCTGCGTCTTGTGAACATAAACAGACGTCTTTGTAGGCTTCTCCCACTTACTCTTTCTCTCTACTGGAGCTTGCGTGAAGAGGTTAAAGCTCGGGTCAGTGCGAGCCCTTGCCTCCGTGGCGATGAAGTTTACGAACACAGAGAAAGGTGGGAAGGTAACTAAATGTTCCTGTTTGTATCTTGTACCAAAGTAAAGCCACTTCTCTTGCATGTTGTATGGGAGTTTCTCGATGATAGGCTTAATTCCTCTGGAGGAATCCAAGTACGACAAGCCTGCAAGGTAGCCGTCTTCCTTGGCGGCTAGTAGTTCTGACAACAGGTCGGCTAGATCCCTGAGTCTCTGTGGATCCTTCGTTGTGACCTTCGGAAAGTTTTCTAGTTTGTTGAACAGAGCCTCCTCAACGGCCTCTGGTGAGCCGTATATTTCGTCGAGGCGCCCCCATGCCATGTGCAGTCCAGTTGCTGGATCTTTAATGTTGACCGTTTTTATCCTTCTTACTTGTTCTGATGACTCTTTTCCCAGATACTTGGTGAGAAGGTCGAGTTCACCTGCAGCAGAGAGGTCTAGATCAGCGATAGCGTTCAGGAATGATGTTTTCCAGGCCCAATAGTTTATTGGTTGGTCGTCATATAAGGTGAGACCTGAAGTCACCAAGCTACTGCGAGCAAGGTATTTGATGAGGTCGCCAGTGAACGTAGAATGTTCATAGCTAGCTCCATGAGGCGTCCTGGGAGTGGGCAGGTGCACAGGAGATGATGAATCCAGTTTTGAGTTTTGTTGGGGGCGATTCCCAACAAGCTGAGGAGCTGGAGCAGAGTTGAGAGGCTGATTAAAGCTTTGTTGTGGCAGTGCCAAACTGGTCTGAGGGGTCTTAGGAACTTGCTGTGGCATAATTTTAGCAGAGGCAGCATCTTGGGTTTGACTTGCATTGCGTGGGTGAGGTGTAGAAGGGATCACATTGACTGGTTGAGGGTGTAGCGAGTGAACTGTTGGCGAAACATAGTCACTCCCTCTTCCGTCAGATCGAGCCTCGCTGCATAGGCTGGCTTGCGCCGACACGTAGGCGGCAACGCGCTGGTCTTTGACAGATTGAGAGACCTGGCTGTTAGCTTTACTACATACTTCGAAACCCATATCTTGTAAACCAGCTACGAGAGCATTTGCCTCCGCTATGGCAGCATCCTTTTCTTTTTCTTCATTTAAAGCATCAAGATTAGCTTGAACTCGTGCTTGCTCTACTTTAAGTTGAATTTCTTTCAACGCATGTGCCGCTCTAGCTTGCGCTGCTTCGGCCTTTGCCTTTGCCATGGCGACGGCCATGCTAATCTTTGAGCTGGACGATGTACCAGATGAACGACTGCTTCTTGAGCGCACAGTCTCAGACTGGTTATCTCCATTTCCTTTTTTACTGTTGCTATGTTGTGACATTGTGACTCACCGCGTTTTCAATTTCAGGAGAAGGAAGCTAGTGAGTAGCTGACAGGGTAGCATTAGTTGCTCATCTTATAGAATTAAGTTGCTCCGTAGCTTGGCAATCCTTGAGTCCCTTGTTAGCTGTGTTGCCGTCTTTTCACTGTCATGGACTATGTTCCATTCAGCTTAAACACTCCCAAGAAACTCCAGGACACAGATGATTAATTTCCAGAAGTTTACTGAGAATCTTGTGAAACTGCAATATAGTACAATGACATGACAATATTAATAATCAAACCAAAAATACACAGAAAAAGTGTAAATAGCAGGGCTAATCAAACATAGCAGTTTAGCCTATCTGATAATCACAATTGAGCTAGTAAAAATAACCAGCAGCAATAAACAAAGCTAATTTAGCCTTCTCAATAATTTTACAAAATTAAAATAAGCAGTAACTTAGTGTCAAACAATGATAAATACTCACAGACGTTGCATTAGCAAAGGGGGAAAAGGAAAAGCGAAGGATTCAGAACTGACGACAGATAGAGCTCACACATTACTATAGCCGATCACCGCATGGGGATCTTTACTTCCTGTTTCCGCACATGCGCAGAACTGAGTTACTATGGTAACGAACCTAAACAAACCACACGTAACTACTGATTCAGATAGAGCGGCATGACATCATCATTTTGTTTCCGACTAGTCGACTAAGGCCAACAGCGCCAACTAGTGGTTGTGACAGTCGACTAGTCAACTAGTTGATGAAACCCCTAGTTTAGAGTGTGTTGAGAGTTTAGATGTTCTTCTGCACACCTCGGTTGTAACAAGTCTTTAAGTTACTTGCTGTTCTATCAGCTCAGCTAGGCTAGCCATTCTCAACTTACCTCTGGAATCAACAAGGCAATTTTGCCCACAGAACTGCAGAACTGGATATTTTCTCCTTGTCTGATCATTCTTGGTAAACCCAAGAGATAGTTCTGCATGAAAATCACTCAGACCATCCCGTTTGGTGCCAACAACCATGTCACATTCAAAATCATTTAAATACAATTTTTTGACTCATTCTGATGCTCAATGTGAACTTCAGCTGATTGTCTTGTTAATGTCTACATGCCTCAATGCATGGAGTTGCTACCGTGTGAATGGCGGATTAGATATGTGCATTAACGAGTATTTTAATGGATGTACCTATAAAGTTGCCATTGTGTTTACAACTTTTTGGTTCAAATCTATCATCATCATCATGTAGTTGACTTGTCTGCCTTCACTTTTTTTAACCAACTGCCCATTTTAAACCAATGTTAGACCTTAACCTCCCCATTTTACAAGTGAATGGATGACTTCTGCCCTCACATTAGCAGTCTTTTTTTCCTGTTGATTTTTCTTTGTGTCTGATGAGGCAGAGTTAAACTGTGGCTCGGCTCTGGGCCTAATTGGATGGGTAAATATGGTTTGACACAAACGGACAGCCTAAGAGTTAATTAACCAGTCTGGCAAATTATATTGATAAGCACACTGTGTGTAACGTTGCCTTCAAGTCATGTTGGAATTATGATATTTACAAGATGAGAAGCCATCAATGTAGTTTCAACTCTGGATTTCCAACTTTCTGTGTTTGGGTGTGTCAATTAAAGAATCATGACAGAAACTAATTGGTTTTGAACATAACAATTAATGTTATTAGGAAAAATAATTTATTATTTTTGTACACTTTTGATGAAGAATAGTGATAGAGTTTGCACGCAGGCCTTTTTTTTATTTTATTTTTTATATTTATTTGTTGGACAGCTGTGATTACCATACTGCAACATTAGTTTGAGTTGCGGTAGTTTTATTAAAAAATCTTTTAGAGGGAAGCAAGAGAGTGAGAGAGAAACAGAGAATGAGAGAGGTAAAATGACTCCGCATTTTCTTTGTTTCTTTGTTGACTCACACCCTCCATTCATACGCGCACGCACGCGCACATGCACGTGCACACACACACACACACACACACACACACACACACACAAACACAAACACACACAAACAACAACCAGTTCCTTTCAGCGACATCACAGCATGAGTCCAGCGGAACAGAGCTTTCCAGAACCATCAGATGACACAGGCATGTGGTCTCTGTCAGTGAATGGTGCTTTCCACAAATAGGGTCTCTTAAAAAGTGTATTTTTTCTGGACTATTTCTCTGGACTACTTCTTAACATACTTAAGTACTGGTTCTATTTTCACAAGTAAGTTGTACTGGACATTTCAAAAAGTTATATTACAGTAAAACTCAAGAGAACAGTGGTTTAATCAAAGATACAACAATTTCAATGTAGTACTTTTAACAATCAATTCATTAAATTGCTAACACTGCAAGATACAAGTTTCAAATCACCCTTGTTGCTAAAATAATTACAGGACAGGCCACAGATACCACATTGGAAAATACATCTAATTTATGTAATTCAATCCATATTGTTGGTATTAGTATAGCCTATATCCAGTGTGTTTTCAAAAGGTGTGATGGAGTATGACACATCCATGAGGTTTTAGAATAGATTTTGCTGCCAATACAGTAATTGTTCTCACTGTATAATTTGACTGAATCTATACTGTAGTTATAAGAGTGAGTTCCAGTAATATGGAAGTCTCTACCATGGTAATCTGTTTACAATATCACATGGCATACAGTAATGTAAAATGTTGTATTTGATGCCATCTGTCTCCCTTCTTCTGGTGCATCTTTAATTAATCTGATGTTAAAAAGTCATTGACTATTTCTTCTCCCTTGTTCACAGATTACAATTCTCTCTCTCTCTCTCTCTCTCTCTCTCTCTCTCTCTTTCTCTCTCTCTCTCTCTCTCTCTCTCTCTCTCTCTCTCTCTCTCGTTTTGAAAATGTAAATATGTCATTTAAGATCAAGAACTCAGCTGAGATGTACTGTAACAGCCTAAAATTCTCATTATAAGGGGAAATGCCGATTTTCATGTGAAATTAAGTGACCTACTTTTCATGATGGGTTAGATTTATGTTACATAATAAGCATATCTAATAAACCATGGGATTTGAGCCTTTAAAGGGATAGTTCACCCTAAAATGAAAATTTTGTTATCATTTACTCATCCTCATTTTGTTCCAAACCTGTATGACTTCTTCTGTTGAACACAACAGAAGATATTTTAAAGAATGTCAGCACCCATTGACTTTCATAATATTTTTCCCCCATATGGAAGTCAATAGGTGCAGTCAACTGTCTGGTTACTGACTTTTTTAAAAAATCTTCTTTTCAACAGTAGAAAAAAACACAAAATGTATTCAGGTTTGGAACAACATAAGGGTGAGTAGATACAGACAAAATTTTAATTTTAACAATCCCTTTAATGCTCTTAATGGGATTTGTGGAAAGTGCCTAACAAATGAACAAGATCCAAAAAAACTTTCTTCTCCAGTATCCCTTCCTCCCTCTCTGCTTTCTCTTTGTCTCTGTGTTTCCTCAGGATGTTTTTA